>NW_026652277.1:55357657-55503341 GCF_009828535.3 Hylobates moloch
TGAGCATGTTCAGGTGCATCTGCCACAGTGTCACACTCTCAGGATATGCTCAAGTTATTGCTCTTAGGTGAACTTACCCTAATTCCTGGAAAGCATGAGCCACTATCTGGCAGAAGCAAGTTGTGAAAGCACCAAAGGCATCCTGAATCAGCAGCACTCTCTTCCCAGGAAGAGATGGGTTTGCACCCAGTAGGCCATAAATAGAAATCTGAACCACAGTCTTCCAAGTCCACGTGTACTGGACTTGGCAAGCACGCAAACCCCTCACCCCTGTGAGTACCTGAGGAACTACTTCTGAGAGGTAAAAGGCACCAAGAAAATGAGCGAACACCTGGTAGATGGTTCAGACAGTAAGAATCGCAGATGAGCTAAGAAACATGAGAAGCTTGAGCACAGACGGAGCCATGTGATCTCAGCTGCCTTCCTTACTAGTTTTCCCATTTTGGCTATTTACCCAGAGACCTAGTGCTTTTGTACCACAACTAGGGAGAGGTTTCCCCTGTTTTCATATCAGCCCTTAAGTATCCCAGTAGCATATGAAGTTGTACTGTAAGTTAAGCAGCCATAACAGTATTTTGGCCCCCAAAACTATAGTATGGTATCCAATAGCCAAGAAGTAGATGTATGGCCTCTGTCACATACTTGGAGACTGAAATGCTTCCTGTCTCAAACTTACCCCTATAGGATCAGAGCTGCTGATTCCCTAGAGGCAGATAAATCTTTTAGGAGCTGTAGAGTGGGTTAGGCATTTCATACCAGTAGACCAGCAAGCAGAGAGGAGTTACTCTATTGGCAGGGGTAGTTGACCCCTATCCTGTTCAAGCAGGTTCTGCTATGTAAGGGAGGATTATATCCAGATATATGGGGTTCACCTCAGTACTATTGTTGCCACCATGAGGGAAGGAACCAGATTATGCAGCAATGATGGTCTGACAAGTACAAGGTGCTCAGACCTCTCATGAGTCACCGTCTGGGTCACTTTACTGAGTAAGCAATCAAGATTAGCATAGATATTGGCAGAGCATGGAAAAGCCTCTAGATGTGTGGTTAGAAGAGAGATGGACGTTGTTACCATCTCTGGGTGAGTTGCAGCTGTGGTGAGTGTCACTTGTCACACTTTTGCTGCAGTTTTTTTTTTTTTGTCTTCCCATTTGTTTATTCCAGTTCTCTTTCTGTGAACAAATATATTTAAAATAGCTTTAATTTTTATTATAAATGTGAAATTTAGAAAATGTGGATAACCAAAAGGAAAAAAGTGAATGTTAACTAGTAATGCTACTATCCAGCAATACCTTTTTCTGTTTCATCACATTTTTCTAATCTTTAAATATTTTTTCTAAGCATTTATCCCCAAAAAGAATTTCAATTGTTATACTGTTTTGAGACATCTTTTTACACCATTAGATATTTTTGATATATGATTTTAATGATTACATAGTATTCTCCCAAATCCATACTATAAAATCATTTGGCCAGCATTATACTTTTACATATCTATGTTTTTAGTTTATTAATATTGTAAATTTACCTGTGATGAACATTGTTGTAACAATACTTCTTCAAATTGTAGTTTATTTGATGAATATTTAAAAGTGGAATTGCTGGGTCAGAGAATCAGAATGTTTTTAAAACTTCTGAAATATAGTGTGAAATTGACTTCCTGAAGGAATACCAGTTAACCCTAATAACAATGTTTGAATAAAGGCGTCTAGTACCCCAAACCTTGCCAATAGAGATTATAAGAAAAATCTTTTAATATGCTTAATAGTTAAATAAATGTTTTCTATATACATATATAAATAGCTATCTGGGGTGCTTCTGGCACCCCAGAAAAGTGAATTAAGCAATACTTTTTTTTTGAGACAGGGTCTCATTCTGTCACTGAGGTTGGAGTGCGGTGGCACAATCATGGCTTACTACTGCAGTTTCTTTCTAAAGGGTGGTTCTTCAAGATGGTGACCATTCAAGCTGAGAATAAGTGAACTCAATATGGGGCACAAGTACCTCTCAATACAAGTTACACCAAACACTCAGCTCCTCTTGTATATTTGCTCAAGTCACCCAGCGGTCAGCTGCAGATACATGCCAACAGCCATCTGTCTCTGCCTGTGCTCTCCTGCCATAGGACCATGCTTGCCTGCATGCAGGGCAGGCCTAGAGCACTTGCAATTAGTCCTTGGAAAGGACCATCAGTGAGTGAGGGACAGGGATGGGTAGCTTTCCCCCAGAAGTCCACCTAGACCACTCCTCAGAATTGGGCCCAGTTGCCCACCAGGCTCACCTTCTCACCAAGGTTTTGTTTTACTTGCCTTGTCTCACTTCTGTAACTCCCTCAGTGTGCTCCTGCCATCACCCCAATTAGTTACTTACACCCAAATCCTTGTCTCAGGGTCAGCTTTTAGAAGAACAAAAACTAAGTACATGTGAAGAGTGAGTCAACTGGTTTTACCTGAAAATTCTTAACATAAAAGTAATTCAGGTTTGTTGAATTTAACTGAAGTGTTGAAGTCATTTTAGGTAGAGAAATAAAGGGAGTACATCTTTGTCCCTCTTAGACTAAGGATATTTAGGAGGACTGTTTACCTTCGCCTCATCTCAATGATCAGTCTGGAGAAGCGTTATGATACACATAGGAAGCTTGGCCTTGTTCTTCCTTTTCTGGACTACAGAAACTTTGGAAAAGAATGAATTAAGATTTGAAATTTAGAGTCTTATCCAGTGGTTCAGGTATGTATTTGGTCTTACACAGTAACAGTTGGCTTGAACATCAAGGATTGTTTTCCATATACAGCAAGTCTGAAGACAGGCAATTACTGGTATTTGTACTGTACAGTGATGTCACCAGGTCCTATTCACCCTATGATCTTTAGGATATTTGTCAACATGCTTGTATCTAAGGCCCAAGATGGCTAAGCTCCAGATATCATGGATATTTCAGGTACAAATACAGGGTAGAACAGTATCTGCTATACTATTTTTAGTCAAAGAAATAGCTTTCCCAGGAGCCCACCAGCAGACTTATGTTTGTGTCTTCTCTTACATTCTCCTTCTCTGGAGGCTAGATTTAGCAATGTATTTGTTTCACAGCTACTTTGGTGATGGAGAAGGGGTTACATATGGGTACCAGGTTAACTAACTAGTGGTAAATAGCCATAGCTTCTTAATCTAATAAAAAGCCAGCGCTTAAGGGAGTAGAACTTCACTTCTCCTAGGGCCCACAGTGTCTTACTGTCATGGCTTTGTAACTTTAAGCCAAAGAAACCATAATTGGCACACCTACCTACCGACAAGTGATAGTTCCCCCCTTAGATCAGTTTTGAAATGCTTCCCCAGAAAACACCAGATAACCTGATCTTTTAATGCTACTGTACCCCTGCTTTGTCTTGACTGATCTTCGACATATCATGCAACTGGGACCTCCAGTGCCAAGCTTCACACATCCATGTAACATTGCTCAAGGATCATGCATGTAAGTACTGAATCCACCCCAGGGAATCCAGGCCTACCCAGAGGACCCACAGCAGGAAACAAAAGAGCTGGTTACTTCCTGCTACTTTTCTACCTTTCACCAGGGCTGCTTGAGTAACCTCGTGCCCAAGCCTTGTATTTACATCTCTAGCCCAAAGACCCAAGACAATACAAATGGCTTTGCTAACCTTGCCCAGGCCACACAACTGGATGACAAGCTGCTGTTTACCTGGATTCTGGTGAGGTACTGAATACACCAGGCTCAGGGGCCAGAACTTGCACAATTTGACAAGTGCTCCATAGCTCTACATGTTCTTGGTGATGTTCTTGCATGAGGTTCCTCAGCAGAACTGCACCTGAACCTGCCAGTAGCTAACATCTGACTACTACACTCAAAGCCAGACTGATGTCTAAGTCAGCTGTCAACTTTAGAAGGGTTAGGCATGGTTGGCCCACCACACAGTGGGTGAAACAGAGGCAATCTGATCAGGTTAGCTAGTATATTACATGTGTGGTTGAATTTGGCATCACATCAGAAGGGCTTCCTTTAAATACTAGGTAAGACAGACTACTGGTGATGGTAAAGATCCTCTTGCAAGTACTGAACTCTTGCCCCATGATTAGCCAGAATGCAAGTAGGCACCTAAGCTCAACTTGCAGGACACTTGAGGTTGGTGGAAGCTAACCTGACAACATATACATCCTATCATGGTAGGTAGGGCCAGGATTACAATCTGTACAAGGTTACAAGACTTTATTAGCAGTGTCACACTGTAGTTTTTATCTTTATGATTTCCTTTCAGAATTCTGTCATTTTTGTCTGATATATGGATATGGTTTATATGCTAACCTCAGGCCACATACCTATGCTGTATTACATTATGTTAGACCACCATTTTGGAAAGCCTTGCATTTGGAAACTTAGTTTTGGGTAACAGTTTTACTCTGCAACTAAAGTTTGGGTAGTTATATCCCAGTCATACCGCTGCAATGGTGAAATAAAACCCCTCAGTGCCAGAGAGCTAGTCCAGCATAAAAGAGGGCCTAATGTTAAAAGTTGAAGCCAGTGGAATATTGAAGCATTAGCCAGTGAAAGCAGAGTTACCTTTATGACTCATTTGACTGAGTCCTACACCATGACTACTCATGTATCTTATACATGTCTCCATCATTGGGTGCTTTTGAGTATGGCTATCTTTGGACCTGGAGACCAGATCCCCTCCATTATGCTGTCTTTATGTTTACCCATATTCCTGGTAAGGATTTCAGGAGCCACCAAATCCTATTGATTACATCTCTTGTGTCCTTCAAATGTTTTTTGCATTTCCAATCCTACCACCCTATTCCATTTCTCACCAAGACTTGGACACTCAAAATGGCTTCCCCGAGGGAGTGAAGTGGAGCTAAGGGCAGGACCTGCAGATCTCTGTCCTGCACATGTGATGGGCTCCTGTCCTCAGGTCCATTCAGAGAAGTGGCAGCTGTCCACCAGCCAGATCCCTGTTCAGCAAATGCATCTGTTTGACGTCCACAATTACCCAGACTATGTTTCCTCAGGCGGTGGATTCGGGCCTGCTGATGACCACGGTTATGGTATTTCTTATATCTTCATGGGGGATGACATGGTCACCTTCCACATCTCCAGCAAAAAATCAAGCACAAAAACAGATTCCCAGAGGCTGGGGCAGCACATTGAGGATGCACTGTTGGACGTGGCCTCCCTGTTCCAGGGGGGACAGCATTTTAAGCACCGGTTCAGAGGGTCAGGGAAGGAGAACTCCAGGCACAGATGTGGATTTCTCTCCCGCCAGACCGGGGCCTCCAAGGCATCAATGACATCCACCGACTTCTGACTCCTTCCAGCAGGCAGCTGGCCTCCCCGGGGAATAAGGGTGAAATTGCCACAGCTGGCTAATACAGGACAGGGGCAGCCAGTTTGGCAACTGCACATCCAGGCCAATAAAGATGTGTGAGCTGGGTGTGTGGTGTCTGCTATGCTCTGGGCAGGGCAGGGCAGGGCAGGGCAGGGGTGGAAGAGGTGAGGACCAGGGTGGAGGAGGACAGAAGTTCCCATCCATTCCCAAGCCCAGCCAGGGATTCCCGGCTGCAGTCACAGCTTCGACCACAGCCCGGAACACCTGCCCAGTGTATTTCATTTCCTGTGGGGAAAAGAGAGATCAGATTTTTACTGTGTCTGTGTAGAAAGAAGTAGACACAGGAGACTCCATTTTGTTCTGTACTAAGAGAAATTCTTCTGCCTTGAGATGCTGTTAATCTATAACCTTACCCCCAACCCGTGCTCTCTGAAACATGTGCTGTGTCAAACTCAGGGTTAAATGGATTAAGGGCTGTGCAAGATGTGCTTTGTTAAACAGATGCTTGAAGGCAGCATGCTCGTTAAGAGTCATCACCACTCCCTAATCTCAAGTACCCAGGGACATAAAAACTGTGGAAGGCCGCAGGGACCTCTGCCTAGGAAAGCCAGGTATTGTCCAAAGTTTCTCCCCATGTGATAGTCTGAAATATGGCCTTGTGGGAAGGGAAAGACCTGACCGTCCCCCAGCCCGACACCCGTAAAGAGTCTGTGCTGAGGAGGATTAGTATAAGAAGGAATGCCTCTTTGCAGTTGAGGCAAGAGGAAGGCATCTGTCTCCTGCCCATCCCTGGGCAATGGAATGTCTCAGTATAAAACCTGATTGTATGTTCCATCTACTGAGATAGGGGAAAACCACCTTAGGGCTGGAGGTGGGACATGTGGGCAGCAGTACTGCTCTGTAAGGCATTGAGATGTTTGTGCGTATGCATATCTAAAGCACAGCACTTAATTCTTTACCTTTCTATGATGCAGAGACCTTTGTTCACGTGTTTATCTGCTGACCTTCTCCCCACTATTATCCTATGACCCTGACACATCCCCCTCTCTGAGAAACACCCAAGAATGATCAATAAATACTAAGGGAACTCAGAGGCTGGTGGGATTCTCCATATGCTGAACGCTAGTCCCCTGGGCCCCCTTATTTCTTTCCCTAAAAAAAAAAAAAAAAAGGCTTCCCCTGCCCATGATTCCTGACATCTTAATTTTATAAACTTGCCATTCTAGAAAACAAAGTCTGATCACAAACACCTGCAAATCACCTGTAACTCTTAATAGCTTCTCTACATGTCAGGTCATGTCCAAAATCCTTGGCAAGACTAATGAGAATGTAACCTAGTGCCCAGCTTCCCCTCCTGCTCTGCTAGGCTCAGCAAGTACAAGTCAGTGTCTGAAGCTTGAAGCCACACATTAAGATTCTGAGCATCTTGGGGAGCACATAGGGTGGCCAGCCATGAAGGAAGATGACTGAAGGCGAGACAGTAACATCTGAGCTGAAACCTAAAGCATAGTAAGAAGCCTCAATCCTAAAGCAATGTAGGGTGAAAAAACATGAACCGTATCTAAAAATTCCCAAATTAGCCAGCAGCTCTAGAAGGTGGCCCATTGTAGCAGATGTGAGGATGACTGACCAAGCCCAGAGGCATGGGTGGCAGTGGTCTACAGAAGTTTCAGGAGAGGATCATCTATGTTAATGGGTGGAGGCAGGTGAAGAGGCAAATGGAATCCAACTCTTTTCAGTCTATATCTAGTACACAGAATTCCCTCAGACAATTAGTCTGTGGTATGGATTGGACTGGAATCCCCAGCTATCAAGTCTTGGCTCCAAGGTATATCAGGAAACCTGGAGGATAATCTCTGAAGAAAAGCCAAGATCCTAAATCTAGCTATGCCCTTCATCTAGTGGAGATGCATCTCCCCCACCTCACAGATGGGCCCAGGCAGGACACGGGACTCAGGAGGTCCTAAGACTCCCTGAGCAAGGAACAGTGAATACTCATGGGGGATGTACTTTAAGTGCTTCTATGCTTCTGCTCCCACTCCACTGGGACCATGCCATCCTGGCCTGTTGCTGTAAGGTCTAGGTACCTTTTCCTAGGAAAGGGAACAAGAATGTCCTGCAGGCATATTAGCTTTTCTCCAGCCAAGTCTTTAGCAATAAGATGAGAGGTAGGAGTAAGTCACAGCTTCTGTCACGTGGTAGGCATACAAGTATACAAGCCTCATTTAACACACCTGACATGAAGAGGGAGCTACCTGGGGTGTGAGGGAAGTCTACTCTAAGTCTACCATGTTTCTTTCAACTCTGAGCTTTCAACTCTGAATCAGGCCTTCAACGTCTCCAAAATGAAGTAGAAAATAAGGTTTTAGTCATCTGGCAATTAACCAGTCAAATATACCTCTGTTTTACAACGACAAGCAGTTTAGACATTCTACATCCAGAATCAAAGATTAAGACACCACCCTGGATACATTCTGCACAGACACTGCCCATGGTTGATCGGTACTTCATGTGGATCATCTCAACCTTCATCCCCTAGGGGCTCCCCAGCTTGAGTCTTCCCCTCAGAGGGAGGTGGACAGTTGAGCCTGCCATCCCAAGGTCCTTCCTACTCTGGGGACTGAAAGGTCCCACATCCATGGCAGCTGCCCCAGTTCTGGCTGCGATCCCTATACTGAGGCTGTCTACTCCTCCCACAGCTGATTTTACTCTGCCATCTCCTGTGGATCAGGCTATGAGACTAGTTTATTCTAGGTGGCATAAGAATGGTTTACTCTCAGCCAATCTAAAAACCATATTGTAGGATTTTAGAGGAAAATGGCAAGAGAAAGGACTAATGTGCAACTCCCACTTGGACAGGAAGAACAGTGTGGAGACTCATATCATGGGCTTTTACTCCAAGAGCCACTGCAGGAACATACCAGGAAAACAATTCAGACCCATTGAAAGCAGCAGCTTGCTGCTGCAAAATCCATGAGACAGCCAAAAAACTGAGCTCCCAAAAGTGTGAGAGGGGGAGAAGTCTGCTTTCAAACACACATCCCCACTGAGGAACCTGAAAACTCAGATCACAGGAGGAGGATTTAACCTTACCTAGAGCTGAAACTCATCTAGGGAGTGGAGCGAAATACATAAGTAGAAGCGGCAACCAGAAGAGCCCTATAGGCACCCCCAAATCCCCAGCTCAGGCCTAGGGAAGCCATTCCTGGCCCTCTCACAGGGGTCCTTGGGGAAGGCAGTCAGTGAAATTGGAGAGGGGCCACAAGGTGAAGGAAGCTTCTAGCTGAAGTTTGTAGTAAATTAAGCATAAATTTTCCTGAGCAGAATCCAGGGAGGTAAACAGGCAGTGCAGAGACAAGTAGAACCATCAGCCACAGCTGATGGTTCATGAGAGCCCTGCTTTCTCTGTGAAGGCTTATAGCCTGGGGCAAGATCTCAGCCCTGCACACCCGATGCCTGGATATAAACTCAGTGCTATTGGCAGGGCACAGCAGGAGCCAGACTGGCCTTGCTGGCTACATGGGGGCTGGGTGAGGCCTGTCACTACCAGCTTTCCCCCACTTCCCTGGAAACCCGTATGACACAGCAGAGGCAGCCATAATCCCCCCAGAAACAGATCCGTTGCCCTGAGAACCACCCACTATCCCCTCCCACAGTGGCTGCAGCAAGCCTCACCCCAGGAGTCTGAGCTCAGCCTTACCTAGCCATGACGCCACCTGATTTTTTTCCTACCTGCTGTAATAACCAAAGAAACTCTTGGCAGCTCTATGGCCCCACCCATCACCTGAGAAACCCAAGTACTCACCCTGGCCAACACAGGGCAAGATTATATCCCTCTTATTCTACTGCAGCTGGCACTCTTAAAAGTGCCACCTCCTGGCTGGAGGCTAATCAACAACCCATTACGGCAACTCCTAACAGACCCACCCTGCTCCAGAGGAGGAGAAAACAGTTAATTCCACTGCCTGCAACACCCTGGCTAACCAGAGGTCCCAAGTACGTCCATTTGACAACTTTACTGCTTGCATGACCAACACTGAGAAAACCAGCTCACTACAGCCAAGGACTCCCAGAGTCCACTTCACTCCCCTGTCACCTCCACTGGAGCAGGTGCTGGTATCCACAGCTGGGAGACCTGAAGACAGAGCACATCACAGGACTGTGTAAACATTCCCCAGCACCAACCCAGAGTCCAGAGCCCTGCTGGGTGGCTAGACCCAGGGCAATAACGTCACTACAGTCTAAGCTCTCAGGAAGCCCTATCCCTAGAAGAGAGTACCACATCAAGGGATCACTCTGTGGGACGAAAATCTGAACAGCAGCCCTTGAGTTCCAGATTTTTCCACTGAAACACTCTACCCAAATGAGAAGGAACCAGAAAAGTACTTCTGGTAATATGATTAGAGGTTCTATAATATTCCCCAAATATCACACTAGCTCTCCAGCAATGGATCCAAACCAAGAAATGTCTGATTTGCTAGATAAGAGAATTCAGAAGGTTGATTATTAAGCTACTCAAGGAGGTACCAGAGAATAGTGAAAACTTAGACTATTTTAGAACTTTTCAGGCACCAAAAAGCCTTTAAGGTCACAACTGGTATGCTTAAAGTTCATCGTTCCTTTTAAAACACATTCCCGAAGCACCAGAACATCTTAGAGAAGCATGAATAGTTTGTCATCTAATCCAGTACATTCCCTTGTTAACAGGCAAGGAATTCTACATAGGCAGGAAATTTTTAAGCTAGGATCCACCCACAACTAGTAGTTATGATGGACTACAAGTCCAACTACATTCCATTTTAAAGATTCGCTTGCTTTATGTTTCTTAACATAGCTACTAAAAGTTCCAGTTACACAGGTGGCTCACAATATTTCAATTGGACAGTGCTGCCTTCCAGGTTATCAGTAGGTAGAGCTCCCTGTGCTGAGAAGAATTAAAGTCTCAAGAGGATGTCTACGATGGCACCCAAGGACAGCCATCTCAGGGTGCAGATGCTCTAAGGCCTCAGCATGCCTGTCTCTACTACCTGGCATTCTGGTCTGACCCTGGAAGGTTCTCCAATTATATCTACTCCATTACCACTTTCAAAGAATGCACCAAGACTCCTCAAGCTCATTCAGGCTGTTGTATCTTGATTCAAATAGTCTCACCCCATTCATTGACCAGAAGATGACTTGGGTAATTGGAAGAGGATAGAAGACAGACTTTGGTAGCACCTCAGCAGGCTTACTTGAGATTTAGAGCCTTAGTTTTACCACTTGGCCTCCCACAAGAGAGACTCGGAAGGGAGCATAACTTTGTTAAAAATGTAATGTTGATCAAACATGAAGACTCCAGAGTCTACTATCATGTTACCTCTGCCCTATAATTTAGAAATCTAAGTTTCTAGTTCATCGAGTTCCTTACTAGCCAGAGTTGTCATTCTAGTAGAGCAAATAGTTGGGTCAAGCTAAGTAGCAGCTGCCGACTCATATAGGCTATTGCTTGTCTGTTGCTGCCAAACAATTGATCCCAAATTAGCTTAAAACAGTTTCCAAGGGTTAGGAACACAAGCACAGCCTAGGTAAATGCCTCTGGTTCACGTTCTCTCATGAGGTTGCAATCCAGCTGTTGGCCAGATAAGTTTCCATTTGAAGGCTCAGTGTCAGGGGGATCTGCCTCTAAGTATACTCATGGCAGCTGTCACACCTCAGAATGTCTACTTCCAAACTCACAGGTGGTGAGCGTCAACTCCTCACAGCCTGTTGGACTGAGGGTTTCTGCTACTTGCTGTGACACTTGTATCCTCCATGGGGTGACTCATAACGTAGCAGCTTGCCATCTCCTCGAACAATTGATCAAGGAGAAAAAGATCAACTACAGAAGCCAGTCTCTATAGCCTAATCTTGGAAGTAATGTACCATCAACTTCTTCCATTAACTATTCATCACAAGGCAAGTAACTACATCCAACCTGAAAGTAGGGTGCTTACCATATATGTGAGGATCACTGGGGCTCTCACAGGTTGCCCACCTCACCACATGGGCTGTGCCATCTCCTGTGTCCTATCACTCCTTATCTTGTACTTTGCCTCATGGCTCATTACTTTGGATGCCTCTTAAGTTTTGACACCTGCTGTTGAAGGGCATGAAAGTTTTCATCTGAAGTCAAGAGATAATGGAGGTCTTGCTTGAGACAGAGGGGCCTGGCGCCACTCAGGACTTGGACCAGGAGTTGGTTTTTCCACATTGCAGTAACAGGCAGTTCCAAGAACCCCAAAGGACCATCATAAACTGAATAGCCGATTTAGCTGTTTCAGAGTGATACTAATAAAGCCTGTACCCTATGTGATCCATCATCTAACCTATCATTTTGGTACACCTCCACACAGCTCACTTGCCTCTCCCTGGCCTCCGTGCTTTACTAGCACCTGGTTCTAGGTAGCTCTTCTCGACTCTTCTGAAAGCTCATTGTCAAAGTTACAACATATCAGGCAAGTAAAAATAAGTTAAAACTCCCACCCGTCTCATGGGTAGAGCCACTTTTGATCTCCTGCTTATACATGCAAGAAGACTGGGACAGGACTGCTCCTGCCTGAGTACACCAACCTGAGGAACCTGCAACAGGTACCTAGAAAAGCCCTGCTCCAGGCGATAGACAAGTTTGACTTTGTTGTTCTTCCTTGGATAGGCCTTTCAGAGTGGCCGAGTGCAGAAGGTAAAGATGGAATGGCCTTAGGACAAGATCTTGAAGCTTCAGGCTACCTTTGACCAAGGCAGAGAAAAGTCTTTCATGTGGTTCAAGCCATTTAGACTTATATTGAACTACCATGATTTATACATGCTACAATCATCAGATGCAGAAAAGGCATTTCATAGTTTATCTTTTCATGGAGAAAAGGGAATTAGGTATATAGAAGTGTTTCTGAACACAAAAGGCCATATATTGCAAGCCCACAACTAACATCATACTCAACAGTGGAAAGCTGAACACTCTTCCTCTAGGATCAGCAACAAGACAGTTGCTTCACTACTTCTGTTCAGTGCAGTAGTGGAAGTCCTAGCCAGAGCAAGTGGCCAAGGAGGACAAAACGCATCCAAATCAGAAAGGTAAAGTAATGTTGCCGTTGTTTGCAGACATCATATAGAAAACCCTAAAGACTCCACTGTGAAAACTAACGAGTTCAGTCATGTTGCAGGATACAAACATACAGGAATGTAGCCTTTCTATACACTACACACTGCCCCAAAAAGAACAATCCCACTTAATCAAAAAAAGACTTAGGAATAAGTTAACCAGAGAGATAGAAGATCTTTGTACAGAAAGCTAAACACTGAAATTTGAGATAAATGGGAAGATAAACCAAGCTCATAAAGATGCAATATTAAGATGTCCACACTATCCAAAGCAATCTACAGTTGCAAAATTCATTTTCATAGAAATAGGAAGAAGAGTCGTAAAATTCATAGGATAGCCTGCTAGGAAAACTTCTGCTGGAACAAATCCGCTAGAACACTACCTGATCTCAGTGCCAAGTTAGTTATCCTAGCAGTATGATACTGGCATTAAAACAGACCAATGGGCCAACAGAACAGGACAGAAAGCCCAGAAAAACTCAAACATATGTAGTCAACTAGTTCAGCAGTACCAAGATGACATCATAGGGAAAGGTTAGACGCTTCAATAAGTGGTTTTGAGAAAATGATTTCTACATGCAAAAAAGGAAATTGAACCCTTATACACAAGTGGCTAAAGGATTAGAGCCCTAAATTCAAGTCCTGAAACTAATACCCCTGCAAGAAAAGAGTTTGACATTGGTCTTGGCAATTATTTCTTGAACAGGATACCAAAAATTATAGGCAATAAAAGCAAATTTAAGTGAGACTACAAACTGAAGAGCTTCTACACAGCAAAAGAAACAAAATGAAAAGGCAGCCTATGGATTTGCCGGAGTATTTCCAAACCATATCTAATAAGGTGTTAACATACAAAGTTTAGCCAATTCACATCTCAATATTAATAAAACAACCCAATTTTAAAAGTTGGTAGGAGGTAGACATTTCTCCAAAGACAACATACAAGTGGCCAGATATATATGAAGTGCTCCACATCTCTGGTCAGGAAAATGTCGATCAAAACCACAATGAAGCATCATCTCATGTCTGTTAGGATGACTTTTCAAAGAGTCAAGAAGGTGTTGGCAAGAATGTAGAGAAGGGAAGGAACCCTTGTCTGCTGTTGGTGGGTGCAGATGTTAGATTGGTGCAGATGTTATGGAGAACAGTATGGAGGTTCCTCAAGAAGAGCCCAGCATTTCCTCTTACAGGTATATACACCCAAAGGAAGTGAAGTCACCACCTTGTAACGATGCCTATGCTCCCATGTTCATTTCAGCATCATTCAGCCTTAGAAGGCAATCCTGTAATTTGTGACAACATAGATGAACCTGGAAAATATTAAGTGAAATAAATCAAGCCAAGACAACTCATGATCTTATTGTGGAATCTAAGAAAACCAAAAATTGAATACATAGAAACATTCAAACAGTGCTTACAGAGAACAGGGGGAAGGTAAGATGTAAGTCAAGGGGTATAAAGTTGCAGTCATGTAGGTTAAGTCTGGAGATCTAATATGCAATGTGAGAGCTATAGTTAATATTGTGTTGTACACTGATTTGAGACAGGGTCTCACTGTCACCCAGGTTAGGATGCAGTGGGGCAATCTCAGCTCACTGTAACCTCAGCCTCCCGGGATCAAGCAGTTCTCAGGCCTCAGCCTCCCAAGTAGCTGGGAGTATGCCACTATATCTGGCTAATTTTTGTATCTTTAGTACAGTTTTGCCATGTTGGCCAGGCTGGTCTTGAACTTTTGGCCTCAAGTGATCTGCCCCCCTCAGCCTCCTAAAGTGCTGGGATTACAGGCATGAGACACCGTACCCAGTCCCACTGATTTGAGATTTTAGGTACTCTCACCACACAGGTTTATACGTGCTATAGAAGTGACATTTAAAAGGATAGACCATTACTGATAAGTGTTCTATGATGGTCCTGAAAAGTTTGATTCCTACAGATTCTCCTTAGTTTGATTCTTACATTATATTTAACAGATGTTGGTAGTATATTAGCCTCTGCACACTGTATCCTACTTGGAGTTGTTAAGGAGGCAGCTTTAGGCTAAACTTACATATTAAAGTTCAGCCTAAAGGTTTCTCTATACATTGTTAGTTACAATAAGTGGAGGTATAACCAGACCACAGCCTACACTTGTGCCAGAGTTGGCCAATCAAATGTAGCCAACCATTCAAACTATTCAAATAAGCAAATGCCAAGCTGGAACCAATTGGCTGTTTCTGCACCTCACTTTTTCTGTCTAAGTCTACCACGTGACTGTGCTGGGGTGTCTGAGCATACTTTGGCTCAGGAGGCTGCCCGAGTCGTGAATCATTCATTGCTCAACTAAGCTCTTAAATTTAATTCAGTTGAAGTCTTCTATCAGAATAAAACTAGTCCTCTCATGGATTCTGTCTGTCTAAAGCTCAGTTCTATTTCGGGTAGGGGGTGGGGGCAGGGGGTGGGATGTGCTCAGGAAAGGCAGTGGCCCTACTAGGAAAGATGTGCCGAGTACATTCATGTGAGGGCAGGCCAGGGACTAGAAAGCACAGTCAAGTAACTGGGCACAATGGCTGTATGAAGGTCTGCCGGTTCAAGCCACCATGGAGTAACTGATGGGCCACATGCATGCCAGTGCTTTCTTGGGACTGGCCAAAGCATTTGTGCACCCACACCAGTTAGCTTTCTAATGCAGTTCCTTCCTTTCCCATCCCTTTAAACAAGTTCTCTAAGTACTCTTCATGCCAACTCCACTTCAATCTGTCAACAACCCAATCTGCAACAATAAGCTGAAGGACCCCTTGGAACATGATCCCTCTCTAGTTGACTAGAATGCTAGTGTATCATGACCAAGCCCTTCAACTCTAAATCTTCTCAGATGTGTGTACTGCCCAGTTCTGGCACATGTAGGATGTGCCTTCCTTCCCATAGTTCTCTAGTTTCTGGTTACATACCAACTCATAGCTCATTAGGACCCCAGACATTTGTCTTATTCTCTGGCATGACTTCTTTCCCAGTAATGGCTCCTGACCTAGGAGTTTTGTGCTTCTTTCACCTGTCCAGCCTAAATACATGTCTAGAAAGCCAAAATTCTTACTACCTTTATTAAGAAAACACTGCCACTGTGGGCTCAATGGTTCAGATACCATTTCAAACTGGCTTTACACCTTTAGGGATGCCAGGAAGGATCCTAATGCTGAGCTTCCAAAATAATGGATACAAGATATCCATCTTCCCACCTACCCTTCTCTAAGGTGCCCAGAGAGAAATGATTGGAACTCAGTACTGCTATATCTTCGTCAGTACTTAAGGAGTTAGATAGCACTAAGTTTACAAAAGCAGAAAGTGAATCGATTAGAAAGACACTAGACAAAGTCAGAACTACATTCTAAACCTAGTCCAAATTAAGAAAATGGAGTACATATACAATAGAACACTATTCAGCCATAAAATGAGATGCTGTCACTTGCAACATTAATATAACTCTTAGTCAAGTAAGCCAGGCACCGAAAGACAAATTTCACATGTTCTTATTTGTGAGAGCCAAGAATTATAACCATTGAACTCATGGAGAGAGTTAGATGGTTAGAGGCTGGGAAAGGTTGTGGGGATGGTTAATTGGCATAAAAAGTTAGAATGAGACCTAGTATTTGATAACAGGGTGACAATAGTCAGTAGTTGTACGTGTTATGCTAGGAGTGTAACTGGATTGTTTTTAAACACCAAGAATAAATGAGGAGATGGATACCCCATTTACCATTATATCATTATCCATTGCATGCCTATACCAAAGTATCTCATGTACCCCATAAACCTATGTACCCACAGAGATAACTAGACCTGGTCTAACACCTCAGCCAAATTACCCTGGGAGAAGTTTGCATGTAAGCTGCAGAAGTAGTAACACAGACTTAACCCTTGAAGAAAAGTGTACTAGACTGCCTGAACTAGTTAAAGTATTCTAACTAGTGTTCAAGTTTGAGCCTCTACAAGAGGCTAGAGTTGGCCAAATTTTTTGAGGGAATTAGTTCAATAGTGATAACCCTTGCTATGAGAAGTCACCATCTCTAAAGTTTGGGAGATGATTGGCAGAACTATCCAGAAGTTACTATGAAGTTGAACATGTACTGGGACAAAGCAGTGGGTACACCAGCAAATTCCGCTTTCAGAGATTTCAAAAGGATGTGCATGAGCTGCTGTCTTCTGTGTCTCTACAACGCCTCCAACTCATGCTCATTGTTTTATCTGCTGTGCTTTAGTCACTCATCTTCCCTTACATTAGGGGAAAAGTCAGATGAGCCTTATTAAAAGTAATGGCAAAAACCGCAATTACTTTTGCACCAACCTAGTAGGACAAGGTACTGTGCTGTGTAGGGACAGGTACTTTTGAAGAGCACGTCATTCTCGATAACTGACTCCCATCCATTCACCACGGTGTGGTTCCATTGACATGGGAGCTGACTGGCTTCCCTAGCACTGTGCTGTGCTTTAGCATCTGTTTCCCACTTAGGTTCTACTTCTGCTCAGAAAGCTTTTGATTTGAGTCATCTATTTTGAGATCCATTTTCCTCTTAACCTATTATTTCTTAAAGTCTGCTTCTATTCAGGGCTGTGTACCCAAAGTATTCCTTTAGGACTATCCTAGTCAATCACTGCTGGGTTCTTCTCTGCCAGAAAGCCCTCTCAGACACTGCCCAACTTAGGCCACAACCCAGAAGAAGTGTCTCGAGAACAGCTCTGCTGTGTGAGTGCTGCCATCTGTTCACACAGAACTCAGTTCCCAGCACGTTTGCCCCAGCCATCAGCCCTGCGACTTGTCTGATTCCACCACCTGCACCAGCCAGGATGGGAGAGGTACTCAGCCACCCATGTCTTGAGACATGAGACAGACCATCATCTAACAGCAACGGCCTATGGATTCAGACAATTTGTCCTAGATACTGAGAACTATTCTCAAATATGAGGATCAAGTGCTCTAGTCTGGTTTTCTGACCTGGTCAAATGACCCATGACAGAAGGGTCTATAGTAGTGCCTGCTATCCTTCAGGTGCATGCTTTCAGAAGATTCCAGGCTGTGATTCTTTCTACTAGTTAAGATGGGGTTTCTGAGTGACAATGCTTCAAGAAGGCAGACCTCATGGGAGACTTCCTATATGTAGGATTGCACTTTGTTGACCTAGATGAGTACATGGATTTCCCCCTGCTTTCTCTGAAGAAAACTGACAACTGTCAACATGTCTATCAAGGACCTATAACTCACATAGATTTGCATGTGGGTGATATAAAGCTACTGTTCTATGGACCTGTGTAGAAAACTGGATCTGCACAGGACAGGGACCAGTTATTTTGGTCACAAGTGACAACTGAGCTGTACTGACTTAAGTAAAAGGGAATTCATTGGTTCAGGAATTAATGAGTCTGAATATAGCATTGGGTCCAAGTGAGGCTGCTTTAAGATGCTCAGTTTCACCAAGAACCAGATTTCTTCTACTTCCCTTCCCTGGTGTCAGATTTGTATTCAGGGTGCACACAGGGCCATACCACCCTCTGGGTGAGAGATTCCAGGTACTCCCCTTATGACACTGCAAGGCTCTGGACTATTGTTGATCACATCTCTTCTTCTAAAAGCACTTCTTGAAACATCCAGTTCCAGCAGTATCTCCTTGGGTTTTTGTGGCATGCCCAGGTAGATACGTTGCACACCCATCCCTGAACTAGTCACTAGTCATGGGGAGGTGGATAGGCATGTGACATACTCTAATAGGCTAGAGTGTCAGATCTAAAGGGAATAGTTTAAGAATGTCAGGGGCATATTTGGCTGACAGTATGGGAATAGATGTCAAAGAAGCATCAAGTGTGTCTTCTGTAAGAAAAATCAAGTGCAGAGTCAATAGGCCTTTTGAGTTTAAGAGTCTACTGTATCCCCTCACACCGCTGGTCTTCACATGTCTACAAGTGCCAGCACCTTCACTTTTGCTGTTGGAAGACTGCCTTTTGAGTGTTGGACCCATCTTTCCCACACTCACAAGGAGCCAGAAGTACCTGAGAGTTTACACACACCTCTCAGAACCAGTGCCACCATTAACAAGTGAATGTCAGCTATGAGGATGTACACAACCAAGGTGCAACTCAGCCTATTGTTCCCCTTTGGGATCCGAGGGGTCTACAAAGCCTAGGACTTTGCCATCGCAGCCTTGCTTGCTTCTTCCCAGCCTCAGTTGTGCCTCCTCGCTCCTTCACTGGTTTGTCTTGGAAGTATTTCCTTCATTACTTCCACACACGCGTGTTTCTGAGGAGCCCTAATTAAATCCAGTACTTGCTCTCACTTGCACTTCGTGAGTCAAGGCACTTCATTTTGTGGATCTGCTCATTAGTATCAGTGAAAGGAACTGACTGGGGTTTTACCCTTTGAGCTCCAAGCTTCTGGGGGACCCTCCATCTGAGGCCATCAGCCCTCTGTCAGCATCTCCCTAGGCCCCTCTCCCAACTAGAACTTACCCCCACTTGGTAAGGTAATAGGAATGCAGCTGCCAGTACCTGTGTCTTTTAAGGCTGCCCTATGAGCCCAGAGGGTGTGAGGATTTATATCCCCACTGTGGCTGGCTTTAGCCCATGTCAGATGGGGTGAGAAGGTGTAAGTACCTCTGCTCCATAGCTGATTAAAAGCTAAAGTATGATCTATACTGTCTCCAGAGGGCCTCTGCCCAGTTGAGCTGTATTTACCTCTATCAGACTCTGGTATCACACCTTCGAGTCACCACCTCTTGTCCACCCCACTTCTCTATCACTCCATGGTGTTTTACTTGGTTATGTGGTAGCAACTCAAATTATCTTAAGGTCTGCTTCTAGATAACAAAGTATGACCTACTCCAAATTCCTGACACCAAGCCACATTTTCCATGGACACCACCCTGCTCTGACCAAGCTTCTGTATACAGCAGAATCATTCCATCCAGGCAGAGGATGGAGTCAACCATCTGGCCTACTTTCATCTGAATACCTATATCTTATCACCTGCTGGCTTTTAGTTTGGCCACAAGGATGTGGCCCTAGAAGGCATGAACTTTTTTCCTAGATCTGGCAGAAAAAGTTGTAAAGGTCCAAAGGCATCCCAGAGTTGCTAAGTCAGACAGCTGCACCCACTTCCTAGAATGAATGGGAGTCACACCCTGTATGTGAGGGAGGAAGATCTGAACCAGATGCTACTGGATCCACATGCCCTGAGCTCAAGTCACGCAGACATCCATCCCTGTGATTTCCTGAGGCACCACCTTCCTGAAGGAGGTGAGAGGCCTTAGGAAAGTGACCAACTTACAGTGCAGACAAGTGGCCCCAGACTAGAACGTACCTTTTCAAAAAGCTCTACCCTCAGGCACAAGTGAAAACCACCTGAGCTCAGCCACCTTCAACACCAGCTTTCCCAGTCTTCAGCTATTACCTAGAGTCCTGGTGCTTTTGTGCCTCAAAGCAATTAGCGATATGTTTCAGGTGCTTTCAGATAAGCCCTTAACTTCAATATATCCATCAAATTATACTTCAAGTTGAAGAAACTTCCATATAATATCCCCAAAAGCTAAGACACAGTATTCAGGAACCAAGTGGTAGATGTAACATGGCCCCTTCCACCACCTGCTGTGACCCACTTGTAGAAGTGCTTCTTGTCCCACAGCTTTAACATGTTCAGAATTAGAGCTTCTGATCCCCTGAAGAACACATCCTCTGGAGATACAGAGTGGGTTCCATAGAACCAAAAGCTACAATTTGGTCACTTAGGCTTTTTATACCAGTAGACCAGGAGGCAGACAGGAGTTACTCTACTGGCAGGGGTCAACAATCCTGGTTATGATGAAATAGGTCTCTGCTACACAAAGTGAGGGAAATACACCTGGATTTGTAGGGTTTACTGAGTGCCCCTTAGTGCCAGCATTAGTGATGACAAAAGCAGTTATTGCAGCAACATAAGAGACAGTCTGAGATAAGTGGGTGCTCAGACCTCTTGGATAAGTCTGAGTGGCCCTACTGTGTAAAGCAATCTAGACCAGCAGAAATACTGGCTGAGGGTGGAGGGGACTCTAGATTGTACTGTTAGAGGGAGATGAATATCCATTAGTCACAGGACTAGTTGCAGCTGTGGGGAGAGTCGCTTCTCATGCTCATGTTATTGTAGTATTTGTAAAGGTTGGTTCTTCAGATGTTGACCTGTCAAGATGAGACAGTGAACTCAACACTGGATCTGAATGGGTCCAGCCGTGTACAAGGTAGGCTGAGCAGACACTCAGTTTCTCTTGCATGTTTGCTAAGGGCATCCAGAGCTCACCTGCAGACACTTCCACATGCTGATAGATCATGAGCAGGCTGGAACTCATCAACTCAGAAAGGCTATTGTTCCTAAGCAGTCAGGAAAGATTCTACGCAGAATGGAATCCATGGGCACAGGTGATGCCACTGTCCACAGGTGGAACTTAAAGATAGCCCTGACACATCTGAGTCAGTCATAGTGACTCAGTTTGCATCAGGTTCAGGCTGTCTAGGATACTTTTAGTAAAAACTAGATTGGGGCTTTAGCTACATGTGCAAGATACAACTACATTGTAAAAACGCTTTCAAATCAACACTTGGATTAGTGTCAGCATAACTGGGCACTAGCCTATCTACTTCAGCATACCAAAAAAGCCATCACACACCTGGTAAGTAGGTTGGTGTATTTTTAGAGGAAGAGACCACCTGAAATGTGTTAACACATTTGAGAACCCACTTGGAGTTTGAGTTTTGAAAAGCTGTATTAAAGATGTCCATCTATTCAACAGTATCTGGACATACTACATTAGCAAGCTGCTCACTTAAGGTGTGCTGTTTGTGAGAATAAAGTGTTGATAAAAATAAACATGATTTGGAAGATATGAAATCAACCTAAATGCCCAGTGATAGACTGGATAAAGAATGTGGTACATATACCATGGAATACCCTGCAGCCACAAAGAATGAGATCATGTCCTTTTCAGGATCATGGATGGAGCTCCTGAAGGCCATTATCTTTAGCAAACTAAAGCAGGAACAGGAAACCAAATACATGAATCCATGCTTGCACTTACATGGGAGCTAAGTAATGAGAACACATGGCACAGGGAAACAGACACACGGGCCTACTGAAGTGAAGGAGGGAGAGGATCCAGAAAACTAGTGGGTACTAGGCTTTGTACCTGGGTGCCAAGAGCTGTACAAACCCACATGACAAGTTTACCTGTAAGAAGCCTGCACATGTACCCCCTGAAGTTTAAACATGATTAACAGAGCTTTTCTATTACCCCCCAGTACACAAACCATTGATATGCACATGATTGGTTATCTGAAACCTCAATGAGGTTGAGTTGCTTTTTCAGTTGTCCAATTGGTATGCTATTTACGCTGATCCAAATCAGTTGTATGGGACTCTTGTGAGACTGCTTTGGGGTAGCGTGAGCTGGAGAGTTGGGGAATGGCAACACATCCACATGGGGAAGAGTGGAATGTGTGGAGTCACTCTGGCTCATTTTAGTGCTTTTCTTGCTTGGGAATTGGCTGAGGCTCTACCAGAAGGTGGTCGTGGTGGTGCTATCATGAAGCTTCCCATTCCTGAAGGGGCCATAACTTAGTGCCAGAAGCAGAGAGGGAGTGGGTTGTCATTCTTCAGCCAAAAAATCCTAGCCCAACAGGCCCCTGTCTGTCAGGTCCTTGGTAGAGATTACCAAGCCCTGATTAAGTAGGTGTGAGTTTCCTATTGCTGCAGAATTACCATTAAGTGGCCCAATTTAACACAAACTTGTGTTTTTGGTAGAAAGTACCAAGTCTAACAGTACTTCAAGTTGCAGCCAAACTATAGATAAACATCCTACAACTCTTCAGGGTCAGGTCTGAAGTTAATCTCACTGGGCTAAAATGGAGATGTGAGCAGGGCTGTATTCTAGGAGATTCATCTTACCTCCCTCCAGCTACTCTAGGCTGCCTGTATTCTTTGGTGCATGGTCCCCTTTCATCCTTAGTGATCAAGGGCCTAAAGGAACAGGATTTGAAGACAAAAAAAAAAAATGAAGCTGAGGAGAATAGGCACATGGATCTACCCAAGGAATTAGGCACAAGATCTGCATGCTTGTCTCAATGAGAGTATCTACCACAGAAGCAGGGCTCCCAAGTATCACCTTGAACTGAGGGATCCATTGTACACCTGAGGTGAAACAGACACCTGATCACCTGATCACAATATCCATCATCCTACCATATATACCACATCACACCAAAGCTGGTCTTGCAGGTATCTTCAGGAAGGCATTCCTGCATCCTCATGTGCTGACTTAGTGACAGTCTATGCGCCTGTGCCACTGTCCTCCAGAATGCATCTACAAATTGAACCAGTGACTACATCATACATTGTTCCCAGCCCTGTGTGTCCTGTGTATTGGTAACAAAGCAGTGATCACTTTAACTTCTTTTACTATCATTCCCAATAACCCACTTGAGAACTATGCCTGAGACTGAGCGATTAGTTGTCTTCAAAGTATTTCAGGGAGTTTCCAGAGGACACAGTTCAATAAACCCACAATTAGGCTATCATTTTGGACTCAAACCAGTAGTCCAGCAGGGATGGCACAGGTCTGCTTTGCTGATAGTAGTTAGCCGTATCATGGTGAGTTTGGGTTGCTGTTACTAGGTGGCAGCAGGAATTGGCATGTCTACAACTCAGGGGATTTGAAGGATAGTGGTCTTGGTGCTCAGTGAATTGGCAAACTGCAGCAGCCATGACCTAGTAAAGGTGAAAGTAGCCAGAGGCTCAGATCTCAGGGATGAAGGTTTACTTTATTCCACTGGGCAAAATATTTGAAGAGGGACATTCTATAAAATCCCTCCTGAAAAAATCGCAACAAGTATAGAAGAAACATGGAGGACCCTTTAAGCTTTAAGAGCTGAACACTAAACATTAAGTTTAATATACTATAGACCTCATAGCCATTGTTCATGAGTTATGTTACTACATATAGACTAATAGCTTTGTGGCACCTAATGACCTGGCCACAGGTACAATTTGAAGCACAGGTGACCTCAGACTTGGCTTAACACCCTTGTGAACTTCTGAGAACACAAGAGCATTAAGAGGCTTGTGAGGAGCTACAGGCCATTTCTCACTTAGCTTCCTGATCTAAGGAGGCTGTCATGAACCCATTTCATTGCTTCTAGCGTATTCATGAAGTAATGGAGATCAGAGTCTACTAAGGCACAAACCACTTGACCTAGCTCTTAGGGCATGTCAAGTTCTTATCTGTCTCATAGGCAGTAGTCAAGCTTGCACCAAGAATGGAGGGATAAATTATTGAGGAGCCAGCATCTGTCTAGGTCCTGCACAAACAATGTGTAGGGAAGACAAGTGGGATAACCTTGACTCCTAAAATGCAGGCCCAGATGGATCCAGTGGAGGTATCTCTTGGTAATAGAAATACTCAAGGATAACTTTGATTACAGTGAAGGGTTTTCTCATTCCTCAGCCACCAAACGTGGCTTACTGCTAAGGGAAAAATGTTAAGTCAGCCTCTTCTGCTTTTAAAGGCAACAAGCAGTTGGGTGTGCTACTTCAGTTTGTCAGCTAACCCCAAAGCTGAGACCTGAGAAAAGAGCCTCGCAGCAGGTCCAGCTTGGTTTGCTTGCACATTTGATGATTCAACTCCGAATTGGAGCCTATAAAATCTTAGGAGTCACCTTCCCTAGTAAGGGCAGGCTCAGAGGTTCTGGAGACTTAACAGACATCATGGTGATTGTAGTTAGTAGTGTATCATATACTTGACGTTTGGGAATAGATCAAGTGTCCTACAAAAAAGTACGCAAGGTGATGGACATGTTTATTGTGGTAAACACCTCAGTGTATATTGAAACACTTTGTACTTTGAGATGGAGTTTCTCTTGTTGCCCAGGCTGAAGTGATCTCAGCTAATGCAACCTCTGCCTCAAGTGGATTCTCCTGCCTCAGCCTCCTGGGTAGCTAGGATTATAGGTGTGCGCCAATACACCCAGTTTTTTTTTTTTTTTTTTATGTAGAGATGGTTTCATCGTGTTGGTCAGGCTGGTCTCAAACTCCTGACCTCAAATGATCCACCCCCACCCTTGACCTCCCAAAGTGACTTTGAACATCTTAAATGCCATTTTTATTTGCCTATTATACTTCAATAAAGCTGGAGGCCTGAGGGGGAGGCTCACATGTCAGGCACTTCACAGTAAGATTTGGGGATTCTTTTTCCTTTCTAACATGGTTGACAGAAGTTATACAAATAAGCCATTTTTTCCACAAGGACCTTGTCAGGAGACGCAAAGACTGGCTTCTGGTTTTATTATATCCAAGTATGTTCAGATCTAGTTAAAGAATGAGGAGTAGCTGGGACAAAGTGTCCCGAAGCAGAGATGAGCACAAAATGCATAGGGCAAAGAAAGCAAGCAAGCAACACATCTTCAGATTTTTCTAGTGCTATGCTTAGCAGGAGTGTCCTGGCTTAGGCACAGAAATACTGGTAAAATGAAAGGAGACTGTCAGCAAAAACTATTGCTATTCATCTATGGCTTCACGGAGCTAACTGGACATGGCCGAGTCCACCTTGATTTTCAGTGCTCTTTGGGTACTCCACTTGAAAGATGTCAGGGCCATTTAGTTTCACACTACTAGTGTGGCATTTCAGGTGCTGGGAAGGAAGCCTCAGTTATTCCCTAGTGTCTGCAGAGGACCTTATCGACCCGTTTCAACTTTTGACACCTTTGATATTAGGCATGACTGATGGGTTCCCTCTTAATAACTGGGATGGGCTGCATTTCCCCCTGCCTCACTGGATCCTACCTGACATGCAGTCTTGAAACCCACTGTCAGGAAGCAGCATCACCCATGATGAAGAACAGCATCCACCCAAATTGGGAAAGAACACTTGCTTTGAGGGTACAAGGAGCTTGCCTCTTACAGATTGAGGGACTTAAGGGCACTCCCTTTTTTACTCTGGCCAAAGGCATTTGGGAGGTGAAATCTCACTCTTGCTGTCACCTTAATCTACTCTGGTCTGGCATTACTTTTGATGGGACAACCTGATGCCTCAAGATCATGGAGATGGCCATTCCTTCAGTTCATGTACTACACCCCAGAGTATGCTTACCTAGGCCAGACGAAGCTAGTAGAACCCAATTACAACATGGTAGAAAGCGATTATCAGTAATGCCTATCTTTTTCCTGCAGTACAGCTGTCCCCAGAGTTATGACTAGCCTACAAGAGTAAGCGAGAGCTAAGTTCACAGTAGGCATTGCAGGCTTTGTGACCTAGAGGTTAAGGTTTAAGAACCCAGCTGGCTCTAAAAACAGGTCTACTATACAAAAACCAGCACATGAGGTGCCCCATACAATCTGGGAGATACTCTGTCAGCAAGCACAGGGGTAGATACTAAGCAATCATACCAGACCTCAGTTAGCAGACTCTTCCAAACCTAGGAAATGACTAGTTGGGCTCTAAAACAGCCTAATATTGCCTTGGGAAAGAGGGAAGCGTAATTTAGCAAAAGGTACCCAAGACTATGAAAGAAGCTTTTCCTCTCCGGGAAGAGCCCATTCTCAGGGGCTCCACTGGGGTGTTTACACTCTGAAGCACATTTCCACAGTGCTAGCTGAAAGCATCAACGGGGTCAGGACATGGTCGGCTGGGTGTCTGTTTGCTTAGCGCCAAGTTCCTAGTTGGGTGCTTCAGTGTTTGGCAGGGGTATCTAGGCAGGACACAGCCCAGAGAGGTAGTAGTGTACAGATACCCCGTATTGGCTTCAGTGTTATGACCAGGTTTGCAGTAGTGGTCTGTTTTATCAGGATACTTTACAATTAATAGTCAGCTAAGATGTGGAGAAAGGAGTTAAAACTGGAGATTCACCAACAAAACTCAAGGGAAAGGAGTCAGAAGGAAGGGACTGGAGGGAGAGAGAGATCCCAGGCCTAGAGGTCAGAGGCCTACATACATGTTTAAGGACAATTTAGAAGGATAAAGATTAAATCCAAGTAGAACAATGGTGCAGATAGTTAGCACCAGCCATCTGAGGCAGTGTTTCAGACAGGGACAATCTTGCCCCACCCCCCACCACGCAGCACATTTGGTAATGTCCGTAGCCATTTTTGGCTGTCAGCAGGGAAACGGGGATGCTACTGGTAGCTAGCAGGTAGAGACCATGGATGCTGCTAAACATTCCACAATGCACAGAACAGACCATCCTCCACCAAGAATTTTCCAGCCCAAAGTGTCAATATCCAGCCTCAAATTTCAGACTAAAGAAATTGGTAAGTTTTTGGCTGGGTCATTCAAATGGATATTAAGGTAGTCAAGGATGGCAGGATCTCAGGGCAGAGGATCCTTTTAGTTGCCTTGATCTTCATCTCATCTCCAGGCCATTTTACTATGTTGACCAACAGTAGAAATAGTTCTTAGTAGCAAAAGCCTCAGTAAGAAAGCTCATAGTGTTTAAAACTAGGTTGAATAAACGTCAGAACAATTCTTGGAGAGCCTAAGACTACTAAGCTCCTCTCCCAGCTCTAACAAATAACGGCCTTGAAGAGTTTCACAAGCAATATGCTTAGGTTTTAGTGACTCGAGTAATCTTGACAGTTGAAGAGGGTAGCTGGAGAAGCTGACTGGACTTCTAGAGGCACAGCAGAAGGGAAATAGAAGTCAGAATAGGTGTACAGGACAGATGACTGGAGGCATATTAGGGTACTGGCCAAGCCTGTCAGTTGCAAATCCTGTTATGGTCAGTTACCTCCAAGTTCTAGGGGAACTCTAGGATTATGTTGTACTAAACTATGACATGGTACTTGAGGCTGAGGTGGCTATGAAGCTACAGGTGAGATTGGTAGAGTTAGTTTTAGAAGTTCTACAGCTTATGTGCACCTACTCAGATGTTCAACCTCACCTCTTGTAGGCACTCCAACTACTTGCTCAGACACATTGGAGCTATTTTCCTTCTAAGTGCCTGTATGGTTTCAGCCAGAGACCTCCCAAACCTGTGTGCAGTCCCTAGTTCTTCCTTCCATTGTAGGAGGAAGCACCACACCCTGACAGCTTCTGAAGGGTTCCATGTTATCAGTAGTTGAACATGGGTCACTCACCCCAAAGGACGCACCAGGGCAAGCACCAACCCAAAGCACGGGCTCCATGGCCCTCAGTGCATTAAGCATGAATTATTTAAATACCTTAGTTTGGAAGGGATGATGCAGATGCCTGGAAGCGTCTAGCACCAAAATTAACATCCTAGAGAAACGTAGTTTGAGTTTTCTTTGTGAGAAGCAGGGCACCATACAAGGGGTACATCCTGAGAATGTTGTCCATACCTTGAGAAGTGCCATGGTTCTAGAAGCATCTAGTGAGCTTACTGATCCTTAAGTTCAGGAGAAAAGCATACCTGCAGTAGTTGCAGGCTGCAGCATAAAGGTGCCCTACTGCTTGGGCTAGGTGATCTAACATGGTGCTGGAAGTAATTGTGATGCATGAAGATGCCACATGACATCTCTGGAAAATCCAAACATAAAACCCTAGGCTTCTACGCAAGGCACCATCTATGACAGAACTATTCTGCATTTGAGAAATAGGCCATGACTTAAAACTATTAGACCCCAGGGGAGACTGAGTCCTGAACATTTCACACCAAATAATATCCCAAACTGGAGCTCCTCATCATAAGCTAGAGGTTTATACCAGATCTAAATCCTGAAGTTAGGTAGGACAGTAACTCACTTTTCCCCTCCCAGATTTGTTCTTCTATTGTATCTTCTATTATTAGTGGCACTACCACACAGCAGTGCCCATACCAGAAGCCTGGAAGCTGATCATGTCTATTACGACCCACTCTTATGACACCTATTCCAATCCTCAAAGTCAGTTTTCCTACTTGAGATGTTGCTATGTTGAACATACAAGTCTGACCATGTTACTGTCTTGTATAACACTACCCAGTGTCTTCCCTGACCAATTAGATAAGTGCTGACACTCTTGTAAGAATCTGCTCCCCTCCCTCAGCTTGGTACTGGCAAAACCAAGCTGCAACTTTTAAGCTTTGTTCCGTCTATACAGATGATGCTTTTTCTAGACTTCCCCTTTCACATAGAGCAGCAGTAAGATTTACTTCATGCTTTCATTCCCTGACCCTACTCCCATTACCAACTTTGGGAACACCTTTAGGGTTAACCAGATTGTTACTGCCACACTGAAGTTACTCAGATACAGTTCTAACTTTCAGTGCTCCCAAAAGCAGGGGTTCTAGTGTCAAGACCTGGAGATATAGCTGGAGGGCCCAGTTAGCTGAGCAGACAAGGGTTCTTAGCAAGTCTCTCTCTACAGACATTCATGTTAATATACACTGAACTAAAGGGAATTCGTGAACCATCGGGCATAGCATCTGAGTTGACATTGCTATTTAGACACCCAGAGCATTATGGCCACAAGTTAAAGTACACACACACAGGGGTTACAACTATCTTCCATTTGAGAAATAGATTGCAACTTTAAATTATACCCTAGTACAGACTGAGGAAATGGAGTTCTTGCAGATGTTTGGCTGACACCTGGTCCACTAGGTCTGAAGACCCACCCAGAAGTATTTCCCCTGAGTATACAGTTGAGATTGATGTGCTTGTCATTTGAATAAATCCCCATATTGGGTCCCTGGCATGTGAGGTAAGAGAATCACAGCAAGGCCAGTTAGAAACTTCTGAAACTGTCCCTACCCCAGCCAAGATATGAAGTCACAAGTATTGCACCCCTGTGGTGGATAGTCAACATTAGTGCCATGCTTAAGTATCAAGCAAATATGGTTGGTGGTCCTTATCTGTTCAATTCTGCATTCTAGCCCATGATGAAATTAGATACTAGAGGATAGTTAAAGCACTACAAGTTCAACCAAGTGTCTGGCCTGGTTCCCAGTGGGTAGGGTCCCACAAGCAGTATACCTGGTCAGCTACTTTGTATCACAAAGGGCCCAAGATGAGAATGCACATATACATAGGTGGTTCAGTGGCATCACTTCAGTCAGCAGCCTGGAACAAAGGACTGAACAGTCAGAGACAAGATTTGGGTAGAGGAATGTGGATGGATGCAGTGAGGCTAAGTGTGGAGCTGTGTCTCACATTAACACCCACCAGGAAGGGTCCATCTTGGAAAAGGTACTAAACTTACTTGACCTGGCTGAGACTGTATTGCAGACCCATATTGCAGGCTGGGGCTTTACTTGTTCTTCCCTTCCCCGGTTCCTTGCACAGGTGTTACACCTGTAAGACCTGAAGGTTCTCCCTTGCTGCTCCTGTTCCATCTCCCTTCTGGCCCCCCACCAAGTATTACCCCCACTGAGTCTCTTGCACTTAACTACAAAGGATCCAGACTGACACCATAGAAGTTGTTCTTCCCACCCCCGGCTAGTATTGATTGCCTTTAAAATGCATTCCCTAGGCCTACATTCAGCACTCCCCTAACCACAGGCCGAGATGCAGAATCTATAATCCAAGGCAGGCTCATCCACATACCTTGGAAAACCCCCACACAATTATGCTCAAGGTCAGAATTGACAAAGTTGGCCAAAATTCCCTAGATCCTACTGGTAAAGGGTTGCCTTCTATTTAAGATTGGAGCTGAGCAAGAACCCAGCCACAACCCCATAGTCAAATTCACAAAGCTTCCTGAAATTTACCCATGTTTAAGAGCTTCTCTAACCCTGTGCTGGGAAGTTCCTCTCACCCCTCAAAATGTTTGCTACTTCTTCCGGGAAAGCAGCGAGAGACTTCCAACTATCTGTTATCTTGCCACTCTAATTTCTCCTCCCCAGACTTGGCCACAGAGGTTTTGCTAGAAGCAGTTCCTTTCTTCCCTTAGTGTAACCCACCCAATCTGACATTCCCACCAAATGAAATGAAGACCCTAGAGAAGGTCTTTCCTTCAAGCAATCCCTAGTTTGGACTCAGTGCGTCTAGACAGATGACTTAAGTATTGTATGGGAAAGCTGTGAACACCATCTGCAATTCTCACTGTGAAACCTGAAGGTGCTTAATGTCCCAGGACCTTCTGATTAGACCAAAATTATAGACACCTATCTGTCTCAGGAAGTCAGGACCATTGTGTGCCAAACTAACACGTGTGGGAGAAGATGCTTACCTAGCGATTCAATCAAACAGCTTCTGAGACCCCATTGCCCAAGACACTCACTTCCATACTCAGCAGGACCCCGGCCGAGTTCCACATCTGTCTTGCCCCGATAGTGGTACTCCTCTCTGTGGCGGGGTAGGGGAGGAGGGGGCGGCGGGGGGAGTCTGATCCTGTTGCTCCTAATGCCACATTGTCAGGGAACCTAGAAGGCCTTGAAGACCCTCAGACTGGCCTGTACCTTCTACATGCCAGTGTGGAGCCCTGGATATGGGGGCCAGCAGTAATATGTAGGTAGTGTGCCACGGCAAAACTGCCATAGAAATTCAGGGCTTAAGTGTCTGAGGTGCCATTCACCTCACTTTCCCCATGGGGTTCTGAAAGTAATTGTGAACTACACCTGAAATCAAGATCAAGACAAGCTTTGTTTCACTGGATCAGAGGACCAAAGTTGGAAGTGGGCCCCCGAAGTAGGCTGAGCAAGTCTTCTACCATTGAGTAAGGTAAACCCACTCAGTGAGCAACCCTTCCATACACATTCATGAAGTAAAACAAGTACCATAAAACTCATGAGGGCAGTTCTCTCTAGAAGGGTTAACTACATATGCGCCATGAGTTTTTCCTAGTCTCATTAACCCATCCAGGTTCTTTTCCCTTGGGTAATATTGAAGAGATAGAGAAAAGCAAAGACTAAACTTAAATGTTTCAAAAATAGAAGTTACATAACTTCATATGGTATCAATCAGTAGTTGATATTGCACATCTACAAGACATACCTTTTGAATTCGAACATTGGATTTTGCTTTCCATCAAAAGATTTATGTATAGGAAAAATTCACATCTGGAATCCATTTGTTTTGCAGGAAGATAACTGTAGCCTTCTAAGATAAGCCATTGTAACTAGATGGTGATGAAGGATTAGAGATAGTTTAAAATAAAGCATTACTTCATTTTAAAAGTTAAATATACCCCGAGTCTGCTACAATGGCTTTAAATTCTTCTGTTCTGGTCAACATACTTCTGAGGGATGTGAGATTGGCCTCTACTGTGAAAGCTATTAAAACAAAGCCTTTGGTTGTTTTCCTCTGAGTAGCATTGCTATCACTCCAACCTAGATTCAGTAGGTTAAACAAGCTTATTTGTCACATGAAGAACTCAGTACATTAAGTACTATATGCACAATAGTCATTCTGTGCAAGAACATTAACATGTACCTCAGTTACCTCTAGATAACTATCATTGTACATTTGTAGTCGTCACCTGTCGCCTGTATGTTCTTCCAACGAACCATGTATTTCTTTCCCCTTTGTTTGCTAGGGTGTGGTTTTAACAAAATTTGGCATTTTCTATTTATTGTATTTTACAAAGCATTGGTCCATGACAGATCAGAACCAAATCGGTCCTTTAGGTAGTCTCAAAAGCTAGTCGGGGTCATTTCAACTTTAACTGTAGTTGAGAGCTATTAACCTGACTGAAGATCAGCCATTTCTAGGCACTAGGCCAAGGTCCTAAGCCTTCCATCCAAGCACAAGAAGGTGTTTAGGGAAAAAGGTTTCTCAAAACCAGCTCAAGGTTTGCAGCTATGTCTATTCTCAAATACCTTGAGCAAATGAGAACAAAGCAATTAGCCTTGGGTGGAAGGAATGGAGGGATCGTGTTGATAATGCCAACCCTAGAAGCATCTTAGGAGAAGCAGCAAGAGGCCCAAACAATTAAGCAAGGGTGAAGGCAAAAGCTGCCAGAGAGGACCTAATGGGGCCTATCCTCATGTTTGGAGCCTTGGACTGTGTTCAGGAATTAGACACACAGGGTCTTGCCACTTTGAAGCATGGGGCACAACCAGTTTTAAACTGCCAACAACAGGGGGCGCTTAGTAACCATAAAAGCCTGACTGAGTTGCAAAGCCATGACTTTTTGCTAACTCTTGAAAAGTGAGCTGGAGGTAAGGATTCTCCCCGTTTGGAGAGTGAATGTTTTCCCACAGCGGCATAGACACCGTTGAAACATTTACTCAGAGTCGAGTAGAGTAAGCTACTTGGTCTTAATTTCATACTGTCTTCTAGAGCACAGGTGAGCCATGGCTATCTGCTGTGCTGGTTAGATATGCAGTCATGTAAGCTTTTCTCAGGACCAGTTCAGCATAGTTGTGGAACTTTGTCACATTGGAAGGCCTCATTAACCCCGTTCGAGGTGTTTCTCCCATCGAGACCCATTACCCCAAGGGCTCTCTCCCAGAGTCCCTGCTGCTGCTGCTAGGGACACAGTCACAGGACTTAGCCTCTAGCACTCAGAGGCACCAGAAGAACTATTTCAGAAAGGAACAAGGAGTCAGTGGGTGGAACCATCTTAGAGCAGGGCAGCTACTTAAGTTGGTGGGTTTAATGTGGAGGAATTGGTCAGCATATGAGACCAAAGCCAATCAATCAACTCCTGCTACACCGAGTTCTGGACATTATCGCATGTTTTACTCACTAGTTTATAACCTGAAAGCAAGGAAAAGCTTGTTACAAGAATAAAAAGCTACATGTTTAGAAGGGCCCAAATTTACCAAGAATTGCCCAACAACCCTGTTTTTCTGGCTTCTCTCCCCTCTGCGAAATTTAGGAGTTGGAAAGATATATCAGAAGTCAATGTAAGTTGAGAGACATGATTCTACCATAGTCTAACTCAGCCAAGCCTTATCTTTCTAGTATTAGGACAAAGTAGACATTTGGGATTCACGAAAGGTTGAGATTTACGAGAGAAAAAAAGCCATGGGGTTAAATAAATGAAAGATACTAACAAGGAAATAAAGACAATAAAGGCAACAGCTGGAATGAGAAAGTCTGGGTTGGAGATTTGTGTCAAGACAAGTAGTTTTAATAGGCCTGAAGTGGAATGACTTGAACAAGAGACTTGAACAAGCTGGAGGGGAAGACGGGGTGAGTGAGACAACTGGGTTGTTTAGGAGGACAAAGTACAAGGTGTTAACCACCTATTCATGAGGAATTCCAGTAGGAAGCAGTTGACAGTAAGGTGAGTCAGGGGATGGGGAAGGTGTTTTCACAACCATACTATCACCTCTTCTTGCAGAACTAGTTATCTGGCTTGTGGACCCAAACCTGGGGTTCAGGTCCCAATACACTTTGTATAAGGAAGACCTTGTGCAGATTAGCTTCAGATTATCATATAGGTGATAACCACCAAGGACAGAGTAGTTGAGATGTCATATTCCTGGCAGATCTGGCCCATAAATGCTTTCTCAGATATGTCAGGTTAAATAGAAACTGATTATGGTAACACCTCCAAATAAGATTTCCATCAGTTCTGGTTTGTCAGGTGACATACTAATTGCCTCACTAATCAGACAAGTATTGTTATGCTAGTCTAGATTTTTACTGTTAACAGGAAAGTATATGAATACATTGCTTGTATAAAACAAGCAGTCCTTAATGGGTTTTATTAAGGCACTCCAGAGAGATGTTAGGTGTGGTTAAGCCACAGGCCAAGAGAAAAGGGAGAAAAAAGAACAGCAAGATATGCTCTAAGTTATGACAGATTTACTCCACCATTTTTATGTCTGTTTGGTCATTTAGTCATAGACAGTCAAGTACATGACTAAGCTCAGGACATTTAACCCATTACACCTTGCCACACCAAAAGCTTTTCATAGAAGCCCCATGTTACCCACGTTGACATTTGAGTCAGTGTACTCCAGAGCCAGGTAAGCACAGGGAAACAATCATTTCCTGTAGCATGAGTGGTCTTAAGACATCTAGCTTCCTGTTGAGCAAGGTAAGAATGACATCCACCCGACTATTTGATTTTAGAGGCTTAGCTTATTGATCCAAGTTATACCTGACCCTTAACCATAAAGCATTAAGTGAGACGTTTGTTCTCAAGGCAAGCTATAGCAAGTCACTGTAAGAGGAGTTGTATGTGCAAAGACTTCAAAACAACCTAAAGTGAACAATTTCCTAGGTTTGAGAGATTGTGAGGGTGACACTGAGCCTGAGTTTTTCCTCTATAAAACCCTGAGGTAGTTACTCCTATAAGTGAACCAGTATGAGAGCATTCAGAACAATGGCATGAAGTCAAGTCTGGGTGACTCTTGTACATACTATTCCTTGTCCACATTCATAGGTATTTTGCAAGTTGAGTCATGACTGGTCTTTTCATAGTCACCATGGTCCTGTACATTCATGAAGCAGTATGTATATGGTCTTAAACGCCTGTGACATTAAGAGCTCACTACCCAACAGAACTTAAAGCAAAGCAGTAAGAATTAAGGGTAGGGAATAGAACCCTTAAAAGATGACAAGAGGTGGGTGGGAAGTGGTATAAGATTAGGCAAGAGTAACTAGTATGAACATGAAAATGGAACCAGGATGCTGAGAGAACCCAAAGAGATGGCTATATATGGAACCAGAGTGTTCTTAAAAATCCACCCCAAATCGACCAGAAGCATGGTAACTGGAAGTGATGTGAAACCACCCAGTAGAAATTTGAGCAGAAACTGCACAGCAGTGGGGAATTCACTATGAAGTATACCAATAAGTGTGGCTTCCTCAACCTGAAGAGGCTGTGTTGGTTCAAAACAATATTGCATAGGTTTGGGGATACCCATGGCATTGTTTATAGTTCTACTTCCAAGTTCATCTGGGAATGTGTCTCATCTATTGATCTGACAAGTCTTTCTCAACCCTGTGAGAGGTACAGAAGTCTTTTGAAAGACATGCTAAAGATACCCAGCTCCTACCAATGGTGGGGGTGGGTGGAGAGTAGAATAGCAAGCAACGGCTAGCATTTGTGAGAACTCCGATTTCTTATGAGCTAACAGATCTATTAGTTCAAATCGTACATGTCCCCATATAACCATGGACATGCCTACTACCAGTAAAGTTGACAAAATGCAGTCAATCCACTTAGTACCTGATCATAAGCAAAAAACTTTAAAACGCAATTCCACATGTTGAAATTTAAGACATCAAGAAAGCCCCTCTGAATCATGGTTGTGACTATCTACTGGAAGAAGCTTCTATTACCAGGGAGGGTCTTTACCTATGCACTCAAATCCTATGGAGTCTTGGACGAAGCAAAATAGTCACTGAACTATTACACGGCAGGTGACAAACTGACAGTTGGGAGTTCAGCATGCTTCTCTCAGCCTAAGTCAAATGGGCACCAGCGAGTTTTCCTGTGCATTGGGTCCTTTGCTGTTGCTAGGCTTTATTTCTGTCAAGACTGATTCAATATTCAAGGGCAGTTATAGGTGTATGTGTACAATAATTATCTTCCATTAGGTCACATGTCTGGCCAGTCTCAATCTCATCTTTGGTCGAAGTGTTCATGTTGCATTAGCTCAAGACCAGGATGGGCATATGCAGACTCATCCTAGACAAGTGCTTTTTATGCTGGAGTAACGGCCAAAGTTTAGCTTGGGTGAAACATTGGACACCTTTGCTGCTGAGTCGAGGGAACCAATGGTTTTTATTCTGAGACAAACTTTCCAAATACTCCTTGGTAAGTGAAATATGTTCTGCCTAAGGGAACAGTAACTAAGATCAAGTTGAGAAGAGTTGTAGGAAGGACTGCTCCAATTACCATAAAGTGTTAGTTGCCTCCCCAAGAGGCTAACTGCTGGTAGAGGCTCACACAAGGTGAGGGAAACAACTCTTCCATCACACTTAAATCCAAGTGACAAGATAGCCAAGTCTATTATACAAGCTAATTGGTTAAAGCAGAACACTTGCCAGAGGAGCTCAAGTATTTGGCTCACTTAAACGTCATGCACAACAAAGCCAGACAGTATTTGAGATTCTTCATTACCCTCAGTATCAGCCACAAATAATCTAGCATCATACAGAGAAAGCACAGTGAGGGGAAGAGCACAGGAGCTTCCAGGTGATGGCCCTAGTTAACTCCGGGCCTCAAGTGGGTTCATAAACAAGTTGGTCCATGTTCTGGTTAGTATTTTTGTCGACTGCCCCCAAATCCAAAAGAACTGGCTTCAGCACAGCCAGTGCTACTGATGTGACAGCTTCCTACTTTCTAGATATGCCAAGGGGGTCTATTCTGAGAGAGCCAAGTTAAAGTTCTTGAACATGGTGGCTGCTGCCTTTCTTCCCTAATTGCAGACACTGGCCCTGCAGCAGCCCAGCCCAGCTTCAGCCTGGGGCTGTCTTTCCTGCCCTTCAGCCTCCCCACAGCCCTGACACAGGGCAGAGGAATGGACGCCCATCTACCTTCCTGCGATGACTCCACAAAACCAAAAACTTCCTTCTTGGCAAAAATCACATGCCTCCAGGGTAAGCCATCCCAGCTGTCCTAAACCCCAATCCAACCCAAGTCAGTTTCCATAGAAATAAGTGTTAAGCAGTTGTGTTGTAGACAAGAAGACTCCCCCCCTCCTCTCTAGAAGAGGTTTGATTAGGTTTAGGTTTTTACCACTGGTCCTTATAGGTGCACACCAACATCAAGTCCAAGTAAATTGAATAAGGTATATACTCCCGTTGGCTTAGAAAGCTAATATAGCACATCACTGAAAAGCACACTCCAGCCTGATTTAGGTATAACAGGAAGGGGAGTCATGGGCATTTGAGCTTTTGGGATAGGGAATTGGGCACCCCAGCATACATGTTAAATGCTCTCGAGTACTTGATCTCTAGATACCTGTAACCTCTTAGTTTGTTGTCCAGAATCTAAAGAATACCAGTAACCCAAACTGAAAACTGGAAGATATTGAATGAGAGCTACTTGTGTTCTTCCCATTTCCTGTGCTCAGGACAAATAAATTACTAAAACGAGCTTTGGAATGGGTGCTTTAGATATAGATGGCATAGAAGATGCCAGGACAAAGCTTACCAGCAATAATCAAAGTGATTGCTAGGGGTATGGAAAATGGTCATATTGCTGACATAGAATGGTGTTTCACGCAAAGGCAGTCGTTCTGACAAAGTCCAAGTAATACAAGTGGTTCTAGCATACTAGTTCCTGGAAGTTTCCAAGGATTTGCACTCAGACAGCAATACTGACACTACATTCTACCGTCATTGTAGACCAGCATTTCCCTAAATCAGGTAACGAATGAATTAAACATAAAAAACTTAAAGTTATGTGTTTTATCCAGAGCTGTGCTCTGCAATATAACCACTAGTCATTGAGCACTTGATGGGACTCATTCTCAATTGATACACTAAGTTTAAAATGCATACCAGGCTCAGTACCAAGAATAAGCTGGGTTACATGTCAAAATAAGTATCTCTTGGGTTAAAGATATTCATTTTTCTTTAATGGGACTGACTATATATGGCTTATACTTTTGGCTCGTGTGTCTCAGCACTGTTCTAGAGGCTCCTATAAATTCCCTCTAAAGAGGATGCACAGAGAACTTGATCTGGAAGCGTTCCAAACACATTTGCAGATAGGAGTTGAGAGCTCTTTAAAGAGGTGATTTCGGAACTAGACAAAAATCACAAGACTGTTCTGTTTATACCACATCCCCTTCTACCTGGGAGTTCCTAACCCCAGTCCCAAAGACACGTGGTACATTAGGTCCCTTTGATTGTCCTGTCAATCATGACCAATTTTTGCAGCTCTACAAGTTCTCCAGACTGTTTTAGCAGTAGCATAGACCAGAAGTTATCCTGGGCTTTCCTAGGCTTCTTCCGAATCTCAACTTGGCCAGGCTTCTATCAGGCCACCACATTAAAGGAAGTAAGACCACATTGTCATCTACAGGGCTTACCTACTGAAGACAAGTTCCATCCCCCCACTTTATGCTTCCTAGAGCGCCTAACCTTCTGTCACATAGTTGGGAAAGGTTATGTCAGATTAGACACCAGAATTTAGATACACAAGGGCACTGTAACGTAGTGTTTAGGCCAGAGCTGAAGTCTACTCCATTGAGAATTACTTCACCGGAAAAAAACCCAAACTTTAAAGTCAGTTCCAATTCCCAGCCAGCACTCCCTCAACCATTTTCTATTGCCATTAAGTAACAAGCTACAGCTGGGTCTTCGTGTTCCTTCAAACTATGTTGTAAGTTCCTGGAGGGCAGGGACTCCCCTCTGGAGTGTGCTCAGTGTGCAAGGGTGTTAACTAATCTCTCCAGGCCAGTCAGACCAGTCCTGCACAAATGCTTCAACAGGCTCCTTTGCTACCAGCAGTTACTTGCTCCAGTCACCTGCCTCATGACCATTGCTAGGTAAAGCATTTCAGCTTGGGTGGCAGCCGGAGAAACCGTTTAGCCCAAATAACCTCCGGCTACCGCTCTCACTCATGCGCTTTTTTAAAGAATCTACTGCTTTTTTAAAGAATCTACTGCTTTTTTAAAGAATCTACTGCTTTTTTAAAGAATCTACTGCTTTTTTAAAGAATCTATTCCCTGAGGAAAAAGATCCCAACCATTTGAAAGTCAGATGCCAGAGGGCCGTTTGTAGGCACACTACAATTGCTTTATGGATCAGAGGATTCAGAAACAGTGAGGGCCCAAGCTCCCTAGTGAGCACTTTCTCCAGCACCACCCCCCACCGAAGATCAGACCTACAGTACTGAAACTGATGTCAAACGAGCCGTGAGACCGAGTGTGAGCAGTAAGCTGAAATCTGCCACAGAAACAGGATTAAACCTAGATATGGCATCTCCCTATGGGTAGCCTGAGAATTGAGAAGTTAATCCTGTGACCACAGCTGCAAGCTTGAGGCGCCTCCCTCATCAGGGACTAATTCAGAGAACTCTAGTGGGCAAACACCTCAATAAAAGCAGAAGTATGTTTAGACCCCTCAGACCGTTCCAATGCCTCGGGGATTCTCTGGGCTCCTTGGGGCGGTAGGCCAGCAAGGGGTTCTGTTTACATGCTTCCTGCCACACCTAGAGCAGTCTTACTTTGCTAGATTATGTCAAGATTCCAAAGACTTAAAAGTTACTGGCCCAAATTAAACATGTGATCTGTGTAGATTGGGAGGAAGTGGGTCTTGATAAGTTACCTTTAACAAATCCCTCAAGAAATTAGTTTCTCCTGGAGTCGAGAGTTTCAGTACACCTGGTTCGTTTCTATCACTTAGTTCTCACCTTTCGACCACCTATAACTTCTCTCATCTGAATGGCTGACAATTAGAAAGAAAGTCGTCTTCAGCTAAGGACTGTTTTAGACAGGTTTGATGCCAAGAAGTGATATGGCTACCATCAGTTTCCTGGTAAAGAAGCCACTAGCCTCTGGCATCAAGCAGCTCTAGGTAGACAGACACTAAGCAGAAACCCAAAAAAATAGGTTGAATCCGAAGTGGTCTTGGCACAACTGAGGATTTTCAAAGTAATGCTATCCTAAGGGATAGTAAGGATTTGAGCTACTAAAAAGCTGGGTCTCAGGCAAGCTTTAAGAGACATCAGGAGTTCAGATTGGAGTGAGGCCAGTTGCAAGACAGACAACACGCATCAGGCCAAAGCTCAGAAGTACAAAAGTAAAGCAGCCTTAGGCATGGCGGGACTGCCATTGACAGGATCCTGCACTACTCCACATCTTGTTCTAAAAGGAAGTTGACATTTGAGATGTTTCAGCCCCTTCTACCCTGCTCTCTAGCCATAACTTTAGACTTGTCTCCTAAGCCATGTGAGTTTTTCTAGAACTATGTGGCATGCCCCAGAAGCCTATGCAATAACACCTACATATAGACATCAGCTCCATAGGACTCACCTGCAGTTGAAACTATAATTGGGTCTGTAGTAGATATTTTGCTCTGCCTTAGGTGGGAAAGATGAACTTTCCAGTGTCTTTACTGTTAGCCTAGGTGAAAAGTCCTAAAGACCCAGTGATCCATCAGTATTAGTTTGGATTTTTGGTTTTTTTCTTTGAGACAGAGTTTTGCTCTTGTCGCCCAGGCTGGAGTGCAATGGTGCAATCTCGGCCCATTGCAACCTCTGTCTCCCAGGTTCAAGAGATGATTCTCCTGCCTCAGCCTCCAGAGTAACTGGGATTACAGGCACCTGCCACCACGCCCAGCTAATTTTTGTATTTTTAGTAGAGATAGGGTTTTGCCATGTTGGCCAGGCTGGTCTTGAACTCCTGACCTCAGGCAATCCACCAGCCTCAGCCTCCCAAAGTGCTGGGATTACAAGCGTGAGCCACCTCACCCAGCCCAGAGTATTAGTTTTGAAGTAAAGTTGTTTATGTAAGTTTTTATTTCCCTCGGCTTTTATAGTGGTTGAAGTTTACAAAAACGAGAAGAGGATTAGGGAGATAAGGCATCCATACCATGCACTTAAATTTGACCAAATTCTTATTTGGCAGGACTAAGTCACGCTGTATTAGCTTCTGGAGTCTCTAAAAAGCAGAAGTGTTGCTATCAGTAAAAGGACACAAGTACAGGTGAGAATGCTACAGGATGACTAATCAGAAGACTAGTTTTTAATGTTAAGCAACTGTGGAAAAACAAGGCCACCTATTCCCATCCTTGACCATCCTGCAGGAGCCTTCCCTGCCCCGGCACCCCAGCTCTAATTACAGCACTTAACAGTGTTGGAAAGCCTTGAGCTTCGAGATCCTAGACCTGTCAAGTGACTCTTCGTCAAGTGGATTGTCAGCCTGGGAGACACATCCCTTGATCAGATTATCTACACGAAGCAAAGAACTCTGCTCTTCTCCTTGAACCCTGCTTTGTAAGGACAGCGTGAAGAAAGTAACTCCATGCTGATGGGGATGAGGGGAGAGTGCTTCATGTCCCTACCCATGTATTTATTCACCCTTGTTCAAGTTAAGGCAGGTGGACCTACGTGACTGGACATGGTTTTAAAAAGCACTTTTCTGTAGTTGGCACGCAAGAATTACGATATTTAAGCTATGTAACTTACATCGCACCTGTGAAATTATCAGTCAAGATAATGAACGTATCCATCACGCAGTGTGCTTTTGAGTCTGTCACCAAGATGCCACTTTATCTTTTCCATGACAGATGGTTTGCCTTTCCTAGTAAGCCTAAAGTGTCCATTCTCAATGCTAACGATCTGTTCAGCTAGATGAAATTTCCTGTTTCAACTATTAAGTTTCTAACTGCTATCAGAAGTGCTTTCAGGTGTGTCAGACATTACCCGAGGCTTGCCAGTCAACGAGTCCACCTCCACAACCAGGTGGAAGGTGTTTCAGCCCACAGGTTGCGTGTCTTCAAGGCAGACAGCTGCTTTCTACTGAATATGATTAAGATCCTAGCTTCCTAGTAGAGTCTTAAAAGCCACACGCTTGAAGTTCGTTTTATTCTTTACTAATAGGTCACAAAAGGACGTTTCCTACCCTCAAAAAAAAAAAAAACCTAATTCAAAGTTGATCTACATTTTCTTATGGTTTTCATTGAAGTGGATCTAATTTTTAAGTCTCTGAAGAGATGAGAAGCTACCTTTTTAGTCACTTTCCACCATTACTCTAGACAGGTGTTTAATAGAGACTTTGGGATTCCAAATTGAAAGCTGAAAGGAAGTTCTAAGGATTGCTGCGCTTGCTTTAAACATAGAACCTCTAAACCCGTGTATTTCTCTTGGAGTTTACGTAACTTCAGTAAGTTAGCTATAAGAGTGGCTTTGCTAAAGTCTACGGTACAGATTAAACAGAAGTCAAGAGACAGGAGCCTTCTCGGCAAGGCTTGAGCATGAGAGAAGAAACCTCAATTTAAGATTGTATCTTAAGCTTCTAAAAGAACTCTAAGAAAGCACAGTAACTGGAGGAGGCAAGCCTGCTAAAATGACTTCAGGGAGTTGCTGTGATCTCCTAGGAGGTATTTTCTGCCCACACACAACGCCTAGTTCCCCTTCTTTCGAGTTCCTTAGTCCGCTTAAGTGCCCTCGCTTTTTTCTTCGTTCATCTTTCACTTCTAAAGCAAGCTAACCAAAGTTCCCCTTGAGAATTACCAAGGGCTTGGTCCTTTCCACCCACCCCTCCAGCCGCCAGAGAACTTCTTAGTACCTCCCATGGCCTACAAAGCTCTGGAAGAAACCGCGCCCGACCAACCCCAAACCACCCACCAGCGGAACAACGCCCAGCCACGCCAGGCTTCCTCGCTTTTTACACTTGAAGCCACGCCTTCCCCCTGGGTGAGGACCAATGAGAAAGCGTAGGAGCTACTTCAACTCCACAATTGGTCCCGGACGGCTGCCAGGTGAAACCAAGCCTCTGGACGCCCGAGGGCTTTCTCTTGAGGCTTCCTACTTTAGACAGGCATTTCTCCCCTCCACCCGCTTTTTTTTTTTCTTTTTAACTACATTGTAAAGGCTGTTGAGTATTTTGAGAGAATAATTTAGAGTCACCTTCAAAAAGTGGCTGAATCAATTTCCCTTCTAGCACTTAGACAACATGGAAGATGTTTAGTGTGCCCTAAAGAATTTCAGAAGAAATATGAGTAGCTATTTGGTCAGACGCTGGTGTTGAAAACAAATATCCTTACCGTCGGACAACGCTGATATTTCTCATCGCTCACCTGTGCGTGTTATGCATTTATTCGTTCATCACCAGTATTATTGAGGAGGATGACTCAATGGAAGCAAGGAAGTAACCTAGTGAGGCTTTGGGTTTTGTTTGTGCTTCGCAAACGGCAGGCTAGAAAGTGTGAGCATCCTCAGGACTCACATGTTTCTGGAAAGTCATTCCACTTGTACATTTGGGGATAAAAAGATTTATTTTATATTAAGACAATAGTAGTCCAAACCAATATAAATAAATGAATGGGAAAAGAGATAAATCTTTCTTGCAGAAAAAGTTCAAATAATATATGTAACTCCCCACTCCAGGAGGTGGAGTTTAATCACCCTCACCCGTTCCTTGAGTCTGAGCAAGTTTTAGAGAATCCCTTCCAAAGAACAGAGTAGACGAAGGGAAAAGTAATAGCTGTATAGTACAGAAACCTCAGCCGGGCGCGGTGGCTCACGCCTGTAATCCCAGCACTTTAGGAGGCCGACGTGGGTGGATCACGAGGTCAGGAGATTGAGATCATCCTGGTCAACACGGTGAAACCCCGTCTCTACTAAAAATACAAAAAATTAGCCGGGCGTGGTGGCGGGCCCCTGTAGTCCCAGCTACTTGGGAGGCTGAGGCAGGAGAATGGCGTGAACCCAGGAGGCGTAGCTTGCAGTAAGCCACGATCGTGCCACTGCACTCCAGCCTGGGCGATAGGGCGAGACTCCGTCTCAAAAAAAAAAAAAAAATGGAAACCTCGCAGGCACTATCTTAACCAAGTGATCCAGATTAATATGATCGATGATAAACCATGTTGCTATTATGTACCCCCTGATATGATGAGAAGAGCACTTCGCCCCCATGGTATGCTTCTTCAAACCCCATACCCCTAACATAATCATAAGAAAAACATCAAAGTCAAACTGACAGCCATTCTACAAAATGCTGACCAGTAATCTTCAAAACAGTTAATCAAGGTTATGAAAATAAAGAAAGACTGAGAAATATTACATACCAGAAGACACTATAGAGACGTGATGACTAAGTTCAATGTCATACCCTGGATGGGATTCTGGAACAACAACAAAAAAATCTATATTAGTGAAAAAAAAAAAAAAAACTGGTGAAATCCAAATAAGTTTGGAGTTCTTAGCAATATATGAATGTTAATCTTTTAGTTTTGACAAATGTACTGTGGTTACATTAGATGTTAACATTAGGGGAAACTAGGTGAAGAGAATATGTTATTCACTTTACTATCCCTCAATTTTAATGTAAATCTAAAATCATTCCTAGATAAAACATTGACTTAAAATTTAAAAAAAGGAAATACATTGTAAAATTTGCATGAAATCTTAAGAAAACCTGAGCCTTCAAAGAAATCTTATGCTTATCACAGACTGCTTTAAACTCTACCTTACCCAGAGTTCCCAGAGGCACTTATCCATTATTAGAGGTATTTAGAGCAAAAGTTTTTGAAAAGCTGCAAGTTTAGCTACATGAATCCCATTGGAGGATAGATGTGAGGATGAAAAGAGGAGAAGCTGAGAGGCCAGCTGGAATCACACTGAGATCTAACCAAGTCTAAGGCAATAGGTCAATGGACAATGAGACAGAAATTGACCTAGTTTATTCCTGTGACTGTCACCAGTGCTTTCCGGGAATTTACTGATCCTAGTCCCCTACTTTCATCTTGAGTTTTCACATACTTGTAGTCAGGAGAAAGGAGATAGATACTCTTCCTCTAGGGTAGCCAGATAGAATCAACAAAATTGCCAAACATGCTGGAGAAGAATGTGTTTTAAAAAAACCTTTCGGCCGGGTGTGGTGGCTCATGCCTGTAATCCCAACACCTTGTGAGGCTGAGGGGAGTGGATCGCTTGAGGCCAGGAGTTGAAGAGCAGCCAAAGGCAACATGGTGAAACCCCCATCTCTACTAAAAATACAAAAAAAATTAGCCGGGCGTGGTGGCAGGCACCTGTAGTCCCAGCTACTCGGGAGGCTGAGGCAGGAGAATCGCTTGAACCCAGGAGGTTCAAGCAGTGAGCTGAGATCATGCCATTGCACTCCAGCCTGGACAACAGAGTGGGCGAGACTCCATTAAAATAAAAGAAAAAAAACTTTCGAAAAATTTAAAACACCTACTATGGAAGACTGGGTAAATAGTGGTCAAGAACATAGACTTTACAGGTAGACAGACAAACCTGGGTTTAATTCCCAACTCTACTACCTACTAGCTCTGTGACCTCACACTAGCTAACCTCTCTAAGCTTCTGTTTTCTCAGGCTGTGAAATAGGGATACAAATAGTGCTTCCTTATAAAACTGTTGTGAGGGTTGGTTGATACTATGTTTGTAAAGCCTCTAGAACTAGTCCATGGCACAAACACATATAGCACTATTAACCAGATCTGTTCCATGTGCAATACATATTGACTCATTTAATTCTCACAACAATCCTATTATTGGTCTTCATGTCCCACATGAGGAATCTGAACCACACAAGGATGAAAAATTGGCCTAAGGTAGCACAGCCACAGTAGTGGACCTGGATTCAAACCCAAGCAGTCTGGCTCCAGAATCCTTACCTGTAGTCAGCATACTATGCAGCACTGCCTCTAAAGGAAGGAAGAAGAAAGGAGACATGGCATCCTGAAAAGCCCAAGAAAAGAGGTACCCTTATAAAAGGGAAATGGTCAGCCCTGCTTTGAAGTTGCAAATGTATAAGTAATGCAGAAATGAATTTGGAACAATACCATGTTCATGTCCAAGGCCAACAATGGTAGCACCTGCTTCTGCAGGCCCAAAAGTCAGTGAGAATCTTCATCTACAAGTCATACAATAACACTAAAAATAAAGCTTAACAAATAAGAGAAACCCACTCCCCACATGTTTATGCCAGTGTTTTCTCAGTTGACTTCCTGGATAGAAAGCTCAAATACCTGATAGTCCAGTTCAAAACTAGACACATAACAATCCTCACTGTAGAGAATCCAGGCAACATTCCACAGTTAGTCATCACTCTTCAAGGCCAGAGGATGGGGCCCTGGACCATGCCTGAGGATGTGATCTTGAGGCTCCCACTGCCCCCCAGCCTACATAGCTGACAAGCACAAAAGTGGAGGCCCAGCTTGGACTCCTAATTTGGCCATTCCTTCTCTAATTTACAGCCCAAATATTAAAAGTTACCACCCTTTGGCTGGGCACAGTGGCTCATGCCTGTAATCCCAGCACTTTGGGAGGCCCACGTGGCAGATCACTTGAGGTCAGGGGTTGGAGACCAGCCTGGCCAACATGGTGAAACCTCATCTCTACTAAAAATACAAAAATTAGCCAGGCACGATAGCACGTGCCTGTAATCCCAGCTACTCAGGAGGCTGAGGCACGAGAATCACTTGAACCTGGGAGGCGGAGGTTACAGTGAGCCGAGACTGTGCCACTGCACTCCAGCCTGAGCGATGTAGTGAGACTCTGTCTCAAAAAAAAGAAGAAAAAAAAAAGTTACCACCCTTTGCCTACTCTGAGCCAGGTACTCTACATACTTTGGCTTATTTAATCCATTTGCTTCTATGAGATAGCTATTAATATTCCTATGTTATGAATGAGAAAAGCCAGGTTTGGAGGGATGAAGCAACTTTCCCCAAGTTACGCAGCTGCCAAGAGGAATAGTCAGAGTCAGGATTTAAACCCAGGTTGTTTGCATTCCAAGGCCCTGCTCTTGAGCACTAAGTACTACAGCTAAGATTGTCTGCAAGTGAGTTTAGAGGGATGTATTGAGATGGTAGAGCCAGTAAGCACTCCCTGTGGCCCTATTATCCCTTTTTTCCAGTGAAAGATCCCTGAAACCCACAAGAGAAGAAAGATAAAATGCTCTTCCTGCCACACGAGCTATCCTTAGGGATGGAGGCACAGAGAGAAGAGGTGTGGTGAAAGCACTCCAATTTTCTTTTCAACAGCTTTATTTCAATTCTATTACTTCCGAGCCAAGACAAACTGCTTCAGAATCCTAATCCACCCATCCCTTTACTTTTCTGTCTCTTGATTCCCCCCAACCACAACCTGAGTCTGTGGAGGAGGAAATGGGGAGGGGAAATGAGGTTTGTGTAAAGAACAATTCTACTTCCAGTTTCCTGAACTCATATTCTGAGCTGGATTAATTCCAGTAGGTTATTCGCCAAAACTATCAGCAACTCTGGCGCATTGTGAAGCCTGCCTGGATCCTAGGTCTGCCAGCATAGAAGAACAAAAGCATCCAGGGGAACAGGTGGTGAAAGGCGGCCACTGTCCACGCCAGCACAGCAGGAAGAACCCTCTGCCCTTTGGAATCTGAGATTTGTTACTGTCTAACTCATTATGTGGATGGAGCTGGTGCTACTGCGTAGACAGATATATAATAGTATTTATTCGATCTTTTACAACATTAATATGATATTGAACTCCAAAATGTACAAGCCTAATTTAGAATGTATACAGAGCTAAAACTTTCCAAGTCCCTGCCACGGCTATATTTATACATCCCCAGTTTAAAATGAGAGAGCAGCTGCAAGTACCGTGGTAAAAAGGCTACCCACGTAGACCTTCTTCTGAGTTCTCCCTCGTCAGCATCCACTCTGCAACAATCCTAGCTTCAGCCCTCATTTCTCGCCCACTGCCTTGCTCTGCCCTCCCAACTGTTTTCACTACCTTCAGGGCCCACTCTCTAGATCCTTCTACACACTGCATCCAGAGAGACGCTTCTAAAACACAAAAGCCTTCCCTGGCTTCCCATCATGTTCAGGATAAAGACAAAATTCCTGCAAAAAGAGTAGAGAAAAAAGCCATTTACTGCCTGAGCCAGTCTTCTACCAGTCTTCAAATTCCATCTCTGCTCTGACCCCCTTAGTTGGTCCTCCTCCTAGCATTTTTCCAACACCATTCCCACTTCTAGTACACTCTCATCTCTCAGCCTCCGCATCCTGGCTAATTCCCACTTATCTTATTCCACTTTGACTTCCAACAGTGAAAGCAAAAGCAAGTGATTTTTTTTTTTTCTGACACAGGGTCTTACTCCACAGACCAGATGGGAGTGCAGTGGCACAATCACAGCTCACTGCAGCCTTCACCTCCTGGGCTCAAGTGATCCTTCTGACTTAGCCTCTACAGTAGCTAGGACCACAGGCATGCACCACCACACCTGGCTAATTAAAAAAAAAAAAAAAAAATTTTTTGTACAGATGGGGTCTCACCATGTTGCCCAGGGTGGTTTGAAACTCCTGGCCACAAGTGATCTTCCCACCTCAGCCCCCCAAAATGCTGAAATTACAGGTGTGAACGACTGCACCCAGCCAAGTTTTTTCTTCTTCAGAAAGCATTTCTCTGCTAGATCCCTGTCTTAGTCCATCCTGGCTGCTATAACAAAATAACATAGATAGGATAGCTTACAAACAATAAATTTCTTTCTCACAGTTCTGGAAGCTGAGAAGTCCAAGATCAATGTAACAATTCAGTATCTGGTGAGGGCCCACTTCCTGGTTCATAGACGGCACCTTCTTGCTGTGTACTCACATGGTAAAAGGAGCAGGGGAGGTCTCTGGGTTCTTTTTTATAAGGCCATTAATCCCATTCATGAGGGCTTCCCCCAATAACCTAATCATCCCCCAAAGACACACCTCCTAATACCATCGTCTTGGGGGTGAGGATTTCAACATGTGAATTTGGGGGTGGGTCGGGGCACAAACATTCAGACCACAGCTAGTCCTTAAAGAGAATTAAGGACCTTCCTCATGTCCTTTCAAAGCAGAAATGCTAACACTGCTCTTATTACAGCTCCATTGTCACCATCTGTTCATTTGTCTGTGTCCTTTGCCAGCAGTGAGCTCATGGAAAATAGAATGTATTATTCTCCTTTGTATCCCCAGTCCGCACAATAGTTCCTGGCTAGAAATGGTAACTCAATCATGGTTTTTGAAGGAATGAAGAGTTAAATAAATGGGTAGGTTGCTGTAACTAGAAATAGATGGTACACTTAAATGGTGTAATTGAGGAGAGTTTAATAAAGGGACTATTTATGAAGGTGTAGACAAGTAAGGAAAATATATAAGAAGTAATGTAGCATCCCTGGGGCCAGCTACAGCAGGAGCTGTGACCTCCTCTAGGCCTGAAGGTACAAGGAGGAAGAGTAGCTCTTAGAACCAGAAAGGGTAATTTCAGGGGAGGACCCACTGACAGGCGATGTGGTCTTCAGCAGAGGATGTGTCCAACCTGCAGTGACCTGGGAAGGTGGGGATAAATCTGAGGGGATAAATATCCTGAACTCACTCTCCCATCCTCCAGTCTCCTGCTCCTGACACTCACTGGCCAAACCAACCAGAAGCCAAAAGGCAAGGAGCCAGTGATGCAGTCAGCGTGGGTCATCCTCCCTAGGTACACAGCAGAGTGAGGATGAGTGTGGGGTGGGAGGAGGGGGCCAGATCTGGAGGAGCAAATGGAAAATATCCAACACAATTTCTCTCCAAGAAAAGAAGAATTGCATTCTAAAGATTAAGGAGTTTAAGAACACGATGAGAGAAAAAAATTATCTTCTTAGCATCTGATCAGAGACAGGAGAAATACTTTGATTACCCAGTTGTGATTTAAAAAAAAAAAAAAAAAAAGGCCGGGCATGGTGGCTCACGCCTGTAATCCCAACACTTTGGGAGGCCAAGGCAGGCAGATCATGAGGTCAAGAGATGGAGACCATCCTGGCCAACATGGTGAAACCCCATCTCTACTAAAAATATGAAAATTAGCTGGGCATGGTGGCACACGCCTGTAGTCCCAGCTACTCGGGAGGCTGAGGCAGGAAAATTGCTTGAACCCGGGAGGCAGAGGTTGCAGTGAGCCGAGATCGCTCCACTACACTCCAGCCTGGCGACAGAGCAAGATTCAGTCTCAAAAAAGCAAAAACAAAAAAAGAGCAATAGGCTGGCACCCAGGTTTCTTATGGTAGAAGCACATTTCTCAGAATAATAAAGGAAGAATAGGGAAGGAAAATGGGATTGGATGCATTCTTGGGGTAAGTTTAAGAGTAGGAGGAAGACAGTGGCTGACGGCCAAGAGGAAAGAGTTAGAAGAGCTCAATCTAGTGGAGATTTTTCAAGTGAAAATGTGGGCACTCTGTGTGATGAGATATCTCCCTATGATCATATGAACTCACAGTAAGGATGAAAAAAAAAGTGATAATATGCTCAGTGTGAATAGATTTCTTATGGAAGTTAATGAAGGAATTGAGTTTGTATCAAGATTGGAATGGTACAGGGCTGCTGAAGGCAAGGGTTCAAGAAGAAAGACACATTGCTTAGATAAACAGAGAAGGAACTGGGGTTTGGAGAAGTAAAGTAGCCAACCAAAGGGCACAATGCCAGGAGAGAGAGCAAGATCCAAAATCAGGTCTGTCTGACTCTAACTTCTGAGCATTTTCACTGTCAACCTCCCTCCTTCAATTTTATCTCCAACACAGAAGCAGAGAGGTAGGCATGTGGAAATATTTAAGCCTTTCTGAATATAGACACTATAGCTCTATAATTCTAATAGTTTATAGACACGTACTAATATAAGGGCTAGAATTTATGGAGTACATACTGTGTGCCAAGGGCTTTACACAGGTTATCTTGTCTCATTAAAGAAACTCAAGAAAGATTCTATTACCATCCCATTTTACAGATGAGGAAACATCCGAAAAGATGAAGCAACATTCCTAAAGTTGCATAGTTAGTAAGTTTGAATTCAGAATTCAAATTTAAGCAATCTGCATTTCTAGATAATCTCAGCAGCTGTCCTGAATACATTTATTCCATTTAAGCATTTAAAAAGAGAGGGTTTATACCTTTTTGAATGAAGAGCTGCAAATCAAGCTGTTTTTTGAAGCTGGGTTGCTTCTAGCTCCAAAGTACTATGGATCTATTATCACAAGTATCCCTTGATTTTTAGTCCCAATTCCTGCTGTCTTTCATATCACAATAGCTGCTGCCATTGGATTTTCACATTTTACTCTTTGAAATGAGACTACCAGTGGCAGCGTTGGAAGGCCACAGCACTTCCTCAGGAACTCCTATGTTAGAAGAGGTCCCCTATGATGATCTCAGCAGCAGCTCGTCTCTGCACTTGATCCTCTCTGCAGGTCTGCTTCAGGTCCAGGAGCTTAGAAATAGAGAAAATCTTATTTTAATAAAGGAAAAGAAGAGGAAGCATTGTTATTCTCTGTAGTTCATGTTCCTAACAGGAATTTCTCCAGGCACTTAGACTTTGGCAGTATTTGATCTCACTGTTACATCCAACAGGAGTGGTGTTCTGCCTTTATCTGGAATGTTCTTGATGAGCACTGTGGCCCAAAATGCAGGTTTGACATCTTTGACTTTTCCTTAAAACACTTTATCCATGGATATCAAAGCATTTCTTAATATTGTTATTATATTTCACATTATCTGTGAGTTTTTAGAAGGTAATATTATTCCATTTTATAGACGGTAACAAAATGTCACAGAGAAAATAAGTGAGTTACCTAAGTTATAAGTCAGTGGCAAAATTGGGACCAATATCCTGTGTTCCTCACTCCAGGTGAAATAAATTCATCTCCTAGAAATATTCTATTTTTTCTTCTCCATATGTCCAAAGCCATCCTTTCCTACAGGATAAACTACCAGTCTTTTAGTGCTACATGTTAAGGCAAGAAGCCAGCACCAGCCTTCCATTATAACTTTATAACCCAGTACACAAAAGCATTTGGAATCCAAAGAAGCCAAGTGTGAATATTAGTTCCATCAATTACTAACTGTGAATTCTTGGGTCAATTCCTTCACATATATGAGTCTTAGTTTTCTGTAAGATAGGAAGCACTGCTAATTGCCTGCCCAATATCTATGCCCGTTTCTGTCTTCCACCAGAAACCCGATTTGGTTCAGGGCATCACTGTGCCCAGGTAGAAATGTCTGCTTCTCCAGACTCGCTCTCAGCTCAGGGTGCCCAACTACCATGTGCCCCAGTTCTGGGTAGTGAATCATAAACTGAGGTTTCTGGAAAGCTTTGCTTCCCTCACTAAGTGCCCACTCCACCTCCTCTGCTTCTTCCTGCTTGGTCTGCTTTCCTTTTTTTTTTTCCTCCAACACTTAAATACTCATTTCCCTATATATTTCCATTACGTTATTTCTTGGATGAAATAACTAGTTAACTGGTTGAAATGAAAACTCTTCTTCCTTCAATACCAGCCAAAGGTACGTTTCCAAACACCCTCCTCAGCACCTCCCGGGAGAGCTCGCTGTATGCAAGTCTTACTTGAAAGCCTGAAGTTATGATTTATTTATGTTTTCAGAATCTCTCAAATTCTTGGGAACAAATTACATCATCTGCAGATGTTCCAGACTTAGTTTCCTTCTCTCTCTTTCTGGCTTTAGTCCTAGAGTTGTCCAGAACCATCTCTGCAAGAGGACAAACAAGGGACACAGGGTCTTCTCTTTGTCCTTCAGACCCACTCTCTGCTCCTCTCTGTTGCGCTTTCCACCCGGGAAACTGAGTTCATGAACTACACCAGGAGGCTCTTGTGCTCCCTGGCTTCTAGTCAGGCCAGTGGGGAGCCCTGGCAGAGATTGGAGGGAGGCAGGAGTATGAGGTCAGTATATTTAGGCCCCTGGCTCTCAGGTAAGCTGTGTCCTCTCAACCAAGGTCACAGATCTTCTCAAGTCATCTTTTCTACGCAACTCTTCCTTTTGGGTTCCAGCAGCCATCTATCCTCCTTTTATCACTTTGGCCTAATTTGATTACAGCTTTTCTGTTTCAAGACCTGACTTCACTATCCTTGTCGTTTCCCTACACTTCTCTTTTACCTTTGAAAATTGTCCTTTTACTAAACACTCTGAATTATCCTAATTTGAGCAAGTCACCTGTTTCCTTGACAATACTGATACAGATGAGAACATCAAAATGGTCCATTTTTGCGTCTATATAGTGCTCCTCAGATTTCCCAGTGTCTAGGGTCCTCACACTAAAGGGACAAGTGCCCAGAATTCCCACTACTGCAGACCAGCAACTCGATATTCCCCACTCTGTCACTATTGTCCTCACCCCATACTTTCTTCGACCATGTTTAAAACTGACCTTTTCTGTATCCTTTTTCATGACTCTGTCTTCCAACATGACAACAAGTGAACTTCCTTATGGTGCTAGTACGTCAACGGAAGAAAGTCGGCACAGTGTTTATCGGTCTTCTATAAACAAATTGCATCTTTCTAGACAATGCCTACTGGTCCTCATAGTCTATATATTCCATTGCTGTCCTGTGGCCTATAATTAATCAAACAGGACTGATTCTCCTAAAAAGTACAGGCGCTGCTTCATTATTTCACTGCAGAAATTTTTTTTAAAAAAGGTGACAAGTTTCAGGCTTTTGATATTTAAAAATTATTGCCAACTAGGATGTACAGCCATAGTTTGTCCTGGGGCTTGAATAAATGCAAACCTTCTTGCTAAGATTGGAACGCATAATCTTGGGAAGGACACTGAGTGAGTGCGCCTTGTCACCCTTTTCAGGCTTCGTCTTTCTCTGGCTTTTCAGGACTCAAAACTCTTTTCTCAGAATACTCTGTGAATATTGATTTCACAAGGACTGGCTCACTCTAACCAAAGTATTAAGAAATTCATATGTAAAGTAGAATGCCAACTTACTCATTTATAATGAGACCTATTATATGGGAACTTGCTTGTGGGTGAATTATATATATTCTTTAAGTACATACATACTTTAAGTTACTTCAACCAGGCAATAAATGTATATCAGTTAGCTGCAAGTAACAAAAACCAAAACAACAGATTAAACCATAAGAACATTTGTTAATAACATATTGTTTATTTATCAAGAAGAGAGCAGTCTCATTAATGTCATCAAGGAAGTACATCCTTCAGCACGTTTGCTTATGGCCTCTTGGCTGCAAGATGGCTGCCCCTCCAGGTATCAAGACTACATTCAAAATTAGAAAACAAATAGCCAGTGCATGTAAGTGTGTGTGCTTTCTTCGCATAAGGCTTTGTCTTTTTATCCATTTAGCTTCTCAGAAGCCCCACCAGCCAGAACTGTGTCACATAGTCATTCCAATTGTCAGGGAGGCTGGGAAAGCAGGTATCAAACTCTCTGGCCACTATTCTATAGTGAAAGCCAGCATGGAATAAGAGATTTGGATCGCATGGCAGCTGCGGAGGTGTGCTGCGAAGATCTCCCTTTAAGAGAGAACTCACTGTTGAGCTGCAAGGAGTATAGTTGGCGGACAGCCCCTAGCTGCAGCATCTTCAAGATATGCCATGTGTTTGAGCTGAGGCCCATCTCTTCCTGGGTAGCCCCCAGCCAATACCGTACAAGCTGGGAGTGCTGGGGTGTGGCCCTGTCTGCCCAGCAGGGGACTCCTCTAATGGGGAGTCTTTGTTCCAGAGCTCCCTATTGCATTGGCAGAGACTTATGCAGATCCACACCATGGTCTGAAGCTCCCCTTGCCCAGTTCTGCTTCTCTTTCTTTCCTTTCACAGGTGTCTAATCTGCATGGAGGTGTGAAGACTTTCATTGCCCAGTCCTGTTTCCTCTCCCTTCTGTCATGGCCATTAGCCCCCAATAAATTTATTGTACTCCTAATTCCATCTTAGCGTCTGCTTCCTAGAGGAGCTGAACTGACAGCAAAGGGCAACATCAACATGTTAGTTACCTGTAACACAGAAATCAAACAATTCCCGTGCTAAGAGAATATAGGATCAGAAGGTCAGGTGCAGGCCTTCTGATTCTATATTCTCTTAGCATGAGTATTGTTTGATTACTGGGATTTAGGAGGCAGAGGAGGGAGGATCACTTGAAGCCAGGAGTGTGAGACCATCCTGGGCAAAATAATGAGATCATATCTCTGCAAAAAATTGCTAAAATAGAAAAATTAGCCAGTCATAGTGGTGCTCCATGCCTGTAGTCCCAGCTACTTGGGAGGCTGAGGCAGGAGGGTCACTTTAGCCCAGGAGGTCGGGGCTGCTGTGAGCTGTGATTGTGCCACTGCACTCTAGCCTGGGCAACAGAGCAAGACCCTGTCTCAAAAAATAAAAACAAAACAAAACAGGAATGTAGGATCAGAACAAGCTAGGGTACTCTAAGTAATCCAGTCTCACCATAAGGGTGTTCCTAATTTGGTCTCTCTTCTCTCTTATTTCAGAAAGGACATCCAGGCCCCCAGCCTTACACTTGTGCACACTGGCAAAGTTGGTCTTGGATTCTCTGACTCGTTTTTCTGTTTCTGGTCAAATCATTCTCATTCTGTTGGCCTGTGCTTTCTTAGCCATGTTGATTCCACAGAGTACACTAGAACCAAGCCCTGTTTTTCCCACCATGGGGCCCAGAAGACATTCTGTTCCCTTTTTTGGTCAGTTGTTTGCTTGTTTTGTTTTTCTTTAAGGAGAATTCTCCAAATATCTGATTCATTCCGTTGTGTATTGACTTTATAATTCCAATTCTCAGAGTTCTAAAAAAGCATCACTGACACCCCTTTCCATTCTATACTGTCCTTTAAAATAGCATCCATTCTAGAGCATAATTTCCTGCGGGGGAACCCTTGAGTAGCTTCATGTGTTTGTTAATTCCACCTTCATTTATTGAGCATCTACTCTGTGATGAACTCTTTTCTAGGAGCTGGACATAGCAACAATGAACAAGAAGCTCACAGCTGTTTTTAAGTTAAATAAAACTATTATTAAAAGGCAGAAGAGGGCTGGGTGCAGTGGCTCATGCTTGTAATCCCAGCACTTTGGGAGGCCGAGGTGAGTGGATCACCTGAGGTCAGGAGTTCGAGACCAGCCTGACCAACATGGTGAAACCCTATCTCTGCTAAATCCCAGCTACTCTGGAGGCTGAGGCAGGAGAATTGCTTGAACCTGGGAGGCGGAGGTTGCAGTGAGCCAAGATCACGCCATTACACAACAGCCTGGGCAACAAGAGTGAAACTCAATTTAAAAAAAAAAAAAAAAAAAAGGCAGAAGAGGTAGATTCAAGCCAAAAGAGGAGTTCATCACTCATCAGACCCTTTCTCTAACCTAAATATTTTAAGCTTTCCATCCTCCAAGAGATGAAACTGCAGAGATTGTCAGAACAGCATAGACTCTCTACAGGCATGCACTGGATATTAAATATGGGTGTGGCTTATTGTCTGCCAATTTATGCTGCTTGTCACTGTCTGGTGCCACCCTCAGATCTCCACTGCTGACAGCTGCCTTCCTGAGATGGCCTCTCTCTCACCAGGGCTTGGAAAATGATGGTGCTGCCCAAATGGTGGTTCTTTCTACACCTGCTATACTTGCAGCACATTCCCAGGTACCTTTGCCTTACAGTCTTTATCCTTGTTTTGGTTTCAGGATGTATTTGTGCTGAATGTGCTCATTCCCATTAATTAATGCCCATCATTCCATTTTGCCACCATAATTATTTATATAATCATTATCAGTTATCTCCTTCTAAGGTAAAAATTAACACAGCTCAAGACTAATTTGACTGGATCACAGTCTGGATGTAATCTAAAACATTATACCTAGAAATAATGACAGCCCTCTAGTCTGGGAATTCAGTCTGGTCTGGTCTTTCCCAAAAGACAAGAGTCTTGGGTGCTTCGGCAAAGCTATAGTGAACCTCAGAAAGTCACCTAGGTCACCTAGCCCAAACTCCTCATTTCATAAAGAACAGAATGGGGGCCGGACATAGTGGCTCAGCCTGTAATCCTAGCACTTTGGAAGGCCGAGGCGGGCAAATCACCTGAATTTGAGACCAGCCTGACTAACATGGCGAAACCCCGTCTCTACTAAAAATACAAACATTAGCCAGGCTTGGTGGTGCACACCTGTAATCCCAGTTACTCCAGAGGCTGAGGCATGAGAATCACTTGAACCTGGTAGGTGGAGGTTGGAGTGAGCTGAGATCGGGCCACTGCACTCCAGCGTGGGCAACAGAGCTAGACTCCATAAAAAAAAAGACAGAGAGAGAGAGAGGAAGGAAGGAAGGAAGAAAGGCAGGAAAGAAAGAAGGAAGGAAGGAGGGAAAGAAAGAAGAACAAAATTAACTCCAGATCAGTTAAGTTACTTGCCTAGGTCAGACAGCTGTGGACAAATCTGGGACTAAAATCCAAGAGCCTTCCTCCTGCCCAGGCTCTTTCCAACAGCTGTCCTACACAGAACTCGCCTGGACTCACTGGCTCCCACAGCTAATCCTCCCTCCATGTTTTAATCCCCACTGTGTTCTCTTTCTTTCATCTCATGTCACCTGCAGCTTCCTTTCTTTCCCTCTTCCTTCTCCTTCCACAGGATTTTTTACATTCTTGTCAGTCCTGTGTTGCTCCCTCTATGCAGAGCCTATGTTTTTTCTCTTTGCTACTAGTCACTAGTAGCAAAACTAAAAGAAGAAAACTAGTATGCATGTCTATCTTTATATCTTCTACATTCAGTGCTTTAAAAAAATGCTTAATGTTTATGGAAATTCTGAACTAAATTTAAAATTATAATTCTACATATATACTATAAAGTCTACTGGAAAAATAATACTACCCAATTCCCAATACTAAATGCTTAATACTAAAGCACTTCTAGGATAGCAGAGTCGTTTTTGGAATGATTGCATCAGAGCTCTTGGGATCAAGAAAATATAAAGTTTTTATACAGGAATTCTAGTCTCATGTAATATAATCAAACCAAAATGTAAAGGATGATATTAACTTTCTGTAGAAGCAATGGAAATGAATGACTGAGAGAGTAAAAAACAAGCAACAAAAACAACACCTCATGACCTTAACTGGGAAAGCTGTAACTGGGAAAGCTGTTTGGGGACAAGTAATGCTCAAAATCAAACCTACTGTTCTGTGGCCATGCTGCCCAAGTATGGACCTTCTGATTACCGTTCAATTTCCCACGTATTCTGCCAACAGAAAGAACATGTTTTTGATGGCAGGCATTAATATTCTAGATCCAAGGAAGGAAAATGCTCAGTATAAATTAATTACTTGGTATCCTCATTCTCTTTCACTAAGAAGCTGTTCCACTCCATGTGATAGATTCTAGCTCTGGGCTGGCAGAGCTGAGGTTCTGACCTTGAATTCTGGTGACCCCACAAAGGTGTGGTTACCATGAGCTCTGCCTCATGTCCAGCCAGCCTCCCTCTTTAGCATTTTAGGTCCCTCTCTCATTTCTTCAAGTTGATAAAATGATGCATATCTATTGAGCATAATTGCAGGTCTTGAATATTGTAGGTTACTTGCCCTCTAAGAGCAGACAATCTCGTTGGCTTCAACAAACCAGGAGTATGGCTTTTAAAGATTTTAAGAATTGGATAACTGGGTCTGCTTCTCTCTGTGCCATCTTTTTCATGTTTTTCTAACAGCATCAAGAAAGGAAAGAAAAGTAGTGTTGAGAGCCTGCTGGGGCTGGCCCTGGGTGAGCAAACGCAGTTCTCTCTGTGCGCCTCAGACAAAGGAGAAGCGTCTCTTGTAGGCTCATTCCATTCTTGCTTGAGCAGCCCTGTGTGTGTTCTCAGAACTCAGGGTCCTGGAAACTGCATAAAGGAGTCAAATCATTCAACCCCAAACAGGGCTGTTGCCCTAAGTCCAGACAACAGCTGTGAAGCAGCTGCACCATTGTGCTCTAAAGCTGCTTAGTGTAAGATGCAAAGGAAAAAAGGATTAGCCCTTGGAAACTATGTGAAAAACACAACCCCCTGCGACAACAGCTGGCAGGTAACATATATCATGAAGACATTTGCGGTATTAGACTGGATACATAAAAGATAAGAATTCAAACAGTATTTTAAGTTTTTTTCCCCCATGAAAGTTAATGCGCTCAAATCTTTTCAATTTAAGAAAATTAATAAGAAAAAAATGGAAAGAGAAGAACTACGGGAGCTGGTACAACACAGACATGGAGGCAGGTAAAATATGAGTCTGCCACCTTCACCTTTTCCCCCTCTCCAATGCCCCACCCAAAAATAGCATGAAATGTTTCCCTGGAGCAACCAAAGATGAATGTCTGCTCCCCAAGCCAGGCCCCAAGTTCAGGCGCAGCACCACTTCTTAGAGTTGGCAGCTTTACTAGACTTTGATCATTCCTTCGTGGGACACATCAACCTTGCTCCTCTTTAATGTGCAAGACGAGGCAAGAGCCGAGGCCAGGCAGGTATAGCTGCAGGCAGGGCTTTCTCCAATGCTGTACAGAAAGGCTTTTGCCTGCCCAGGCCCAAGGGGAGCCGTTGCAGTTGCTTGCCTCCCACATCCTGTGGAAAGGAGTCCCCATGTTCTGGTGGCTTAGGATGTGTGTTGCCCAGTGGTGGGCGAGCTGGAACCTGGGACCAAAAGGAAGTCAGGCACTGCCTACTTTCTGAGCCCAGCTTTCGGGGCCTTTGCTTTTTCCTCCCATCCCTTTTAGTGACACCTTCCTCTGAACTCTTTAGGAATTGAATTGACCCCATTTACTTTTCTGACCCTCCTCCCCCTTCCCCATCAAAATTACCTGTCAAGGAAGTAAGGAAACTGTCACTGACAGGCATTATTGATGGGAATATAAATCCATATCCCCTTTCAGGGATGCAGGTCAACTCAGTATACATTTTAAATGTACATTCTCTTGGACCCAAGATTTTCACTTCTAGAAATGCATCCTAAAGAAATTATTACCCTGGTAGGCAGAAATATATATGCAAGAATGTTTACTGCTGCTTTGATTTAAAATACTGAACAATTGTCAATAACACAGTCATCCATCAGAAAAAGATCAGTTAAATAAATTATCATGTAAGCATCCAATGAAACACTCTTCAGTCTTTAAAAATAAGGAAGTACGTTTATATCTACTGACACTGATGTATGCCCCTGATATATTGTTGAATGAGGAAAGTGAGTTATAGAAGCCTACATAGAGTAGGATCGCGCTTATACATTTTTTTTAAAGTTTACATGTTTATACTTGCATGAAAAGAATGAAATGATAAATGTCATTCTGTTGACAGTAGCATCTCTGAGGAATAGTATTAGAGGCATTATCCACTTTCTCTATGTTGCTTACATTTTTACAAGGGAGATATATTAACAGAAAAATACTTTGATGTAGTTTTTTCAAACCTTCTCCAAGAACAATATATGCAAAGCCTTCACAGTGACGACAACTTATATTTGCAAAGAGCTTCACTGCTTTATTTTCCCCATTAACTTATTCAGTCTTCACAGCCCTGTGAGGTTGGGAAGATAGATCTTAGTATTTATTGTCAAAGATAAACAACCATCCGTTAACGCGGTGAAAACAGATTTTATTCAGTAACTACTGAGAGTAAGAGAAGGAGCAGAGCTCAATTCTAATTTGTGCAGAGGTGACTGGGCGTTTTAAAGGGGAAGATGCGGGAGGAGGGAGGAGGAGAGAGTGGGACTCTGGTGAAGCCTTACAAAGGGTTGGTGGGCGTCACCATGAGTAGGCCAGCTGCACGTGCTAGCTGGCTATTAACACCAGTTAGGAGCTAGGGCCCTATCCTTCCTGATAATTACATTTCAAAGGAATGGCTTTCAGATCCTTGAGAGAGACACTCCTGACTTTCAGGAGATACACATACATCTCAAAGAGCAGAGAAAGAATTCACAATTGTAAGCCCTGTTTGGTAAATGCTCTAAGGAGGTCAGAGGTCTATCTTCAGGTGTTGGCTGGAACAAACAGCAAATTCTTTTCACAGCCCTGAGCTTTTCCAGACAGGAACTTAAAAGAAGGCTGGGTTGTCCTAGGGACACAACCTTAGTCTGCTAGAAGCCGTGTTAAAGTTTGGTCAAGTCTGTTCGTGCAGAGGTTTGAAAGAAGCGTTTGTGCTGAAGGTTTTTGGCATTCTGAGTACCCTTTTTTCAGCTTAAAAAACTAGTTCTCGGCCAGGCGCAGTGGCTCATGCCTGTAATGCCAGCACTTTGGGAGGCAGAGGCGGGTGGATCACCTGAGGTCAGGAGTTAGAGACCAGCCTGGCCAACATGGTGAAACCCCCGTCTCTACCAAAAATACAAAAATTAGCCGGGCATGGTGGTGGGCGCCTGTAGTCCCAGCTATTCAGGAGGCTGAGGCAGGAGAATCACTTGAACCCAGGAGGCGGAGGTTGCAGTGAGCCAAGATTGTGCCATTGCACTCCAGCCTGGGCAACAGAGCAAGACTCCATCTCAAAACAAAACAAAACAAAACAAAAACGAAAACAAAACAAAACAAAACAAAAAAACAAGAAAACTAGTTCTCAGAGAATTTACATGATGTGGCAGCTGAGAGGTGTGACACACAGATCTCCCTTCCAGGAGAATCTTGCCATTCCACCACCAGGAGGGCAGCAGCTCCCAGCCACTAGCTGCAGCATCATCAAACCCCACCTCAGCATTTGAGCAGAAGCCAAGTTCTTCCTGGGTAGTTTTCAGCCTACAGCCTCCCCAGGTGCCAGGAAGTACGAGGTCAGCCCATTTCTGCCCAGCCTGGGACTCTTCTAATGGGCAACTTCTGCTCCAAAGTACTAGGTTAGCTGCATCTTTGTCAGATCTGCAACACAGTTGCAGGCTCTCCTTGTCCAACCCTCTTGCCTCCCTCTTTCCCTTTTACAAGCATCCTCCTAAGAAACCTCTTCATCTCAGTATCTGCTTCATGGGGTACCTGAGCATGTGGCTTGCCAAAAACTACATTCACAGCTAACATATGCTCAAACCAGTTTCTGAATCCCATTAAAATGTAAGCCCTGTTAGAAATATTTGCATTTTAACCAGATTCAAGGTGTTTAGCTAAAGAAAAGGCATTCTAAAAGCGGGAATGGCAGAATGAGCTGAAGGGTAACAAGGATGTGAGGGGAACTGGGGAGAGGTTGGGCCCTCAGGGCCTCCCTTCAATGACTGGAATCACACTACATGGCCTTTTAGCTTCATCCAGAAGGTTGGGAATACAAGCAGAGGCAAGGCCAGAACACTAACACAGCACTGTAGACAAATTCCTATTCCCGCGTTTCTTACATTACATGGTAATTGATATGTCTGCCTCTCTCATTAGATTATGAGCTTCTTGAAGGTAAGAACTGTGCTTTAATTCCTTTTGGCATTCTCAGTGCCTAGGACATGACTCTGTGCATCATGCTAGTTCAGTAATAGTTGAATAAATAATTGACTCTTAGCAGGAAGAGAGAAAAAAATGGGATGATAATTGTTACAGCCAGTATTTACTGAGCACATATCAGCCACTGTTCCAAATGCTTTATTGTATATCATCATATTTAAATACACAGTAACCCCACTAGGCAGTGGAGCAGGTGGTGTTGCCTAGGAAGCAGACTCTGAAACAAGATTTAGGGTACACTGTGTTTATTAGGGAATATCCTTGGGATCAACACCCAAAAACAGAGAGGGGAAAGAAGTAAGGTTGGGCTAGGTGCGGTGGCTCATGCCTATAATCCCAGCACATTGGGTGGTTGAAGCCAGACGATCACCTGCGCACAGGAGTTCAAGACCACCCTAGGCAACATAGAGAGACCTCATCCCTACAAAAAAATTTTTTTTAATTAGCAGGCATAGTGGCACATGCCTATGGTCCCAGCTACTCAGGAGGCTGAGGTGGGAAGATCATTTGAGCCTGGGAGGTCGAGGATACAGTGAGTGGTGATTGCACCACTGCATTCTGTCACCAGGTGACAGAGCTAGACCTTGTCTCAAAAAAAAAAAAAAAAAAAAAAAAAAAGGAAAAGGAAAGGAAAAGAAAGAAGTGAGATTGGACAGATTCATCTGGGTTGTCCTGTGTGGGCACCAAAGTGACCAGGACTTTATACCTTCTCCAACTCAGTCATTAGATGTGAGCCCTCCTTGGATGAGGCGGTACTCTGCCACTAAGGCAGTCCCCAGAGGGGCTGTCCACAGAAGGCTGCCTGCCAAGGGCACTCCCAGAGGCTGGGGCATCTGCAGCACACTACTGTGTCCCTCACAAGTAGCTGTTATTAGTTCCTTTATGCAAATGAAGAAACTGAGGCACAAACACTTTAGTTAACACCTCGCCAGGTCAAACAGTGAGTGGCCAAACCAGGACTCAAGGACTGGCCTTCTGGTGCAGAGCCTATGCCCATCACTACATCTTACTCTCAAACAGGTACAGGTAATTGTAGCAATGGGCAATGGCCTCCCAGAAGCCCTGTTAATGATCTGAAATCCTAACTCTGGAGAGCATTAATTTGTCCTCACATGTGTGTTTACCTTTACAAACTATGACTCACTGCAACCAAGAATGGAAAAAAACATTGTCAGGTGTGATCCACATAGAAAAATGTTGACATACATTTCTACCCAGCATTATGCTAGGCACCCATAGGATATAAAGGAAGGAGAATGTATGGTCTCTTCTCATGAGAAGCTTAGAGTTTAGGCAAGGGGATAAACCACAGACATGTGAAATATTTATTGGACAAACCTCAGAGCAGTAAATGAGTAAGTGTGAGATGATTGCTATGTTGAATAATAGTAAAATAGCAAAGGGCAAGCAAGCCTTTAACAAAACGGTTGTCTGGGGTTGCAAGTCCCACCCCCACTAACACTGAATTCCAACACTGTGAGTATTGGAACCCAGAATGATCAAGCACAAACTGTCACCAAAGTGTAAAAAGAACTACACATACAGGAGCTGGGAAGACCCACAGGCTTGAGTACCAAGAGGTCCAGGGCAAATTAAAATCTCCAGCCCTTGAGGAATACCTGTATTCTCTGCCACTATACTACCTTGGATTTTTACATTTGTGTCCTATTTTGGCTTCTGAGAAAAAATATTTTAACTCTAAATCTTAGCCACTTTTCGTTTCTATGGGTGAGAGCACCTAAACATTGAACAAAAGAATACTGTGATTTATTTTCCTGGTATTATGAGAATTTTCTTTATAAGAATTTTTATTATTTAATTCAATCAACAACTATTTGGTAATATCATCAACTTCTGGGTAATAGCTTAGCGTTGTGGTTAACAGGATAATGTTTGGCAGAGAAATTTCATTTGAATTATGGCCCTGCTACTTGCTAGACCTGTGTCAAGGTACTTATCTTCTCTAATCCTTAGTTTCTTCATATGTAAAATTGGACTAATAGTAGTACCTGTCTAATAGCAGTGTGGTGAGGAGAAATACATTCATGTAAGGTGCCTGAAACATATTAAGTGGCCAGCAAAGTTACTTGTTGCCAGTAATAGCAACAGCAGCATGAGGAGTATGGGCCAGATAATGTGCTGGGTGCTTGGCAGTCAACAAAGAACCAAAGAGATAAAAGGCCCTGCTGTTCCAGAGCGAACAGGTAAGGTTAGCGGATAAGTGGGACATACAAGCAAGATATTAATTTCTAGGATAAGAAAAAATGTAGGGTTTTATGGAAACATGTAACACAAGGATGAGGAAAGTCAGGGAGTTCCAGAAAGATTTCTTGGAAGAAAAAATTCTCACAACCTTGTAACATTTTATTTATTTATTTATTTAGTGGTGTTGTGATTGAGATGGAGTCTCACTCTGTCACCGTCTGGAGCGCAGTGGTGTGATCTCGGCTCACTACAACTCTGCCTCCTGGGTTCAAGCAATTCTCCTGTCTCAGCGTGAGGCATCCGCCACCATGCCCAGCTAATTTTTTTATTTTTAGTAGAGATGGGTTTTCGCTATGTTGGCCAGTCTGATCTCAAATTCCTGACCTCAGGTGATCCACCCGCTTTGGCCTCACAAAGTGCTAGGATTATAGGCGTGAGCCATCGCATCCAGCCTGAACATTTTATTATTTGCCATGAATTTTTGGGTTCTGCTGCTAGACTGTAAGTTCCTTGAGGGCCGGGGTAGGGTTTGTTGTGTTTGGCATTCCATAGCAACAGAAGTGTGGTGCCTGACACACAAAGCATTCAAATATCTGATGGGTGAATGAGTAAGTCAATGAAGGGAGTCCTAGGGTAGTAAGTAGGTTTGCCAGATGAGGGTGACAAGGTGTTCTAGCCAGAGGAAATGGTGTGCATCAAGGCACTGAAGTGAACAAAAGCATGGTGAGTGGGGTGTTATCAAACAGAACTGGGGTCCACCCACCTGGCCCAGGAAGACCAGATAGCCACACTGAAGTTTGCAGCAGGAGAAAGGAAAACATTTATTTGCAGGGCACCAAAGAAGAAGGATCAGGCAGCTAAGACTTAAATCTCAATTTCCCAGATGGCTTACAGGTAAGAGTTTTTAAAGGCAGAAAGGCAGAGGTTACAGGCGAAGTCAGAAATCAATATATGGAGACTATACAATGGTTTGACCTAAAAAGGCAAGGCATCTCGAAGTGGGGGTGGATTCAAAGATTTTCTAGTGTGCGATTGGTTAAGGAGATGACGTGTTGTCTAAACATTTGAAATCTATAGAGAAAAATGTAATCTCTGGCTCATGGGCATGACCTCCTCCAGGCCTCTCAGGAAGAAATTTAGAACAAAGAACGGTGGTCAGAGTTCAGTCCTCAGCTCCCCCTTATCTGATGTCTATGTGCTAGCGCATCCGTTTGGTAGGGGTTCAGGTTTCTGGAAAACTCAGGGATATATATTAAGATGTTATCTGTAGTTTCTATAGGAGAACCAAACATCCCATGATTCTAACTTACTTGGCTATTGTTTTGAGCCACTATTTGTTGCTTATCACATTTCTCTTCTACTTCTCAGGGCTAGCCAGATGCCTGGAATTTCTCTTGGAAGAACTCAAGATGTTTTAATTTCCATGTTTGGGAGTAGGGAACAGGCCCCTAAGAGGGGTCTCTGACTCATCTCAGGATGTAGTGGGCCTGGGAAATACGTGGATGTGGATGCCATGAAACAAGGCTGAAAAAGGAGCCGAGAACAAATCAAGTTGGGTCTTGTAAGCCACAGTATGAAGTTTGAACTTGATGCTAAGGTGCAGTGAGAGCCATCAGGAATTTTAATTAGAGGAAGCATATAACCAGCATGTGTGTTTTAAAGTTCATTCTTTATTCTGTTAATACACTAATAATTCAAATCAATTTTAGGAAAAAAAGGAAACTACAGATAGGTATAACTTTAAAAAAATTCACTTGTAATCTCACCAGAGATAATCACCATTTGACCATAAATAACAAGCAATCTGTCTCACTTATCTATTACTGTTTAACAACCCTCCCCCAAAACCTCGTGGCTTAAAACAATAATTTGTTATTTCTAGTGAGTCTGTGGGTTGATTGGGATCGACTGAGTAGTTCCTCTGTTTTCTGTGGTGTAGCTGAGGATACACCCACATTCAGCTGGGAGCTTAACTAAGGCTGGAACATCCAAGATAATCTCTCATCCTCAAGAGTCTCTCTCCACATGGCCTCTCATCTTTCAGTAATCCAGCTGAGCTTCTTTGCAGCATGGTGGCTAGCTTTCAAAAAGGATAAAAGGAAAGCTGCCAGTCTCTTAAAGCCTAGGCTTGGACATATACTGAATTTCTTCTGCTGCACTTCAGTAAGCAAAGCCATTCATAAGGCCAGCCAAAACTCAAGAGAAACAGACTCCACTTGTGGATGGGAAGAGCAGCATGTAGGCACAGGGATGGAAAGACTGACTGGCCATCCTACTGGGAAACTATCTATCACACAATTTGATTTGCTAAACACAAAGTAAGTTATTGACCATTTCTGGTAGTAAATAGTTAGGAAAACTGAATTCCAGTAACAAATGCAAAATACCTTGTCCTTGTCCATATATGAATCTAAGTGGGTTGTCTAAATAAGCTGACAATTTGCATGTGTGATGAGGGAGGAGGGAGGTGGGAGGTAGCGGGAACACCATATTGAAACCTAGTGTTGAAATGAAAGAAATTGTAAAAAAGAAAAAGGCAGACTCCAGACAAAGAAAATGGTTAAAATTGTCACGAGGAGTGTTCTGCAGCCAATGCCTCTCTACAGTTAACCTGAGTATGTATTAATCCTGAGTGTGACAGGTAATTAAAACACATTGTCTAACCACACTTCCTGGGAGGAGGAAACAGTAGCAGAGCCAAACAGATGAAGACCCAGGACCTAGGCACAATACTTCACCATGCACAACAGCAAAGTGCATGCACCACATCCTAGAAAATGACAGGATCAAAACCTGAAAGATCAAATCTCTTGCCAAGTCAAGGGGGGTAAGGATGAGGCCAAAATTGTAGCTTTCTCCTCACCCTCTGCTCTGAAAAGGGCAGAGGCTTCTCAATTTTATTCATCACAGTCATGGGAAAGCCACCTGGTTGAATGGCACAGGAGGGAATAACCAGGCTCCTAGACTTGTCTGTGAGCCTCCTAATAATGCCCAAAGAGAAAGGATAGCGCTTCTCAATTTTCACCTCTTCCTCATCCACACTTCCACTGCCTTAGTTCAGTCAGACTGGTCTCCATGCTACTCCTCTATATTGCCCAGCTCATCTTCTGTATAGCTACCAGAGTTCTCTTTCTCAATACACATTTTTTAAGGTCTAGGAAATGACAAGAAAAAAAGGCCAGAGACAGGTGCAGTGTTCAGATTAGACAGAGACTTGTATGTCATGAATAGATTTTTCTCCTGATTGTGGGTGACCTACTGAACAATTTTTCAGGAGACAGTTAAAATTTTATTTTAAAAGGATAAGTAGACAGGAAGGCAGAGACCAGGAGTAAGCCTGGAAGCTGAGGGATCACAAATTATTACAGTACCTCTGCTGATAAAGAGTACAGGTTTAAACCATGCCAATGGCAGAAAAAGAGGGGACGGAGAGATATAAACAGTGTAAACGAAATCATATAAATGATAGAGGCTGGTGACCTCCATAAACAGGCAAAAGGAGATGAGCATATCACCTAAGTTTCCAACATGAATAGATGGAATTATTCGCTGAGAAAGACATAAAGAAACAGCAGGTTTGGGAGTAATCAGAAACCTCCAAGTGGCATGGCAACCCATGTGAATAAACAGGTTGCAAGCTCAGCAGAGAGGTCTAGACTAAATACACTGAAAACCGGAGGGGGAAGAGATGAAGCCACAAAGATACTTACCCAGGAAGAATATCCAGTAAGAAAAGCAATACAATCCTGCAGGAGCTAAAGAGAGTCTTGAGATTTGGTAAGCCACAAAGAACTTTTACATCTCAACAAATCAAAATCTGAAAGCAGAATATATTGCCCACTATTTACTCATATTACTTAGTAAGAGAGGAAAAGTCATCCAAAAGTAGAGATTCTCAACTAGGAGGGTAAGAAAACATACCCCCATATCCAGAGAAGAGGTGTTACATGAAAACCGTATTCAGCGTACCTGATTTTCTAACTAGAGAAAACAAAGGTCTACAAAAATCAAACTAGACAGATGGGGAACCTATTGGGTCGGGCAGGGGAAAGGACCACCATTTACAAAACAGCCTGATACTTTTGAGGTCCACAAGAGCCAGAAGCTGGCAGGGCCCTATCACAGCCAACACCCCATACTTATTAACCAAACAACTGATTAAAACTTGATTTGTCTCCTGAAAGATCGTTCTTATCTGCCAACCTGAGCATTCTGGTCTACTTAATACCTGTTGCCTCTCACTGTAAATTAACAGGCATTCTGGTAATATACCAGTCTCTGAGAGCATACTTAATGAGTCCATCCCACAAAGAGGTCAATTCTCAAATGACAGATTCTCTTTCAGTATCTCCAAGGCACAGTGCCAAACCTAGAGAACTTCTGCTAGCCAGTTAGAAGGCTCACTCTGGAATCACTGTAGCCTCACCTAAAGTCTTCGCATTAAAATACATCCAGCGCTTTTAACAGATTAAAAATTAAGATGTGATCCCAAACAAGGAGAATTCATTAGTTTATTTTGAATTACAATCTATTATCACTTCAAAAAGAGCCACTTCAGGAAACATCCAACGGATGTTGAGTTACCAGTAAAAATGTAAGTCATCAATGTATGATTTATACTACAGAATACATAATAAATTATATTTACATGCAATGACTAGACTATCACACACAAGGTAAAAAAATACAGTATTTTATGTACATTTTAAAAGATTTACATGTTCATATACAATTTATAAAGTTAAAAATTCTCTGTACAAAATCTTACATGTACAGAGTTTATATAAGCCCCATTCTTATGGCTGTATCACCACACAGATTTGCTTATAACCATAATACTACAAACACTCGGGTTCTTCATATTCAATCTTGGCACCCATATAGCAATACATTATTTTGAAATGTAAATTACAAAGGAAATAAAACGTAATCATGCAGACATTTTTTAATATAAGAAAATGAGATAAAATATACTACCAGATCAACATTTATCAATTCCATAGATACTGAGTTTTCAACTTACTGCACTGTTTTCATACAAGTACATGCAAAACTAGCAGATTATGGACTTTTAAAGTAACATTAAAATAATACCATAGTTTGACAATACTTGGGCAATAGGAATGAAACTAAGAGCCCTAGCCTAATTATTTCTGCCTTAGCAGAAATCTCAATTAAGACATTACATACTATAAAAATCACAGAAATGTCAATATTATAATTCCCAAATTTATAAGATCTGCATCACATCAAATAGACACTGATCATTTAAAAAACAAAACAAAAATGTGTTTGACATTTAAGAACATATTCACTCTTCTAAGAAGGGGAGAGGGGGAAATCTGTGATAAACCATTAAGGATTATCCACTGTCCCTGCTAAGGAAGCACTTGCATACTTCCAATCTGCTTAAATAAAGACATCTGAAGGTTTTATAAAATGTTTAAGATAAGCTACACTAGTTATTTTTAAAAATCTTGAAAAGTAACAAATTGAAGGTATCAGCACCTTCCCTCCTCCCCAAAGTAGCTAAAGATCAATGAGAAAAATAAAGTGCCAATGTCTAAAGTACTGTTAATGGTTTAAGAGGCACTACCCCATTTGATGGCTTAGGATAAATATGAAAATAGGCCAGATCTGATCTGAATAACAAATAGAAGGTAGGTATTCCAGTATATTTAATTCCTGACTAGATGGGGGCTAAACCAGAAAACTACCTATTCCCCCATTTATTGCTTTGAAACCTGTACATATAAATTCTGACAGAACAATCAGATTTCTAAGATGGAAAGCACAGTGTTTGTGCCACTTTGAAGTTGAAAAAGAAGGTGCACTCTTGATCACTGGGAGGAGAGCTGCTAAGACTCTCCTCTCCACAACTCATATCTTCACAAGAGTCCTCACTAAAGAGAAAAAGAGACAAAAAAGAGGATACCATTACTTAAAACACACTTAAATGTTTTATAGCCAAAATAAAGCTGCTATATGAGTATCTCTAGTGAGGATTTTTATATTCAAAATTTATGCTTTACAGAGACAAAATTTATAAGGACTTCCTAAATGAAGTCTATAGTAATCTCATTGGAAAATATAGATTTTTTTGGCTGGGTGCAGTGGCTCATCCCTGTCATCCCAGCACTTTGGGAGGCCAAAGTGTGCAGATAGCTTAATCCCAGGAGTTCAAGACCAGCCTGGGCAACATAATGACAAAATCCCATCTCTACAAAAAATATTTATACAAAAATTAGCCGGGCATGGTGGCACATGCAATAAAAAAAAAGAAAGAAAATATAGGTTTTCTTAAGTTTAAACAAGTTATTATTTGCCAAACTATTATTCTTGTACCAATTAATAACTATCAGCAACTAATTGTAGCATTCTAAGTATTTTAAATCCAATAATGAAGACTGAAGAGAACATGCCTCCTAGCACATGGTCTATTTAGTGGTTTCTTGCATCCGTGATTTATTATACCCCTTACACTCTCAAATATCAAAGTAAACTAACAAGCTATGAAAATGAAACTTCTAGCCCTTTATCTCTACAGCAACAAACAAACAAATTTAGCAAAGTTATTCACTTTACAAACAAAGTAATCAAATTCTGAATAAGACAACACCAACTGACAAACCTCTGAGAACATACACAGAAGTCTTCCCCATTAGTGGTGGTGATTCCCTTTATTTTCCAGGCACCTACCCCTCAATGTCTTCACTACAGCACAGTATTAGGAATTCATACTAACATTATAAAGCCCAGAATTCTTTTTCAGTTTTGTTTTTTTGGGGTTTTTTAGCTGTATTTCAAGAGCAAGGGAAAATAGGAGAAAGATGGAAAACAACCAGTTTAAAAAGGGAAGAGGCCGAGTGCAGTGGCTCACACCTGTAATCTCAGCACTTTGGGAGGCTGAGGCAGGAGGATCACTTGAGCCTAGGAGCGTGGAAGACCAGCCCTGGGCAACATCACTAGACCTCATCTCTAGTCAAAAAAAATATAAAAAAGAAAAAACTAAAAATAATGTAGAGGACCTTATAAATCATTACATATTAAAATACTACCTCTGGTTAATTTGCTTACCTGAAGAGTGGGGGCTTTAATTCTTAGCTCTTAGTGTAGGGGCTTGCTTTCTCTGATGTCTTACACTATTCCACAGTTCTAAGTATAATAAACTCAGTAATATTTAGTCTAGGGAAGTTTAATTAGTCAAGGAACCTGCCTACCTTTCACTTTCATCAAAACAACCCCCCTCAGGTATCGTTGGCAGCTCAGGAACGCTATAGTAGCTGTTGTGGAGGTTCTGGGCTGTGCGCCTTGAAACGATCCAAACCAACTTCTTAAGATCTGGTTTGCAACATTCAGGAGAAGAATACTCGGCTAGGCATTTAGAAACCAACTCTCTCCAGTAAAAGAACTCGGTGTCATTAATCTGAAAAAAAAATATTTTAAAGAGGTTATGGCAATGTCTCCCAAATCTTGCTGCACCTTGGAATCACTAGGTGAGCTATGAAAAAAAAATATATATATATATACAAAGATGCCTGGCTCCCACTACCCACTTCCACCCCTGGTATTCTGATTTAATTGACAAGGAGTACAACATGGGCATCAAGAGTTTTGTAAGTTCCCTAGGTGATTGTAATGTGCAGCCAAACTTTCAAAATTTGGGAACCACTGGTTTAGGAGAGGAGCACCGTAAGAATAAAACTACATAGGATTCAATACACAGAAAGCTTTGCCTATTCTAAGAAAACACTGACCTAAAAACACTCTGGGTCTGTTAATAAATCAGCTATCAAGTATAGTCCTTAGTCTCAATGCAAAGGAATTTAACATTCCGTTTGTTACAGAAACCAATTTGGGTTCCTGCAACAAGGCATTGTTTGTATTGCTGCTAATACACACTTATAACACCAGATACAAAACTAAAGAAGTTAGCAATATGAGAGAAGAGGAATTTCCCAAAAAGGACATAGTTCCGCCACCACTGGGGAGTGCTCCAGTTTACTTCTTTTTTGTTTTTCTTTTTATGTATTTTTTTTCCCTCCTCCTTCGGAATGCCTTCAGTGTATTTCAACGAATCAATTTTCACTGAAGATGGTTCCAGATATCACTATCAATAAAAAGTTCAGATAAAAACTAATAAAATCATAATTAAAGCGAAAAGTTATCTGTTACAAACAAAATGCTTCACATGTACATATTTTCACCAGAAAACAGAAGATCTATCTATTTTCTTGGCCTCCCATTTTCACCTATCTAGCTACATCTTAACCCACTTGTAATCTGGTTTCTACCACTTCCTTCTCACTGCTCTACTGACATTACCTCTGACACATCCAATGACCTTCAATTTTCATTATATTTGATCTCTTATAAAAACTCAGTATTCTTGACCACCTCCTTAAAAACCTCCTTCCAGTCTGACAGTGCTTCTACTTGTGGGAATGTACCTTTCTTCACTTGGCTCCTAATGTTGTGGGGAAAGGCCAACGCTGAAAACCCCAGAGCTTCAACTGACCCCTACAAAAAGGATTCCACAAGCTTCTTACAGTTTCAACTATTGCTTCTTCGTGAGAAATTCCAAACCTCAATCTCCAACTATAGTTTATCTTCTTATTCCAAAATGCCAAACACCTACTAGACACCTACCTGTGTACACAAGCATCTAAAATCATACTGCTCTCATCACAAATTAACTTCTCCCAAATTTCCTGCCAATTATGCTAACATTATATCCACCATTAGGTACAAATCTTGGTCATTCAAGACTCCTTGCCTCATTTCCATGCTTGGCTTCCAAAACCACTGTTTGAGTTGGACAACCTTACTCCTGCTTGTGACTACCACCTAGACATTGTACCTGCAAGTCTACCCTAAAATGACTTTTATATCTGTCTAGTCCACCAATTTCTTGGCCATAAGCCTTTGCTGAAACTTTCACTGTCAAAGATTCTTTTGCTCCAAGCAGGCTCCCAGTCATAGTGCTTCTCCTAGTCTGCCCTATTTCTTTGCTTAAAAAAAAACCCAAAGTAAGCCGGTCATGATGGCTCATGCCTGTAATCCCAGCACTTTGGGTGGCCAAGGCAGGTGGGATCACTTGAGGTCAGGAGTTCAAGACCAGCCTGGCCAACATGGCGAAACCTCATCTCTACCAAAAATAAAAAAATTAGCCTGGCATGGTGGTGAGCACCTGTAGCCCCAGCTACTCAGGAGGCTGACGCAGGAGAATCACTTGAACCCGAGAGGCTGAGGCTGCGGTGAGCCGAGATCGTGCCACTGCACTCCAGCTTGGGCAACAGAGCAAGACTCTGTCTCAAAAAATAAAAAATAAAAAAAATCCCAAAGTACTCTCTATATTCACTATTACCTGGCACCAAGACACAATAACAAATGACAGAACATACCACTTCATGTTAAGTTCCTTATTCCCCCCAACTAGACTGAGAGTTTAAGAAAAGGACTGTGCTTTTGTTTAATACCTCTTTGTGACAGTAAGACTTACTTTTACTTAGCTGGCCTAAAGGATTTGAAAAGACATTGGGGTTTAAAACATCAACATTGCTGGTGTTATTTGATGCGGCTGCTAATGGGATGACAGTTCAGTCCTACAGGTGTGATGGGATCCCATCCTATCCCATTAGTGTTTGTTCTGAGTCTACTACCTAGTATGCATTTTAGAACAATGCATATGTGGCAATGTAACAGCTGTACTATCATATGGCGTGATTACTACAGAAGGGGCACCTATATGTGGAAAGAAGCTGGGCTAAGTGACCAAGTTTCCTTCCGGATTAATACTGTCTGGGTCAAAGCTGCATTTTGAGAACTTTAACACTAGAGATATAAGAAAAAAAAACGAATGTAAAAGTGAAGAGTCCCATAAAGTATTACTTAATGTTTAAGTCACCACAGAAAGAAATGAAACATCAGGGAAGAAATTTGCTTTAAAGAATAATGACTGTAATTACCTTGGAATGTTTTTTAACTAGCAAGAGAATTTCCAGTAATTCAACAGATTTCAAAGTTTCCACTTCCAAATTGAGAAGGCACAAGGCTAATACAGATGGCTGTAAGAAAAAAAAAAAAGAAAAATATTTTTTAAAAATTCAAAATAGAAACTGTGAGATATATATGTAAGCAAGGAAACGACTTACTTTTGCTTTTGAAAAGACAAGTCGGCAGTTGCAAGCTTTCAGCTGAGCTTCTAGTTTATCAAGGCTCAGTATTTCTTTCCTATACAATGCAAAGAACAAAGATTTATTAAACTTCCAAAGATTTAAATGATTTTAAGTGATTTTAAAGATTTGCCAGGGCCAGACGCGGTGCCTTGCACCTGTAATCCCACCACTTTGGAAGGCCGAAGCGGGTGGATCACCTAAGGTCGGGAGTTCGAGACCAGCCTGACCAACATGGAAAAACCCCGTCTCTACTAAAAATACAAAATTAGCCAGGTGTGGTGGCGCACGCCTGTAATCCCAGCTACTTGGGAGGCTGACGCAGGAGAAATCGCTTGAACCCGGGAAGTGGAGGTTGCAGTGAGCTCAGATCGTGCCATTGCACTCCAGCCTGGGCAACAAGAGCAAAACTCCTTCTCAAAAAAAAAAAAGATTTGCCAATAAAGTCCAAGTTGAAAGTTTGAAGAAGGTAAAAATATAAATTTCATTGCCATTCCAATTATTTACTGTTAGCTATAGCAATGTTCAAAGTACAAAATGTATCTTTAATCCCACTGACCTTTCTGAAGTATGACAAAGTATAATAGTATGGTATAAGTGCAAAAAGTTTAAGGCAGTAGTAGCTTCCAATTCATAGTGCAATTTTTCTGAAATTATTTTTTCCATCCGTTTTATGTCAGAAGCAGTACATTTACATTGACTAATCCGGATCACATCATGAATGGATGGAATATTGCAGTCTTCTTCAACTATTCTAGCAGCCAGCAAAAAAGAACAGACTCCAATGCAAGACAAATGTTTAGGTTTCACCTGCGAAAAAAACAAGAGGCTTCTTTTAACAACTGTCACTTTGACTTAGCAGATACTTAGAATATTGTAATGATGCTCCTATTCTTAAGACAGAACACAATCAAGTTGTTTCTCTTATATGTACTGGCCCTTTACCCACAATTATACACATTTTCACATTTTAGACATTCTCAACCTCCCAAAAAAAAAAAAAAGGGCAGCAGGGAGCAGTGGCTCATGCCTGTAATCCCAGGACTTTGGGAGGCTGAGGTGGGAGGACTGCTTGAGGCCAGGAGTTTGAGAACACTCTGGCCAACACAGCAAGCCTCCATCTCTATTAAAAAAATAAAATAAAATTTTTTTTAATTAAAAAAAGTTTTTTGAACCTTTAAATTATGTAAATTCAAATGCAGGTAAAAAATTTCCATGCAAGTTCAAAAGCTAGATTTCTAGCACTAAAGTAGAATTTGTATTTCAGACTTATGAAATTCATAATACAATCTCCCCCAAAATAAATTAAGCTTTTTAACACCAAAAAAAAAATGTACTGGGATATTAAAGTATTTTATACTTATCTTTTTACATAAAAATCTCTAAGAGTCATTCCATATTTCAATGTAATTTTGCCCAAGAGAAATATCACGAGTTGTGCAGAGTGGGACATATGTAAAAGCTGCCATGGACAGATGGCTGCCCTTTTTTTTCAATGCCCTGAGAACTGACCCAGCAGCTGACAGCAATCCTACTGGCAGAAGATTCCCCACATTTTTCTAGCCATTGCTGGTGACTGTTAATAAAACTGTGGCTCCCTGCTTTGAAGAGACTTCTAGGGAAGGCAGCCGGTCATATTTAATCAACTGTTATACTTCATTTGTCATGCTTCAGTATTTTAAAAATCTAGGCTTCAAGAGAAGCATTATGGCAGATGAAATCTTACTTTGAGGACTATAAATATATGGCAAATACCTAAAAAATAGTAGTCTCTCTTTTGTCACATATTCAAGAGAAAGTACTTAAGAGGTAAAACCTAAGCCACAACAGAAAAACCTAAGATACAACAATACAATTAATCTTGTAGTCTTATTCTGTAGCATAGCTCAATCCAAGTCTGGAAGCCTCAGAACTGGAGAAGCTGACCTTGCAGTCCCCAGTCCAAGGCCTGAAAGCCCCAGGAAGCCCACTGATACAAGTTCCAGAGTCCAAAAGACAAAGAACCTGTATGCTGATGTCCATCGATCACAATTCTGATTATAAATTTTTATGTACAGTGGACATTATTACACCCATTCGATAAGTATTTCATGAACCCTGTGTGCTAGGCACTGGGCATAGAAAAAGGAAGACGTATTTATAAAAATGATGAAATACCTTCATAAGAGCCAAGAACCTGTCCAAAATATTGACAGCCAGGACAAAAGTTTCAGTGCAAGATCCAAAGAAGTTGGCTAAACTCCTTAAATCTTCAACTTTGGCATTTCTCAATCCTGGACACAAAGTGTTATCATTCTGCAATAAACACCAAGAACCAAGGTTTACAATTTTCTTAGAACCAGATGAAAAACACATACAGATCCAAAGACTAAGGTTAATTTTTTCCCAAGAATAAGGTTAATTTTTTTCCCTCAATCTTCAAGAATATAGGTGGAAAGAGTAGTATCACTTAACTAAAGCTATACACTTTATCATCTGTAAGACGTAAATCACTGCTTCTTAAAAATACACATCATAAAAGAGCTTCAGCAATTCAATATAAGGTGAGCTGTTGGAAGATTTCAGAGAGTTATAGCAAATATATAATTCAATTCCCTTGGACTGGAGAGAGAGGGTTCTTTTGTTTGCTTTTCTAAAATCATTTAAGATCCTACTATAAATATGTATTTCACAGGCAGAGGGTGTTTGCACAAATGAACTGCTCAATTCACCAGGAGTCTCCCATCCTGAAGCTGCAGGCTGGAGTACGTGGGGGCGGCGAGGAGGGTGCCACATTAAAAACAACAACAAAAAAAAACCCCACTTCTCTAAAGTATCACTCTCATTCTTGCTAAGAAACAAAAGCATGAACCTGTAATAAGGTTTATCTTGGTACTCCAGAAAGAACAACTTTGATCTTAAAAAATTTTGCAGGCTTTAGTCATGATTCAACGCGGGGGGGAGGTTACCTCCTCCAAGCCCCATCAGCTGCTTGAGCAAGTTATCTTTTCTGCCAACTTACCTCCGGGGTAGCCTCAATCAAACTCAGCCCTTTTTCTCGAGGTTGGAATCTCTCTTCTTGTTCCAGGTAGAGGTTCAACAATCCGAGGAGTTGGACCCCTTCATGACCTGCCAAGTGCTCTGCCCCCAAATCCTTCATCTGCAGTAAAGACACCACACAGACAATGTAATCTGGGGGTAAGAGGGGTGGGGAAGCGGGAGAAAGGGCTGAGGCCAGTACCTCCAGCAAGGATCGCCCTAGCACACCCCGACAAGGAGCGGGTGAAGGGACCAGTCACGTCCGCCAGAGCCCCAGGGCAATCCCCACCACGGCCACGGAGGTGTGGCAGGGGGAGGAGCCGTGGTCAGGTCCGCCGGCCAGCGCTGGGTAAGACCGGCCAGCCCTTGGCGTCTCACAAACAGGAAACTGTCCGCGGGCGCCGGCGTCCCCTCGGTCTGCCCCACCTGAAGTCGCGCTGGGGAGGGCCTTCTGCCCAGGGGACTACAGTGTGGCCAGCGACTGCAGCGGGTCCCGGGGATGGGGCGTTGCACAATAGGGGGGAGGGGAGGGAGAGTCTCGCGACTGAACAAAGAAGCGGAGGGAGGAGACTCCCGAGCCCCGCCCGCCCGGGGCGCCCAGCTGTAGAAGCCCCTCTCGGAGAGTCCCGCCCCCAGCTTTTCCCGTCCGCTGCGGCAGCGCCGATTCCGGACTTACCCGAGAGGCGGACACCCCTGTCCCAGGAGCCGTGGGGTGGCGCGGCACACCCGGCTGCGGTCCGGGGAGAGAAGTCCAGTCCAGCCCGCCCAGCGCCCGTACGGACAACACCCGTCCACCCACTGATGCCGGGGCCCCGCAACTCTGCAGAGCCCCGGGGCTGTCAATTCGAGAAGCACCACCCCAGCAAGTCCCCGTGACAACACAAGCGGCGGCGGGGGGCACCGAGGCGGAGACTGCCCTTAGCCTAGTCACCCCCTCCGTCCACCCCACCAGCATCTATCTGTCTATCGCGGGCGCCAACTCCCCCCAGGGCTGGGGCTGAGGGGGCACCCTGGTCGCTCCAGCGTATGAGGGGCAGGCAGCACCGAGGCACTCGGATGGTACCAACCTCCCCAAAGCCCGCAGTCCCCACCACGAACAAAGAAACCCACGGCGGCCCTGGGTGGGCCCACTCACCGTGCCGGAGACGCGCCTCCACCCGCCCGCGGCCTCGTGCTCCGCAGGGACTGGGCGCAGCGGGGGCTTCCAAACCTGTCTCGCAGGTCGGGGACCCACCGCCTCAGCGGTGCCCCCGGCCTGGCATCCGACCCTTCCTCCCAGGCACCGCCGCCTCGGCCTTACAGCCCCGGCTCCATCCCGCTCCCCGCGCGCCCACCCTCCGCCGGGGCGCAACGCCGGCCGCCGGAGACCAGCCCTCCGCCGCGGAAGACCAGCCTACCGCCGCACCCCCACCGCCTCAGCGGAGGCCTCCCCGAGCCCCCTGTTTTTGTTAAGAGTTTCGACGCCCCCAAGGGGGCGGGGCACGTGACTTCCCGCGGAGGGATCCTGCACTTCCTCCACGGACTTTAAAAAAGAGTCCCGCCCCTAAGCCGCCGTCTCCGGCCTCTGTCGCGGCCTCCCTAGCTCTCCTTGGCTTTGCCGAGCCAGTCCTGCCGCCCGGCGCCAGGGCGGAGGGCGGAATCTGTGCGTCGGGATTATTCCGCGATTGATCTGGGTTGGGGAACGGGGGGTAAGACAGAGGGGCGGAAGGAGATCCTTTCTGGTCTCATTACGCCTTTTAAAGGTCCCCGATTTGTTTTGTTTTCGCTGTTTTGAAAAGTCCGCCCAAAGTAGCCGGCTCTCTGATTGGATGCGGGTGGGGCGAGGGGAATGCTGAGGACCTGATTCACCCTCGAATCTGGATTGGCTAACTTATCAGTCTTGGAGCCCTCTGATTGGCTTTCTCCGTAGCCTGAGCCTCTCTCTGCCTTCGGGCCTTAGCAACTCCAGGGTCTGGATTGCGCATGCCTGGGTGGGCAGCGGGGAAGGTATTCAGTTACCTGCCCTGAGGGGCTGTGCCTTATCGCCGGGCTGCCTCCGCCCTTCTCGGGGGAATGTCACCCTCGCGGTGCTTCTCCTAAGAGCTAACCTTTGTGACAGCCTTTTCAGCCACGGGAGAGTTTTCTACATTCCTTGTTTATTTTGTCTTGCCGTTCCATTTTGCAATAACCCACCGAATTATTATAACATTGTCGGGGCGTTTACTAAAATATTCAATAAATGCTACAAATTTAGGTATTTGTTTTAAAATTTTCCAATCCAAGAGAAAAAAAAATGGAGAAGAGAGGTGAAACAAGATAGGCAAAAAGTCGAGGGTCGAAGCTGGGCGGTGGGTACTCGAGGCTTCATTACAGTATTCTTTCTACTTCTGTGTGTCTTGGAATTTTTCCATAATTTAAAAAAATTCGGGAGGGACTGAAGGAGAGGCTTTTTAATAAAAACTTAGCACGCTGATGAGGGTACGTAAACATCTAATAATTACGGCGTACCTCCAGAGGTTGTAGTGCTGTTGCTTTAATGAAGACTCCCAGAGCTTCTTGGTCCTTGGTAACCCATAAATTATCATTTATTGTTCATTATAATTAGCGTTGTTATTATAGGCGACACCTCTCCCAGGACGGGACAAAAAGCAAACCAACCAGGTGCCTTAGGTCAGAGACACTTTCACACGGAATATCAATGGGGGATGTGGTTGACTCCCCTGGAACATTTATTTGTTTACTCTCTCCCTCCTAAATTAGAAAATACCATATTCGTGAGCTCTAATCTACATAATCAGATAGCCCCTGGGAACAGATTTCTCTTTCCTGTTCTTCTGTATGTTTTCTGTGAATTATTTTGTTACTTGTGAAATATGGGAAGGCACACAACATAGCTTTGGCAGCACTCTTCTTTGCAGAACAGCTAAGGAATTTTAAAAGTAGGTCCCTTTGCATATTAGCTCGGACTAAACACAGGCATCTGTTTGGAGCACAGAGCAACTGGGGGAAGGGAACCCAAAAAGCTAACACTTATTTCAGAGAGGTGTGAGCTTGATGAGCGTTTTGGAAAATAAGATAAAATTAGCACACTAGTTTTAAATGATTTACAGGCTACATAATTTCATCCAATGCTTGTTTTATCTTTTAAATATTAAGTGATAACTTTTATTTGACATAATCATCTTGCTGGAAATCTATGCTGATAAACATAATAGGAACTTGAAACTTACTTGGAGACTAGAGCTAAGATTAAAATTACAGAGATGACAGCTGATTGTACAGCGCATCAAAAGGCTGAGTGAACAGGGCCCACAAACAGAAAGCAGCTCGACCGTCACCATCAAGCAGCTTGACCATCCGCCATCAGAGAAATGAGAGTTTGTGATCAAAGCATGAAGGAGACTGGGGATGTTTTTTTCAAGTAAGAAGGCAAAGGTAAAAAAGGAACATACGTTATTTTATAAGTGATGTGAAAGAGGAAATGCAAATTTATGTGGTAGAAGACTTTAAAAATAACAGACTATATAAAACAAAAAGGAAAAGATTTAGAAATTGTCTTTTGCTTAGGCTACATAATTTTATCCAATGCTTATCTGATCTTTTAAACTTAAATAAGTGATAACTTTTATTTGACATAATCATCTTGCTGCTTAGATCACTAAATGATATGAAGCTATACTAAATGTGTACTCTATATTTCATATTTTATGTGTCCTTTTACAGACAGCCTCTTGAATGATGTGAACAGTGATGGCTTTCTCCGAGGGTAAGACAAGAAAGCTTTGTAAATGGCGTTGAATTTCCTGCTCTTGGCAGGCCCTGCTCAGCACAGAAGAAAAGACTGATCAGGTTGTCCAAGATGGAGCCCTTTATCCACGGTAGTCCACTTGTCTCTTTAAGATTAAAGGAAAGCAGTCATTAAAAATACAGATCCAGTAGTTATTAATACAGCATCCTCTTTTTTAAACACCTCATTTTAAGGATGATGATATTCTTGGGAAATGGGCTGGGGGATTATGTAGGTTTTCTCTGTTTACTTTGCAGAATTTTTTGTTTGTTAATATATCTTTCAAAAAAAATTCTCCTCATTGTATTTGTCCTTATCACATTGGCTTACCTTGCTGGAGCTGAAAGTGTTATTTACAAAAAAGACATTATTCCCCTTAGGCTAATCAGGCTTTACACATTAGCCTTTCCTGAGCTTTCTGGATGGCAAATTTCCTGTTATCATGCACACATACAAAATAAGGAAATCAGAAACCTGGCAGCCCCCAAGAACTTCCAGACAATTTAAGATACTTGGTTTTCTACAGCACGTGGTAGGGGTGCAGTGGGATTGGGTGATACTGTCACCAATAACTCCATGAAGGCCTGATGTGCAGCCCATTGTCCTTAGTGACATGTGAGACTGAAACTAAAAGGTGCTCACAGAATGGGTAATAAGCAGGGAGTGCCCACACAGAAACAATGACTACATTCAGTGAATCCCTGACTCCTGACAAGTGTCCTGCAAACCTGCTCACACTTAAGCTTCTACCTTGAAAATAGGGCATTCTCATGGGACAGTTGCAGTGCTTCCCTAAATGACTTAGACTTCCCTGAACTTCATAAGGCATCAAAATTGCTACAACTTTCCAAATATCATCTTTCTCCTCAAAGATATAGTTTTTGACAATAAATCCTAGCTTTTTATTCAATCGAAAGTTAGTGAATACACACTGAGTGCCAGGCATGCTACTAGGCACCAGGGATACAAAAATACATAAATAAAACAAGGCCCTAGAATATACCTTGGTATGTCTGAGGTGTAGGGCAAAAGCACTGGCCGTGGATCAAACTGGCTTTGTGTCTCAGCTTTCCTACTCATTAGAGACGGTGCCTTGAATACCTTGAATAATTCCCATGGTCTTGAGCCTCAGCTTTCTAACCTGAGGAAAACAAAAAGCCAGAGGTAGTTGTGTCTGCTTCATATGTGATGACTGAATACAAACATTTGTGAAAGCAACTAGCTATATATTTCTAGGCTGCAGCATGTTGTGACTTCATGAAGGGAAAGGAAGGGATCATCCCTAACCTCACCAAAGAAGTCTGGTGGAAAGCAGCCCTGAAAGGAAAGAACCTGAGGATAAGGATGTGTAAAACTGACATGAGGCCATACTCCCCCTCCCCGTCTACTCACTATTGCTGGGTCTCTGCCTGAGGTGTTTTCTGTCATTAGGCTGAGCACAGTGGTTCACACCTGGAATCCCAGCACTTTGGGAGGCTGAGGTGGGAGGATCACTTGAGCCCAGGAGTTCAAGGCCAGCCTGGGCAACATAGCGAGACTTCATCTCTACAGAAAATTTTAAAAATTATCTGGGTGTGGTGGCATGCACCTGTAGTCCCAGCTACATGTGAGCCTGAGGCAAGAAGATTGCTTGAGCCTGAGAGGTCTATGCTACAGTGAGCCATGATCATGTCACTGCACTCTGGCCTGGGCAACAGAGCAAAACTCTGTCTCAGAAAAAAAAAAGTGGTTTGCAGCCCCAAACTTCCTGCTTAGATAAGCACTGCTTCACAGAACCTGCAATGGAGACAGGAATGCCTCTCCGAGGAAGAGGAACAGGGAAGGTATAGCATAGTAGCATAGGGTGCCACTTGAAGTGATGCAGATTTTTCAACCAAGAGCTCATTTTTAAATCAGAACCTGGAAGAATGAGATGATTTATATAGCAGATGATTAATCCTTTTCTTCAAGCAATCAGCAGAATAAGTCAGTGAGGCATCTCATATTTTCTCCTTTCTGGTTTTCCCACAAACAAGATCATCTCAAATTTGAAATCAACATTTTACAATCCATGTACTATATATTTTGTTGCTTTTGTTGTTAATGCTAGAAGCATGCCCTGTTTTTTTGGAAGTGTGTTTATGCAAGGGTTGGCCATATTCATAAACATTCATAGTGTTTATCTATGTAGGGTTGGCTTTGGAATTGTGGAAATTATCCACACTGTAGACACCATCTGAATGACTACAGCAAGAGGACCAGTTTTTCCAGCCAGCCAGTTTAGTCCCTCCCAGTTCTACTAGCCTGCAAGAGAGTTAGCCTTGTAGGAACTATCTCGGCAACCTGAGAACTTGAGAACTAAATGTTCGGTTGATTCTGAAGCCTGACTCAGTACTTTGTTATCCAGTGCTCTCTCTTTTACACGAAGAATCAACTGAAATAAACGAAGTAGCTTTGACATGATGTGAAAAGGCTGGCAAAGGAGAGTGAACTGAGAATTCAGCAATGCCTGAAATCAGAACTAATCATCTGAAAATCATCTTAAAAAATATTTTAAGTGGCTCAGGCTACATTCTGGAAAATTGAACATGATTCTTTATGTAACACATTTTTATTTCATGGTTTGTTTCAAGAACCATGACCTAACTCAGGGATTTCCTGTCTTTTCTTGACATCACAGTGCTATATGAAGTTGACACTGTCAGCAAAGAGTAACTTAGGGTACATCTGTTGAATATATCATCTTATATCCAAAAGAAGTTTTACTGTCTGTGAGAGTCATGATCTCTTTTTTTTTATCTCAAATAAAAAGGCAATTGATGTTTAAAGTGATATGGATAAGTGGTATAAGCTTAAAATTTGCTTCTGTTAACATTTTAAAGTGTTTTCAAAATGAAAGTTTTTTTTTTAACTTTAAAAAGAAAGACTGCTGTTGAAACCCTGTCTCTACTAAAAATACAAAAATTAGCTGGGTGTGGTGGTGCACACCTGTAGTCCCAGCTACTTGGGAGGCTGAGACAGGAGAATCACTTGAACCCGGGAAGTGGAGGTTGCAGTGAGCCGAGATCACGCCACTGCACTCCAGCCTGGCGACAGAGCGAGACTCCATCTCAGAAAAAAAGGAAGACTGCTTTATATCAAAGATCCTCAGGTCTGTTTAATTACATATATTTTTATGTTTTCAACCACATTCTGAATAAGAAATTGTGGCTACGTGCAGAAGTAGAACCAGATTTAAGGTAGTAGGTTTGAAGCTTTACTATTTGGAGGGGTTCTCTCTAGAAAAAAAAGTAGAATTTACAAATACAAAATTAGATATGAAAGTGAATACTTATTTAAAACAAGACAATTCAAGACAAAGTGTAAATTTTAAACAGTTGTTACATACTCACTGCTCCAGCTATCTACTGCTGTACAATGAATCACCCCAAAACTTAGTGACTCAAAACAACAATAATTTTATTATCATCACCCACAGGTCTGGGTGTTGGTTGAACTCAGCTGGGCAGCCCTTTCTCAGGGTTTCTTATGAAGTTGTAATCAGATGGTAACTGCAGCTAGCATCATCTTGCTGCCACTCACGTGTCTGGAGTTGATGCTGACTGTGGGCTAGGACCTCAGCTGATGCTGGTGGCTAGAACATTTATATGTGACCACTCCATGTGGTCTTTCCATTTCCTCATGGCATGGTGGCAGGGCCTGAAGAAAATCAGGTGAACGCTGTGTCTCCTTTTACGAACCAGCCTTGGCAGTCAGATAGCATCTATATTAATTTCACACTGATGGTCTAGGAAATTACCACAAATTTAGGGATTTAAAACAACAAATGTTTATCATATTATAGTTCTGGAGGTCAGAAGTTCGAAATGGGTCTCACTGGGCTAAAATCAAGGTGTCAGCAGGGCTGCAGTCCTTCTGAAGGTTCTAGAGAGTATTCATTTTCCTGCCTTTTCCAGCATCTAGAGGCCACCTGCGTTCCTTGGCTTGTGGCCCTTCTTCCATCTTTAAAGCCGGCGTCATGGCATCTCCAGATCTCTCTTGACTGTGACTCTTCTGCCTCCCACTTCCAACTATAAGGACCTTAGTGATTATATTGGGCCCACCTGAATAGTCCAGTATAGTCTCACCATCTCAAGGTCAGCTGGTGCTTGCTTCAGCATCACATATATTAAAATTGTTTTTTTTGGTTGGTTGTTTTTTGTGTGTGGGGGGTTTTGTTTGTTGTTTGTTTGTTTGTTTTGAGATGGAGTCTTGCTCTGTCACCCAGGCTGGAGTGCAGTGGCACGATCTCGGCTCGCTGCAACCTCTGCCTCTTAGGTTCAAGGGATTCTCCTGCCTCAGCCTCCCAAGCAGCTGGGATTATAGGTGTGCACCACCACGCCCAGCTAATTTTTGTATTTTTGGCAGAGACGGGGTTTTGCCCTCTTGGCCAGGCTGGTCTTGAACTCCCGACTTCAGGTGATCTGCCCGCTTCAGCCTCCCAAAGTACTGAGATTACAGGCGTAAGCCACCACGCCTGGCCACATATATTAAAATTGGAATGTTACAGAGAAGATTAGCATGGCCCCCATGCAAGGATGACAGGCAAATTTGTGAAGTGTTCCGTATTTTTAAGAAAAAGAAAAGTTTGGGCATGGTGGCTTGTGTCTGTAATCCCTGCACTTTGGGAGGCCGAGGTAGGAGGATTCCCTGAGCCCAGAGGTTCTAGACCAACCTGGGCAACATGGCAAGACGTTTTCTCTACAAAAATTTTAAAAATTAGCCAGGCATGGTGGCATGCACCTGTAGTCTCAGCTTGGGAGGCTGAGGTGGGAGTATCACTTGAGTCCAGGTCAAGGTTGCAGTGAGCCATGTTCATGCCACTGCACTCTAGGTTGGGTGACAGAGAAAGACCCTGTCTCAAAAAAAAAAAAAAAGAAAAAAGAAAAGAAAAGAAAAAAGGTCAACAGATTTGCAACCTTAATTCCATCTTGCTATATTATATAACATATTCACAGGTGGTGAGGAATAGGATGTGGACATTTTTGAGGGACCTTTATTCTGTCAACTACAGCATCCTTTCAGCCACAGTCACATCTACTCAGGTTCAAAGAGAGGGAACATAGATTCCACTTCTTAATGAAAGATGTGTCAATCACCTTACACCAAGAGCATGTGGGATAGGAGATACTGTGATGACTATCTCTGGAAAATAGTCTTTTACATTCACAAACATAAAAAATCTGGAAAAATCCCATAATATTTTTTATTAATAAACTGCCTGACATATGGCTATACAACTTTTTACCAATATTTTTGGCTGTATACTCTCTGATCACCTCTTCGTATGATAATAATATATTAACATAATTTTCTAAAGAGAATTTTTTTAATTTAGTTTTTTCCTTTAACATGGCTAATCACATTTTGTTTTTAAAAAATTGTTGCTGTTTTAAAATGTTTATTACAGTTTTGTAATTCATTATTAATACCATAGTATATGTTATGGTCGATATCAGATTTGGGAAAATCTTTACCAAGCTTTTTCTGCGTACAAGCTATAAAAAATCCAGGATACCAGTGAAAACGGATAGGCTGATTATTTAGCTTCTCACCTGTTTCTTCATTGCAGAAGCATATTTTGAGGTTTATGTCATCTTTGTCAATGTCAGTATTTTGTATCAAATCAGCAAGAAATTTCTATATTTTATAGGATTTTATGATTCCTTCCTCTTAATAGAGTATCAAACAATCCAAGAGTTTATCCATTACTTCTAAAAATTTCTCTTTTCCTTCTAAGGAAGCACTGGTTTTAGAATGATCCGGAAAAAGTGGTACACATAGTTTGCTTCTTGGTATCTGAACAAGAAGCAAATATCATCATGCATTTTTATCACTTTTATTTTATATTCCGTAAACTTTTTATGTAAATTTTCTCTTAGTTCTTCAATAAAAGCACTTTTAGATAACAAAACAGAGCACCTTTCTTATATCCAAATTCGGTTTTTATAATTTCTCATTGTTTTAGTGGAACAATCCAAAATGTGTTTTTAAATTTTAGTTAATTGATATGTTCTCAACTCAACTTCCCCTTAGATCCCCAAAATGCTGGTAGACACTCAAGCACCTCTAAATTCAAGGGAAAGTGATACAATGAAATTTGACATGGAGAAAGATAGCAGCCTTAACTGATTGTAATTAAAATCACTTAGTTTCACAAAACTCAAAAAAATATATATGTGAACTATATCAGTCAGGGTTCTCCAGAGAAACAAAGCCAATAGAATATATATAGATATAGTCATGCACAGCAAAATGATGTTTCGATCAGTAACACACCATATATACAACAGTGGTTCCATAATATTATAACATTGTATTTTTACTGTAGCTTTTATATGCTTAGATATGTTTAAATACACAAATATTTACCATTGTGTTAGAGTTATCTACAGTATTTGGTACAGTAACATGCTGCAAAGATTTGTAGCCTAGGAACAGTAGGTTATACCATATAGCTTAGGTGTGTAGTAAGCTATAGTACCAAAATTTGTGTAAGTACACTCTATGAAGTTTACGCAATAATAAAATTGCCCAATGATGCATTTCTCAAAACTTATCTTCATCATTAAGCAATGCATGACTGTATATAGAAGGAGATTTATAATGAGGGATTGGCTTATGCAATTATGGAGGCTGAGAAATCCCACAATCTACTCTCTGCAAGCCGGAGGCCCATGAAACCAGGTGGCGCAGTTCCAGTACAAGGCCCAAAGGCCTGAGAAGCAGGGAAACCAATAGTGTTAAGTCGCAGTCCAAGTCCAAAGGCCTGAGAATCAGGAGCACCGATATCCAAGGCAGGAGAAGATGAATGTCCCAGCTCAAACAGCAGGGGCAAATTCACCCTTCTCCTCTGCCGTTTTGTTCAAATCAGGCCTTCAGCATAGTGGATAATGCCCACCCACATTGGTGAGGGTGGTCTTCTTTACCAGTCTACTGATCCAAATGCCCTTCTCTTCTGGAAATGCTTTCACAGATACACCCCAAAATGTGTTTTACCAGCTACCTGGGCATCCCAGAGTTCAGTCAAGTTGACACAAAATTAACCATCACATGAACACTCTGCTAGGGCCACTCCTAAGAACTTGGAGAGAGTCTGTGCAAATGAGGGCCCCTGAAGCTAAATTTCATTAGCTTTATAATAATCTATATGTAGTAATCGTTAATGAAGTTGTCAAGCACTGTATTCAGTGATTTATGTGTCCTGACATAACTTTAATGCCTGTAACACACACGAGTGGTAAGTACCATCACACAGACCCAGAAATAGAGTCCCAGGGAGTTTATATAGCTTGATCCCACAGCTAGACAGTGGTGGAATCAGTGTTCAAACCTAGACAATCTGACTCTAGTATCCACACTCTTAACCACTATTTTACAGTGACATAGTTACTATATTACATAGATCAAACCTAGTGACTATGTTACATAGATCAAGCCTATATCTGAATTGTTTTATTTTCCTTCTTCTCGAATACCAGGAAGAAGATCTATTTGGCTGTGTTTCCTACTAAGTTCACTCAAAATGGCTGCATCAGTAGTTTAGGTTAGTTTAAGCACAGGCAATTTGGATTGGGTGTTTTATTATGAAATTTAATCACTGGTCACCTGCATACGTGTGTGCGTGTGTGTATGTTTCCTTTGTTTTTTGTTTTTCTTCAATAGAAAGCAAATATGCTTTTGAGAAATCTTAGACTTATCTCTGTCAAATTAATCTGAAAAGAAACTGTCTAGACAGATCAGGCCTACCAAGATCAACTACCCTTACCCTAGAGTTTTGAATTAACATGTTTCTTAAGAAAAGCCAGCCAGTTGTTTCAACACAGTCCCACCACTCAAATCTCAGGAAAGCCAGCAGGGGAAGAAAAATGAGGCTCCTTCTTTTCTGCCTGGGGGGAGATGTCTAAAGATTTGAGACATCATGTGAGTGTGTTGTGTCAGTAGTTTGCAAATGTTTAGGGGCCAGAAAGAAATTGTGCTATGTTCCTATTTCTCCTGATAAGGACTATATTGCAGACATGTGGGTTCTTTTCCCCCTTATGACAAGGAAGTGTTTTTAAAGTCTTTATAACAGAAGATGGCAATCAGGAAATACTCTGTTGATTCTACCATTATTAGCTCAGCTGCATACCCTCATTCTAAGAGGAAGTCAAGGCCCTCTGATAACTCACTGCTCAAAATAGCAGGTTTGAGGTTTACAGCCTGTGCTGGATTCTAGGAGGTAGAGATGGTAAGGGGTGGACAAAAAGAGGACATAGAAAAGAAACTTCTTTAGAAATGTGCCAGAAGTTACCAATTTATTGTGCTTATTGTGTTATGCAATGTTTGTTAAGTTTTTATGATGGACATAAATAATATACTATCTCAGGATCTTGTATTTAAACAGGACAGAAACATATTGACTCATTCTGCATGAAGATTAGCTTCCAAGAATATTCAGGTTTCTGTAGCCATGTGTCTTATAAATGCAGCATTTTCAAATCTTCATTGCTTCTTTTGTTCAGTTCAATAAAAGTTGTCTGGGCAGTTATCTATTCCAGGCACAGTGGAGGAAACAGTAGATACAAAATGACTATGGTTTAGACCCTACCCTCAGAGAGCTCAGAGCCTAATGGGAGAGAACAGAATTGACAAATCACAATACTGTTAAGCAAGTTTTGCAACAATAGCAGTGTGTAGAAAGGATAGCAGCAAAACAGGGAGAGAATAGTTATCTCAGGAGAGAGAGATTTCACTGTGTGACTGTCTTCTCCTTTCAACTCAGAATGTTACGTACATTTTTAAGAATGAGCAGCTCTGCACAAGAACAGATTAACAACATCTAAGCAACTCAAGAGTACACGTGGGTAGAACTTCCACCTTCAGGATGTCCTTTTGACACTGGTGCTTCCGGTATATTTGTGAAACCCATTATCCTAACTAAAACTACTTCAAGTTATACTTTTGACTTATTTAGGCTAAGTGAGATTATTGCCATTTCCCTGTAAGTGTTACTTACTTTACTTTATTTCTTCTTCTTCTTTTTTTTTTTTAAACAGATCTTCACTCTTGTTGCCCAGGCTGGAGTGCAATGGCGCGATCTCAGCTCACTGCAACCTCCTCCTCCTAGGTTCACGTGATTCTCTATCCTCAGCCTCCGGAATAGAGACCAGAAGAATGTACATTACCACAACAACATTAGTTGTATTAGATTGTTTGCTTACAGGTGATTTTGTTTTTCTTTTTCCACATTTATTTTCCACATATTATTCCACATAGAATAATAAATCCTTAAGTGGTCTATTTTACTTCAGAGTAACTACATCTTTCATACTTTTTTGTTTTTTTGAGATGGAGTCTCGCTCTGTCGCCCAGGCTGGAGTGCAATGGCGCTGTCTCGGCACTGCAACCTCCACCTCCCAGGTTCACGCCATTCTCCTGCCTCAGTCTCCCGAGTAGCTAGGACTACAGGCACCCACCACCATGCCCGGCTAATTTTTTTGTATTTTTAGTAGAGACGGGGTTTCACCATGTTAGCCAGGATGGTCTCAATCTCCTGACCTCGTGATGCCCCCGCCTCGGCCTCCCAAAGTGATGGGATTACCAGGTGTGAGCCACCGCTCCTGGCCAGGGTTACTTATTTTAATCATGAAAGTAATAACAGCACATTACAGAAAATGTGGAAAAAGAAAAACAAAATCACCTGTAACCAAACTATCTAATACAACTAATGTTATTGTGGTGATGTACATTCCTCTGGTCTCTTTTCTGATATATATATCAGAATATATATATCAGATATATATATATCTGATATATAAATATATATATTTACATCTGATATATATATATATAATTGTATTGTAAAATACACAAGCAAGAGAGTATACACATGTTCAATGTAAAGACCATCAATAAAGGCTGGGCATGGTAGCTCACACCTGTAATCCCAGTACTCTGGGAGGCCAAGGAAGGAGGTTCACTTGAGGCCAGGAGTTCAAGACCAGCCTGAGCAACATAGAGAGAACTCATCTCTACAAAACTTTTTTTAATTTGCAAGCATGGTGGTGCATACCTGTAGTCCTAGCTACTCAGGAGGCTGAGGCAGGAGTTGAAGGCTGTAGTAAGTTATGTTCGAGCCACTGCACTCTGGCCTGGGCAACAAAGCAGAACCCTCTCTCTAAAAATATAAATAAATAAATACCATCAATAAAACAAGTAATCATGTATCCACTACCAGAGTTAATCAATAGAATATAATCTGAAACCTCGAGATGCTCTTCCTGGATCACATCCCCTACTCTCTCTCTCCGAAAGTAACCCTAGTACCAAATATTCAGTTAATCATTCCCTTCCTTTTAAAAATAGATTATCTGTATCCCTAAATAATATATTGTTTAGGTTTTAAACTTTATATAAATGAAATCACACTGAGTATATTTTTCTGTGACTTTTTTTTCCAACTTCGTGTTTGAGCTTCATCCATGTTTGCCTATAGCCGTAGCAAATTTTATTGCCATATAATTCCATTGTATAAAAATACTATAGTCTGGCCAGTTGTGATGACTCATGCCCATAATCCCAGCCCTTTGGAAGTCTGAGGCAGGAGGGGATCACTTGGGGCCAGGAGTTCAAGACTAGCCTAGGCAAAATAGTGAGACCCCCCCATCTCTAGAAAAATTTGTTTATAATATTCCGTATGTTTCACTGGTAACGTTTTATTTATATTCTTAATTTCTTTTTTTAAATAGCTCACATTTATTTTAATGTTTAATATTAGAAGTGTTTGAGATCTTTATTTAGAAATTTGGTGATTTTTTGTGACAAGAAATATGCTGTAGAAACTTAACTCTTTTTTATATCAATTGGCCTATGGTAAAATTCTTTTTATTATACATCATTTCCCTTAAAGTTGAAGTTTCCAAGAATCTATCAATGACATTAAATAAGAACTTATTGTATAGCTAAAATATAAACATTAAAATAGAAAAAAGAAAATACATTCCATGCAATTTTAATCAGTTAACTACACAACTTCTAGGGTGGGTAAAATATGAAGTTTTTTTGTGTGTGTGTCTTTTTTTAAATTTGTATAAGTGTATGGGATACAAGTGTAATTTTGTTGCATGCATAGATTGTATAATGGTGAAATCAGGGCTTCTGCGATATCCATCACCTGTATCCATATACATTGTACCCATTAAAAGTAATTTCTCATTATTCACCCCCTCCTACCCACTCCCCCTCTCCAGTTATGTTGTTAATTTCATTAAACAAAAATGAAGTGTCTGGACCCTGTAAAGCCTGAATAATCTGGATAATTATGAAATCTACATTTCATTTTGTACTATACAGACTTTAACTTCACAATAAATACACGTATCCCAGACCTCGGCTGTCTAATAGTTAAAAGATCTTGAAACCTGGAATCAGCACACTTGGCTTTTTGTTCTGGCCCTGACATCTGCTAGCTGAGTGACCCCTGAAAGCCCCCTCCCGCGCATTCATAAAAATAAGATTATAACTACTGACTATCTCACAAGACTGTCTGGGAAGATTAAGTGAAAGAATGTACGTAAACACAATTAGTAAACCATAAAATACTAAGCAAATGTAAATTATTATCTTGGGTTCAAATTTCAGCTTTACTATTTTATCTCTATATGACTTACATGGCAAGCTACTTAGTTTTTCAAAGCCCGTTTCCTTACCTGAAAAATGGCAGTTTTATAAGGATTAAATGAGACAATATAGAGGGAGAGAGCTTAAGTGCAACATAGTTTGTGATAAGGCCTTGGTAAGAGTAACTAGTATTTCTTATTGTCATTTATCTTGTTACCCATATGAAAGAAAACATTGCTTTAAGTTGTTCTTCCAATAATTTAACAGTTTATTCCAAACTATTCACATGATCAATAACCCGTGCTTAAGTGAGCCGAGATCGCGCCACCGCACTCCAGCCTGGGTGACAGAGCCAGACTCCGTCTCAAAAAAAAAATAAAAAATAAAAAAAAATAACCCGTGCTTAGAAGAGACCTGAATTGGATAGCATACAAGCTAGGGCAAAAGAGCACAGCTTTTCTCTGTACAGTGCTAACTGGCCAATATGAAAACTAAACCTTGTCCTTATTAGGTAATTGGATGAACCAACCTGGACACAAACTATATAAACAAATTTTGCATACCAAGAATGTTGTTGCCAAGCCCAAGGATCAGCATCAATAAAATCGGATGAATAGTATATTCATAAAATGTTTGGATAAGAATTAACATTGCCTGTTTTTTTCTTACAAGGACATTTCAGTAATGACCTATTTCTTTCTCTTTGCTTTTGTTTTTATATTGCCCTGTCCTTGCAAATCTGAACTCTGTGCCCATTTCTACAACAGATGGCTTTGGCTGTTGCCACCCAGCTGTCTTTTCCTTTTTTGTTCTGAGAGGTAAACAAAGTGGGTCATCATGGAGGAAAGCTATGTGCTACCTCTCACAGGCTTAATTCGATTTCCCCTACAGCCCTTGAGGTCAGAAATCTCCAACTTGTTTATGACCCAAATTCAGATCTGCAATGTGCCCAGGAAGCCTGACAGCTGTGTGGGCAATTCTGGCTCCAAATTATGCTAACCTTCCTGTGATTCCATTTAAGACAAAATGAAACAAAACAAAATGAAAACCTCAGGTGATACTCAATTGAAAAGTATAATTTTTTTTGGTGAATTATAGTATGCAGCATATTGAGCAATAATAATGTAAACCAAGCAGTTATTGTTTTATTTCCTTATAAGTGTAGAGTGCTGTATGTTCTCAGAAGCCACTGAACTATGGTAACTTCTGATCTTATCCCAACCAGTTGCACAAGTACTGGGAATCAAACACCTGTTTATTTGTTAATGCAACTGAAGGAACTTGATCATTAGGTTTTAATGACTCTAAAATATGCACTGAAATTCTATTTCAGACCAAACTGCATTTTCTTTCATATACAGGTTTGTTGTGATAATCAATTTCCTATTTATAAGAAACAGTATGATTCGTATACTTTGTCTTACTGGGTTTTCTTTCTTTTTTTTCTTTTTCTTTTTTTTTGGAGGTGGAGTTTCACTCTGTCACCCAGGCTAGAGTGGCATGGTCTCAGCTCACAGCAACCTCTACCTCCTGGGTTCAAGCAATTCTCCTACCTCAGCCTCCCTAGTAACTGGGATTACAGGCACCCACCACCATGCCCAGCTAATTTTTTGTATTTTTAGTAGAGATGGGGTTTCCCCGTGTTGCCCAGGCTGGTCTCAAACTCCCGACCTCAAGTGATCTGCCCACCTCAGCCTCCCAAAGTGCTGGGATTACAGGCATGAGCTACCGTGCCTGGCCTACTTTGCCTTAGTGTTAATAATTCATTGTTTTTATTCTCAGGAAACAATGTAAACTCTGTATGAATACTGTCAGTCAATTTTTGAGTTTTAGGAATTGCATGTGGTGTCATTAAATGACTTAGCATTCTTTCAGGGTGCAAGACAATCAATTAAATGCATTACATTGCACTGTATCCTAGTATAGGACATATAATATTAGCATACACACTATACGTTAATTACAGATTCCAAACACTCCAACTTTCCCTGGGAAGAGTATTTTCCCCACTGCCCAAAGGTAGCTAGGCACACGGCCAGTGTCCAAATGCAGCTGATGCTCTCTTGGTTATATATCAGCTGTTACTGTACCATTTCTGGAAGAGTTTTCTAAAACAGCACAAGAATATTGGTGAGGAGAAAAACATTCACTTCACTTAATAAGCAACTATTGTGTGGCAGGCCCCAGAATGGACGCTTCATAAAAACAACAACAAAAAAGATACTGCCCCTTTCCATTCTAGTCAAAAGGCAAGCACATAAGTAGGTCATTCAAGTAAAACATAGTAAATGCTATGACAGAGCTAAGCACAGGGCCATGGGAATATAGAGGAAGAGCTAGAAGTATCTTTCCTAAATTTCAGACTCACTAATCCAACAGCCTGCTAGATGTCATTAACTTTTCAGTGCGTTAAAAGTAGAACTCAGAAATCGCGCCATCCAAATAACTGTAGCAGATGCTGCAGGTGCCCTGTTCAGTTTCTCTCTGGCCTCCAGAGTCTATTCCTCCTATATGTGAGAACAGCCCTCAGCCATTAACTGAGTGGGTGGATACATAAGGCAGCTCTCTCCTTACTCTGGTGGGATAACTCAGAGGCAGGAGAATTCTGTTGTATGTTCTGCAGTGGTCCTGTTGAATCTTTACCTATTGAGGACCATTATGGTAAAAATGGGTCAAGTGGAAGCCCCTGGAAATTCCTGCCCTTGCTCAAGACCAGCCTGGGCAATATAGTGAGATCCCTACATCTACAAAGAAATTATTTTTAATTAATCAGGCATGGTGGTGTGCACCTGTAGTCCCAGCTACTCAGGAGGCTGATATGGGAGGATCGCTTGAGCCCAGGAGGTCAAGGCTGCAGTGAGCCATGTTCACACCGCTGCCCTCCAGCCCGGGTGACAGAGTGAGGCCCATCTCAAAAAATGAAAAAAGATAACTGGATTCTCATATCTACTTCTGCATTTATGCTGTTGTGATATGTGTTTTTATTTCAACATATGAAGAAAATCTGGCCCCACACAGATAGTGTTAGAAAACGGAGAAGTGGCCCTTTTCACAAGATGTTGCTGAAGGTGAAGAAGGAAGCTCCTGCCCCTTCTAAAGCCAAAGCCAAAGCAAAGGCTTTGAAGGCCAAGAAAGCAGCGCTGTGAGGCATCCACAGCCACAACAAAAGAAGATCCACACATCATCCTCCTTCTGACAGCCCAAATCACTGCTACTCTGGAGGCAGCCCCAATATCCTTGGAAAAGCACCCCCAGGAGATACAAGCTTGACCACTCTGCCATCATCAAGTTCCCACTGACCACTGACTCCACCATGAAGAAGCTAGAGGGCAACAATACCCTTGTGTTCACTGTGGATGAACCACAATGAAAGCTCACAAGCATCACCTCAAACAGTCTGTAAAGAAGCTCTGTCATGGCCAAAGTCAACATCCTGATCTTGCCTGATGGCGAGAAGAAGGCATATATTCAGCTGGCTCCTGATTGCAGTGCTTTGGATGTTGCCAACAGAATTGGGGTCATCTAAACTGATTATGGCTGGCTAATTCTAAATATATGTATATTCTTCTTCTTCTTTTTTTTTTTTTTTTTTTTTTTGAGATGAAGTCTCACTCTTGACACCCAGGCTAGAGTGCAATGGCACAATCTTGGCTCACTGCAACCTCTGCCTCCTGGGTTCAAGCGATTCTCCTGCCTCAGCCTCCCGAGTAGCTGAGATTACAGGTGCCTACCACCACGCCTGGCTAATTTTTGTATTTTTCAGTAGAGACGGGGTTTCACCATGTTGGCCAGGCTGGTCTCGAACTCCTGACCTCAGGTGATCAGCCCGCCTCAGCCTCCCAAAGTGCTGGGATTACAGGTGTGAGCCACCACGCCCAGCCTAAATATATATATCTTTACACCAGAAAAAAAAAAAAAAAGAACGAAAGAAAGAAAAGGGAAGAATGTGTATTTTTAATGACCTTTTCAGATAATTGTGGAAATTTTTCTTTGACAAATTAAAACTCAAAAAGTAGTAGTTACTTAAAGGTTAATTATAATGTGGAATCTGAAACCATACAGTGAACTTTAATAACCCTGGTACAAAGAGATCCACTGGTCTATCTTGCATTGCATTTTGAGTGGCTCTTTTTGCTCATGCATTGTTTTACAACGTAAGACTTTACAAAGTCATCTCAAATATATTGGTTCACTGAGCTGTACAGATCTTCCACACGTTGACATACTTCATTAGATAATATAAAAAATTATATCCACTAATATCACCACTGATCTCAATAGCAAAGTGTTAAAAATATTGACAAACTATCAAGCTCTTAGTGGTGGGTACAAGTTCTCCAAAATTCTAATTTTCACTCAAATTTTAACATTGGCAATAAATACTATATTATTTCAAGTTTTTTTCCTTGAAGTGACAGGCTCACTTCATGTACTTTTGAGATGATGTCTGCCAAATACTCAAGTCTCAACAGCCAATTCTTCTGCCAGCCATTCTCCCAAATAAAAATAATATTCTGTGAAAGCAGCAGCTAGTTCAGCTTGTGTCTCAAACAATTGCAAAAGTGCTTTTCCTGGCAACAGCTATTGTATGACCATACGTAGCAGACACGCGTTATGCAGACTTCCTGTTTTTGTTTTGTTTTGTTTTGTTTTTGAGATGGAATTTTGCTCTTGTTACCCAGGCTGGAGTGTAGTGGCATGATCTCAGCTCACTGCAACCTCTGCCTCCCGGGTTCAAGCAATTCTCCTGCCTCAGCCTCCTGAGTAGCTGGGATTACAGGCATGCACCACCAAGCCCAGCTAATTTTTTGTATTTTTAGTAGAGACGGGGTTTTATCATGTTGGCCAGGCTGGTCTCAAACTCCTGACCTCAGGTGATCCAACCCCCGCCGGCCTCCTCAGACTTTCCATTTTTTTGCATAGAGTATTTTTAAATGTGTAACCAAGGTCGAGATTTATAAAATCAATAATTTTATGGCTCCATCATGGATATTGCTTTTCTTTCTTTCTTTCTTTCTTTCTTTCTTTCTTTCTTTCTTTCTTTCTACTTAAAAAACAATCTTTTTGCCTTAGGCGAGCGGATCACCTGAGGTCAGGAGTTTGAGACCAGCCTGGCCAACATGGTGAAATCCTATCTCTACTAAAAATACAAAAATTAGCCAGGCATGCTGGCGGGTGCCTATAATCCCAGCTACTCGGGAGGCTGAGGTGCAATAATCGCTTGAACCTGGGAGCTGGAGGTTGCAGTGAATTGAAATCACACTGCACTCCAGCCTGGGCGACAGAGCAAGACTCTGTCTCAAGAAAAAAAAAAAAAGTTGTTGCTTTGGCTTACAATTATTTATTTACTTATTTATTTTATTCTTATAGGACCTTTCTTCTGCTTAGAAATCAAGGACATTCTATTTTTGTGTGTGAGACAGACTCTTTTCTCTGTTGCCCAGGCTGGAGTGCAGTAGCGTGATCTCAGCTCACTGCAACCTCCACCTCTAGGGTTCAAGCAATTCTCCTGCCTCAGCCTCCCAAGTAGCTGGTATTACCGGCGCATGCCACCACACTCAGCTGATTTTTGTATTTTTAGTAGAGACGGGGTTTTGCCATGTCGGCCAGGCTGGTCTTGAACTCTTTACCTCAGGCGATCAACCACCTCGGCCTTCCAAAGTGCTGGGATTACGGCGCCTTGCCAAGCACATTCTTAAAACTTTGTTTTTACTGCTACTGCACTAGTGACAAAATACAATGACTTCTAGTATGGTCTGGTGCCACTGCCTTGAGTCGTACTCAGATGCCAGATTTTTTTTTTTTTTTTTTTTTTAAGAGACAGGGTCAGTCTCACTGTCTTGCCCAGGCTGGTCCCAAACTACTGGGCTCAAGTGATCCTCCCACCTTGGCCTCCCAAAGTGCTGAGATTACAGGTGTGAGCCACCATGCCTGGCCAATGCCAGCAATTTTAACCACCATTTATTTACACCATTAGTACAAAGGTCAATGAAGTTAAACAGTAAAAAATCATACCATCTTAGTATTATAGTAAAAATAATTTTGACCTCAGAATAATTTTGACTCCAGAAAGGATCTCCCCAAACTCACATAGACCACTCAAAACTGCTGCACATGACAAATGAAAAAATACCAGGCCACAGTGGTCTTCTGAAAAATTTGCATGTGAGTCAGGACCACATAAATGTGAAAGATTGGACCTTTCTCTCCTTTTCTAGAAAGAGATTTCCCCAGATCACTATGCTGGATACAAAAAGGAAAATAAGAAAGGAAAGAAAGGAAGAAAGGAGGATTTATTGAACGTTATATTAAACAAAACACTCATGTCGATGGTCCCTCCTGGGGAGGCAGCACTCAGCTGCCATGATCTATCATGAGGCCATATGGACCCTCTATAACACCCACCATCCGCATCATCTCCTAGCCATGACTTTGGACTGAAGACATTCAATATAATGGCTCATAGAAACCAGGATATTATGAGGACATTAATGCAAGAGCTCTTCCAAAACAGATACTATCTAGAGAAATCAGACTCTTTCTCTTCAAAGTTTAAAAGAGCAAATATAAAAAAGAACCAGCCAGATGTAGATGACACACAAGCTGAGAGGAGAAAAAGACACTTAGAGAAAATGAGGGTAGTCTGAGCTATGACGGGTCATCAGCACACAAAAGTTTTAAGATGAAACTATAAGGAGACATGGCTGGGCACAGTAGCTCATGTCTGTAATCCCTAGCAATTTGAGAGGCCAAGACAGGCCAATGGCCTGAACCCAGAAGTCTTCAAGACCAGCCTGGGAAACATGGAAAAACACTGTCTCAAAAAAAAAGGCGAGAGAGACAGAGAGAGACACAATGAGTAAGAAAAAACAGAAAACAATGAGGTAGAGAAAAGAGACTGAATACAGGGTGGACAGGAGAGGCAGAAGAATAGAGGTGGAGACAAAGAAGAACCAACCCACTGTAATTGTTAATTGTGGAGGGTCAGCAAACTTTTGCTACTGAATGATCAGCTAGAAAATTCAGGGCTTACAGGCTGGGTGCCACAGCTCACACCTGCAATCCCAGTGCTTTGGGAGGCCAAGGCAGGAGGATGACTTGAAGTTGAAGTCAGGAGTTTGAGACCAGCTAATATGTATATATACACATACGCACATACACATACACACACACATATATATACACATACACATATACATATACATATACGTATACATTGAGCTGGGCATAGTGGCATGCACCTGTAGTCTCAGCTACTGAGGAAGCTGAGGTAGGAGGATTGCTTGAGCCCAGGATTGGAGGCTGCAGTGAGCTGTGATTGGGCCAGTGCACTCCAGCCTGGGTGACATCATCTCAAAAAAAAAAAGAAAGTAAAATTAGGGCTTAGAATTGCAATGCCAGGCCTTAGCTTGTAGCTGAGATTCTTTTTGTCTATGTATATCTAAAAACCCACTATTAAAAAACAAAACAAAACAAAAACTTGAATGAGCCTCTGTTCTTTGTATCCAATGGCATCTAAATCATATTTACTGGGAAAGGCAACCTGCCAGGTGCTTTCACATCACTATCTCAGTTTTAAACTGTTATTTTTCAATTTAAGCATATGTACCGATAATGGCTGCAAACATCAGGCACGATGGGAGATAACAAAGTTGACATGGTTTTTATGTTCCATAATCCATATGGAGGCCACAAGCCCAAGGGAACTGTGTAGCTAAAGAATTTGTCGATTTTTCCTCCTCTTTCAAAAAGAGAAAAGGAATTGAACTTCGTAGCATTAGGGTGATAAAGACGAGAAAATGGTGTATCTAGTTGGGAGCCTCTTAGTTACAAAAACCAAATCCAGTTGAATTAAGTGAAGCAAACAAGGAGAATTTATGATATGACTGCAGGGGTATCTGATGGAAGCATAAGAGACATGTGGGCCTCAGAAAGAGCCACGCCTGATGTCCTCTGTGCCTCCCATTTGTGTTTCTCTCTATGTAACCATCACATTCTTCTGTCCATGCACCCCAGCTTACTCTGTTTCCCTGTCTGCCTGGCAGAATAAGGCCACACACAAGTGTGTAGATTACTGGTCTGTCTCATAGGGAAATTGAATCAATCTCCCTCCTTCTCTTTCTTCATCCTTTCCTCTACTCCTTATCCACCTCAGTTCCAAATTTGTAGAGTAAGTGCTCTGATTGGTCCAGCGTGGGTCAATAGTCACTCTTGGTACAATGAACTGCAGCTGCGAGGAAAATTCAAGGAAACATCTTATACAAAATGGAAATGATGATGTGGTAGTGTGGGGTTGGGGAGGAGCTAGTCTTAGCACCATGGATCACCAGGTGCAGGTAGTTGAGTGGGGGGGTCCTTATTAGTTGGCTGATGCCAAGGGATGTCCACTACAAACCATGAACAATTTGTCTTCCCACATTAGGCAAAACAACTCTTAAGTGATCCCAAATAGATGAGGCTCTCTCTCATGGCCTTGGGAAAAAAAATTCCTGATCTACCCCTTAGGCAGGCAGGTGGGCAGGCGGGTGGGTGGGCAGGCGGGCAGGCAAGCAGGCAAAAAGTTAGCTTGCTGTTGCCTGGCAATAATATCAAAATGTGTTTGGATAAATCTCTTCCTTTTCAGATCTCTCACTGCCCAGTGCTTTATGCTTCTCAGAACCCACTTTTGTCACCCCACCAAGGTCTGCCACACCCCACACAATACCCCATATTCCAGACCTGTTTCTTTCCTTTCACTCAAGCAAAATTTGTTATATATCATAGTCTTTCTCTCCATTAAAACAGCTAGGAAAGAAACTTGTGTTACAGCTTTAATGGTCTGATATTTTTGACCATTCTAAATAAGATAAATGTTTGCTAGACATAATTTTTTATTTTCAAGAAGTGGTTCTAATGGTAGCAGCCAACTTAAAAAAAAAGATAACATTAAGACAGGTTGTCAATCCCTACACTACTGACAATGCAAATCTTTTCCTATAAAATAAAGCACTTGGCCTTTCCTTCTGTTTTTATTCCAAACTGGCAGTCTTACGTTTTCCAGACCTACTTGGCAACTACTGTCTCTGTATTTTCACATTGTAGCCATCATACTGTGTTCTTTGCATAATAAATAACATTATAAACCAGATGCAAGGCATGCAAAATCCTGAAGAGTCTGCATTTGTGCAACACCTTCCAATACTCTAGGCAATGAACAAATTCCATTTTTAATAAGCTCTCTGGGAACTTTCAAAGATGAGAGTTTTCTAAAATTTGCGGTTTGTGTTCTCTTAAGATGCAAATATACAAACCTCCAGTAAGAACTGTTTCTTAAAAAGGAAACATTGGTATTTACATGTATTTTAATATGTATTACTCATACTTTCAACTCCCTTTTCGTTGAAGAGGTTGTAAATCATCCTAGAAACTGACCTACTTAATCTAAAATTCTGTCTGTAATTATAGCACAGTAACTAAGATGAGATTATAAATGATTCTGTTGGTCCCTCCAGCTCACTCTGTCAGCTGTAAAATCTGTACTCAGAAGATCTTAAGTTTTGAGTCTTTTTTATTTCCCACACGAAAAGGTAGTATGTGTTAGTGGTTAGGCTATGGACTCTGTAATGACCCGTAACCAGACTTCCTAGGTTTAAATCCTTCAGTCAGTAGTTGGAAGATTTTGGAAAACGCACTTAAGCTCTTCGTGCCTCAGTTTCCTCATCTGTAATATGGGGTTGATAATATTAGTTACTCATATGGTTACTGTGAACATTAAACAATAAGACAAAGCTCTTAGAATAGCAGCTGGCCATACTAAGGGTTAGTTATTATTCTGCTAACTTGTAACCTCCATTGATTCTTAATTACTGCCCTGTCTTTATCTTTAAATAAGCAATCATCTCTCTTGCAGTTTGGGAGGAAAGGCACATTTAGGAGATGGCTCTAATATTTTAATTTTGTCTCTAATCATTTAATCTAATATACTAACATTTAAGATGGTAATTGAATATTTATGCCTTAGCTAAAAAAGAGAGTTAAAGGGGAGAATATGATAGCTTGGAAAGAGACCAGCCTGCAAGACTAAAGAGAATGGCCAGGAGGAGGAGCCACCAGTAAGAAAATTTGCATTGATATTGTTCTTTGTCATGCAGTCACAAACTCATTTGTTGAGATGCATGAATAAGGAACACAATAGCTGAATCACACAACACCTTTTTAGAGCTTTACTAAGTATGATTGCCTATACTATAAGGCTATCAGTTTCCTTCTATAGAGTTTTTGTTTGTTTTTTTGTGAGACGGAGTTTCTCTCTGTCACCCAGGTGGGAATGCAATGGCGGGATCTCAGCTCACTGCAACCTTCGCCTCCCCGGTTCAAGTGATTCTCCTGCCTCAGCATCTCAAGTAGCTGGGATTACAGGCACCCACCACCACACCCAGCTAATTTTTGTATTTTTAGTAGACATGAGGTTACACCATGTTGGCCAGGCTCGTCTCGAACTCCTGACCTCAGGTGATTCAACTGCCTCAGCCTCCCAAAGTGCTGGGATTCCACCTGTATATAGTTTTTATTCTATAATTCTGTAGGGACCATGGGGAGATGTTTTTTGAGTAAAATGGCTTTCAATGACCACACAATTGTGGGAAAGTGCTATCACACACATCAGTCATGTAGTTACATATATATTTACCATTCTATTCTGAAAATCCATTCCCCGAAGAATATCCATTCCTCCAAGAAATATTAACTAAAAGGTCACATTGCAAACCTAGATTGTTCAAGTACTGCTAAAGCAACCAGTCAAGAAAAAGAAATAAAGGGCATCCAAATTGAAAAGGAAGAAATCAAATTATCCTTCTTTGCAGAGGATATGATCTTATATTTGGAAAAACCTAGAGACTCCACCAAAAAAACTATTATAACTAATAAATTCAGTAAAGGTGCAGGATACAAAATCAACATATAAAAAGCAATAGCATTTTTATACGCCAACAATGAACAATCTGAAAAAGAAATGAAAAAAGTAATCCAATTTACAATAGCCGCACATAAAATTAAATACCTAGGAGTTAAACCAAATTAGTGAAAGATCTCTATAATGAAAACTATAAAACACTGATGAAATAAATTGATGAGAACGCCAAAAAAGGAAAGATATTCCATTTTCATGGATTAAGAGAATCAATATTGTTAAAATGTCCATACTACCCAAAGCAATTTATAGAGTCAATGCAGTCTCTATCAAAATACCAATGACATTCTCCACAGAAATAGGAAAAATAATCCTAAAGTTTATAAGGAATCACAAAAAAAAAAAAAATAGCCAAAGCTATCCTGAGCAAAAAGAACAAAACTGGAAGAATCACATTACCTGACTTCAAATTATACTACAGAGCTAAAGTAATCAAAACAGCATGGTACTGTCATAAAAACAGACACATAGACCAATGGAACAGAACAGAGAACCCAGAAACAAATTTGTACACCTACAGTAAACTCATTTTCCATGAAGGTGCGAAGAACATAGATTAGGGAAAGGACAGTCTCTTCAATAAATGGTGCTGGGGAAATCTGGATACCTAAATGCAGAAGAATAAAACTAGACCCCTATCTCTTGCCATATACAAAAATCAAATCAAAATAGATTAAAGACTTAAATCTACGAAGGTCTATTAAAGACCTCAAACTATGAAACTACTAAGAGAAAACATTGGGGAAACTCTCCAATACATTGGTCTGGGCATATAGTTCTTGAGTAATATCCCATAAGCATAGGCAACCAAAGCAAAAATGGACAAATGGTATCACAACAAGTTAAAAAGCCTCTGCACAGAAGTGGAAATAACCAAGTGAAGAGACAACCAACAGAATGGAAGAAAGCATCTGCAAACTACTAATCTGACAAGAGATTAATAACCAGAATGTATAAGGAGCTCAAACAACTCTATAGGAAAAAAAAAAAACCTAATAATGTTATTTTTAAATGGGCGAAAGGGCTGGTCACGGTGGCTCACACCTGTAATCCCAGTACTTTGGGAGGCCGAGGCAGGTGGATCACGAGGTCAAGAGATGGAGACAATCCTGGCCAATGTGGTGAAACCCTGTCTCTACTAAAAATACAACAATTAGCCGGGCATGGTGGCGTGCGCCTGTAGTCCCAGCTATTCGAGAGGCTGAGGCAGAAGAATTACTTGAACCCGGGAGGCAGTTTGCAGTGAGCCGAGATCCTGCCACTGCACTCCAGCCTGGCGACAAAGCAACATTCCATCTCAAAAAAAACAAAAAAAAAGGCAAAAGATCTGAATAGACATCTCTCAAAAGAAGACATAAAAATGGCAAACGGGTATGTGAAAAGGTGCTCAACATCATTGATCGTCAGATAAAATGGCTTATATACAAAAAACAGGCAATAACAAATGTTAGTGAGGATGTGGAGAAAAGGGAACAAACCATTGTACACTGTTGGTGGGAATATTAATTAGTACAGTCACTATAGAGAACAGTGTGGAGGTTTTTCAAAAAATGAAAAGTAGAGCTACCCTACAATCCAATTCCTCTGCTACGTATATACCCAAAAGAAAGGAAATCAGGATATCGAAGAGATATCTGTACTCTCATGTTTAGTGCAGTACTGTTCGCCATAGCCGAGATTTGGAAGCAACCTAAGTGTCCATCAACAGACAAATGAATAAAGAAAAATGTGGTACACAATGGAGTACTATTCAGCCATAAAAAATTATGAGATCCTGTCATTTGCAGCAACATGGATGGAACTGGGGGATCATTATATTAAGTGAAATAAGCCAGGCACAGAAAGACAAATTTTACATGTTCTCACTTATGTGTGGGAGCTAAAAATTATAACAATTGAACTCATGGAGCTAGACAGTAGAAGGACGGTTTCTAGAGGCTGGGAAGGGTTAGTGGGGGTGGGTAGGGAGTGGGGATGGTTAATGAGTACAAAAACATAGAAAGAATAAGACCTGGTCCGGATGCAGTGGCTCATGCCTGTAATCCCAGCACTTTGGGAGGCCAAGGTGGGCGGATCACGAGGTCAGGAGATCGAGACCATCCCGGCTAACACGGTGAAACCTCGTCTCTACTAAAAATACAAAAAATTAGCCGGGCATGGTGGCGGGCACCTGTAGTCCCAGCTACTCGGGAGGCTGAGGCAGGAGAGTGGTGTGAACCCGGGAGGTGGAGCTTGCAGTGAGCCAAAATGCCACCGCTGTACTCCAGCCTAGGTGACAGAGTGAGACTCCATCTCAGAAAAAAAAAAAAAGAATAAGACCTAGTATTTGATAGCACAACACAGTGACTATAGTCAATAATAATTTAATTGTATATTTTAAAATAACTAAAAGTGTAATTGGGTTGTTTGTAACACAAAGGATAAGCGCTTGAGGGTATGGTTACCCCATTTACCATGACGTGATTATGCTGCGTTGCATGCCTGTATCAAAGTATCTAATGTACCCCATAAATATATTAACCTAGTACATACCCACAAAAATTAAAAAGAAAAAAGTTTTAAAAACTGGATTGCTCAGTCTTTAGAAGAAAAGATAGAGAAGGTGTGAGATAGCTCAAACATGTTAAATGTCCTTTAGATAATAGTGATACAGAACAGCTGGGTTCCTGGCTAACCCCCCCCCCCCCCCACCCCCACAACCCTCAAGCAGGGAACCTCAGCCCTAGGTGAAAACAGCTGACCCTGATACAAAAGGGCTGGGCTCCCAGCTAAACCCCACCCTCAAGCCTGGAACCTCAGCCCTAAGTGAAAACAGCTGACCCTGATACATAAGGGCTGGGCTCCCAGCTAAACTCCACCCTCAAGCCTGGAACCTCAGCCCTAAGTGGAAGCAGCTGACCCCATTTCTCCACCAAATTGACTGTCTTTTCAGCCCACCCCGTCCCCTACCCTGTGCCCGTAAAACCAGACCAGCTGGCAGGAAAAAAAAGAAGAAAAAGAGTAACACAAGCAGCTGACCCTCAGGGATACAAGCTGCTGAGAGGCGAGCAGAGAAGCAGCAACTGAGCGTTAGAGACTACGGATAAATGTGGCTAGCTTCAGATGGTGTGATTTCAGAGGGGAGCCCAGCCAGAGACAGCTGGGCTTCAGGGAAAGATCACCTTCTTCCTGCACCATCCCCATTGCAGCTCCCCCTCCACTGACAGCCACTTCCGCTGCTCAATAAAGTCTTCCACATTCATCATCCTTCACATAGTTCATGTGACCTGATTCTTCCTGGACACTGAACAAGAACTCGGGTGTCAAAAATGGCAGGTGCAGGAGGCGTCACCCTGACCCTTCACTGAGCTGTTAACACTTAGACGTTCATGGACTGCAGGCTGAGTGAAATAAGCCACTCTAGTTCCTGCCCACAAAGGGGTCAAGGAGATCAAGGAAACATCCTGTCTCAATAGGAAATATTGGGGCATATAAAAACTTTTACAGACCTGTTACAGATCCTTCCCTAGAAAATGTGTCTAGGAGACTTATCTGTGACTTAACAGCAACACTCCTTGTCTTAGGTTGGGTTTTGTAGAAGCAGAGCCTCAGGGAGGGGTTCTAGTGTTTGTACTTTGAGCGAATGCTCTTTAGAAAAAATCTGTAAGGAAAGGGAAGAGCAAGATAAAAAGGAGCTGAGCAAGGATATGGTTCCAGGAAAAGTCTGGAGTGGGAGGGAAGAGTGTTGGAGAGTAGAAACAAGCTGACCCTTGGTTGCCCTTGGAGAGGAGGGGGGTATAATGCCTCAGGAGTCTCCAGCGAGGTGGGTCCATTTAGCCAAAGTCAAGCCTCTGGAGAAAGTCACAGCTATAAGCTGTTGGCCCAGGCACTTGAGCAGCTGAAGGATGAATGGCCCAGGCTGTAAGGGGGATCTAGGCTAGGCAACAATAATGTCTAGCACACTGTGGTTCATTGTTCTTCTTTTTAATGCATGATAGTGGGAACTTCATTTTGCATATTCTTTGTATCTCCAGTACTGATCACCGTGCCTAACATACGGTAGGTTTGTAATAAATTGTTTCATTTATTGAAATTACATATTGAGAGCTACTTACCAAATCTACAAAACAATTTCTTAAAAAAGCCATGTAAATTCAGATTTTATTTTTTACTCTTGCTAAATAACATTGTGATGTTTTCCATCATACTGTGTGTTACCACCCCAGCTGCTTCTATAATATATTCTTTTCTGCAAACCAGTGTAAAAGAGGAAGGAAGTGTGATCTTGTGGTCAAAAGAGTAGCTTGAGAACCCAGACATCCTAGCCTTACACCTCTCTTATTGGGGGCCCAAGTGAAGTCACTGGACCTCTCAAAGGTCCCACAGTGTTGGGAAAGAGGAATAATAAATCCTTAAGTGGTCTGTTTTACTTCAGAGTAACTGTATCTTTCATACTTTTTATGTTAAATGTTTTTGGCCAGGCACGTTGGCTCATGCCTGTAATCCCAGCACTTTGGGAGGCTGAGGTGGGCTGATCACCTGAGGTCATGAGTTCAAGACCAGCCTGGCCAACATGGTGAAACCCCGTCTACTAAAAATACAAAATTAGCCAGGCATGGAGTGCCTGTAATCCCAGCTACTTGGGAGGCTGAGGCAGGAGAATTGCTTGAACCCAGGAAGTGGAGGTTGCAGTGAGCTGAGATTACGCCACTGCACTCCAGCCTGGGTGACAGACCGAGACTCTGTCTTAAAAAAAAAGATAGAGAGAAAAGAGAAGAAAAAACTTCATTGCAACCTTTACTCTCCTGGGCTGAAGGGATCCTCCTGCCTCAGCTTCCTGAGTAGCTAGTAATACAGGCATGCACCACAACACCCAGCTAATTAAAAAAAATTTTTTTGGCCAGGCACTATAGCTCACAACTGTAATCCCAGCACTTTGGGAGGCCGAGGCCAGTAGATCGCCTGAGGTCAGAAGTTCAGGACCAGCCTGACAAACATGATGAAACCCCGTCTCTACTAAAAATACCAAAATTTGCCGGGCGTGGTGGCACATGCCTGTAATCCCAGGCTTGAGAGGCTGAGGCAGGAGAATTGCTTGAGCTCAGGGGGAAGAGCACCTTCCTGCTGAAGACAGAAGTCTGGAAGTTCTGATGTTTACAGAACATGTTTCTGGAATCTTAGAATACTGAGATATTGGGCTTGGCACACCCTGCTGGGGATAGGGAAGAGGATCCTAAGATGAGCTATTTTTGCATATCTGCCTTAATGCACATGAAAAAATTGGCCTCATTTGGTATAGATATACATAGAGGAAAGGCAGAAGGGAACTGAGGTTGGAGTCTCATAAGGTATTGCTTGCTTCAAAGTAACCGTGTTGCTTCAGTGAGAGAGCACAGAGCCCTCTGAATGCCTCTTTAACACTGTGGATTTCATCAAACTTTCTCCTAGACTTAGAGAAACTGTGTGGCAACCACTTTCTCTCTGTCTATAATCTTCAGGGAACCATGCATGTCCACAGAGTGGGGAACTGGATTATGTCCAAGGAGCCCTATTTTTTGGAGGGAGAGGGATAGGTTGCTCAAAATACTGTGGTATACTGAAGGTATGAAATCAGAAAATTGGGGAATAGAGACCAACGAGAAAAGCACAAAGATCTTTTTGCATAGGATATATAAGCCCAAACACTCGTAATGAAATTAATAGCCTAACAAAAAACATTCGCTCATCAATTACATATATATTAAGCTATGAATCAATAAATGCTTTCATAACCATGAATTATACCAAGTATTTGCCTCATGAATAATCATCTGGCTCCATCAGAGCTGAGGAAGTTTGGACTTGGTGGAAAAAGTAAAACAATTTAGAAAGAGAGTTTCTGAAGTTGACTCTGCATGTGTGTTTGTATTTGCACTCTGAGTGTAAATAACTACATACGTGATGTGGGAGGAAAAACTGGCATGGGGGAGGTGGAGATAAATAGGTATGAGATACTCTGGAAGCAAATAAACAGAATATTCATAGACCTCTAAAGATAAATCTTCCCAGCTGGGCACAGTGGTTCACGCCTGTAATCCCAGCACTTTGGGAGGCTGAGGGGAGCGGATCACAAGGTCAGGAGTTCAAGACCAGCCTGGCCAACATAGTGAAACCCTGTTTCTACTAAAAATACAAAAAATTAGCCGGGCGTGGTGGCAGGTGCCTGTAATCCCAGCTACTCGGGAGGCTAAGGCAGGAGAATTGCTTGAACTTGGGAGGCGGAGCTTGCAGTGAGTGGAGATCGCGCCATTGCACTACAGCCTGGGCAACAGTGAGAGACTCCATCTCAAAAACAAACAAACAAACAAAAGATAAATCTTCCCTATTTCCCAAAATTCCCTACATTGTTGTTTATTCTCTCAGGGACTAGCTAGAAATCAGATTCCCCTCTTCAGTTATTGAGGCTCAAAAGATAACATTTATTGGCAAGGATGTGGAGAAAAGGGAACCCTTGAACACTGTTGGCAGGAATGTAAATTAGTACAGCTATTCTAGACTATGGAGTTTCCTCAAGAAACTGAAAATGTGACTACCATATGATTGAGCAGTTCTACTTCTGGGTATACATGCAAAAGAAATTAAATCACTATCTTGAAGAGATAGCAGCAATCCCATGTTCACTGAAGCATTATTCATAATAGCCAAGACACAGAGTCAACCTAAGTGTCCATCGACAGATGAATGAATATATATACTTATATATGAATGCAAATGAATACATGTTGGAATACACACAAGTGGAATATTTTCCAGCCTTAGAAGAGAAGGGAATCCTGCCATTTGCAGCAACATGAATGAACCTAGAGGACATTCTGCTGAGTGAAACAAGCCAGTCACAAAAAGATAAATGTCATATGATATCACTGTTAACCCAAAAGTATCTAAGACCTGTCTCAATCAATTTAGGAAGCTTATTTTGCCAAGGTTAAGGACATACCTGTGACACAGCCTCAGGAGGTCCTGGGTATATGAGCCCAAGGTGGTTTGGGTACAGTTTACTTTTATACATTTTAGGGAGACATGAAACATCAATCAATATGTGTAAGATGTATATTTGTTCAGTCCGGAAAGGTAGGACAACTTGAAGTGGGGAGGGGTTCTAAGTTATAGGTAGACAGGAAACAAATGGTTGCATTCTTTTGGGATTTTGATGAGCCCTTCAGTGAATACACAACTTATGTGTGAGAGGGGGGAGAGGAATTGTCATTTAAGCCTTAGTCTGGCTCAGTGAATCTGGATTTTTACATAAACAATGGGACAGAGGAGGCAAATCAGACAGGCATTCATCTCAGGTGAGCAGAGGGATGCGTTTGAGTTCGGTCCTTTTTCTTGCTCCTGTGAAGATAAGCCATCAATTTGCATTGCCAAGGTGAAATTCAACAGATCTATTTTAGGGTAAAGACCTGGTGGCCCACAGGTAATTTCCTTGTGGGGAAATTGTGAGGGAAGTATTTAGCTTTTTATCTTCGTAGCTATCTTACTTAGTAATAAAATGGGAGGCAGGTTTGCCTGATGCAGTTCCCAGCTTGATTTTTCCCTCTGGCTTAGTGATAAGTCCAAGATTTATTTTCTTTTCACATCACTTACATGTGTAAGCTAAAAAGTTGCATTTATTGAAATAGAGAGTAGATGAGTGGTCACCAAGGGCTGAGGGGTTGGGGAAACAGGGAAGTATTGGTTAAAGGGTACAAAGTTTCAGTTCTGCATGATGAATAAGTTCTGGAGCCCTAATGTACAGCATGATGACTATAGTTAACAGTAACACATTATATACTTGAAATTTGCTGAGAATCAATCTTGTGTCCTCACCCCTAAAATAAAAAGGTGATTATGTAAGCTTATGGATATGTCAATTACTTTGTGGTAATTATTTCACAACATGTATGCATGTCAAATCATTACATGCCTTAAATATCTGGACTTTTTTGTGTCAGTTTTACCTCTGTAAATCTTGGGGAGGAAAAGGAAATTGATGCTCATGGGCGAGAACTCCTCCACCATCCTCATTACCTTTCTGGACTGAACCAACATACATCTTACACATATTGATTGACGTTTCATGTCTCCCTAAAATGTATAAAAGTAAACTGACCCAAACCAGCTTGGGCTCGTATCCCCAGGACCTCCTCATTACACAGTGGCAAGGTCAGATGGGGAGTTCCACTACCCCACTGTAAATGCCCAATGGTTTACCCTGCCCGCTGCCTAGACAGAGCCAATTTATCAAGACAGGAGAATTGCAATGGTAAAAGAGTAATTTACACAGAGCCGGCTGTTTTTATTATTACTCAAATCAGTCTCCCTGAGCATTTGGGGATCAGAGTTTCTAAAGATAATTTGGCAGGTAGGGGCTTGGGAAGTGGGGAGTGCTGATTAGTCAGGTCAGAGATGGAATCATAGTGGGTCAAAGTTAGGTTTTCTTAATGTCTTTTGTTCCTGGGTATGATGGCAGAACTGGTTGGGCAGAAGATTAGCGGTCTGGGTGGTGTCAGCTGATCCATCAAGTGCAGGGTCTGCAAAATATCTCAAGCATTGATCTTGGGTTTTAAAATAGTGATATTATCCCCAGGAACAATTTGGGGAGGTTCAGACTCTTGGAGCCAGGGGCTGCATGACCCCTAAATTGTAATTTCTAAGCTTGTAGCTAATTTGTTATTCCTGCAAAGGCAGACTGGATCCCAGGCAAGAAGAGGATCTTTTCCGCAAAGGGCTGTTATCAATTTTGTTTTGGAGTCAAACCATGAACTGAATTCCTTCCCAAAGTTAGTTCAGCCTACACCCACCCAGGAATGAATAAGGACAGCTTAAGCGTTAGAAGCAAGATAGAGTTGGTTAGGTCTGATTTCTTTCACTGTCATAATTTCCTCAGTTATAATTTTGCACAGGCAGTTTCACCATCTATCATACCACTGCAGGTCAGATGGTAAATAGGTTTGGGGAAAGGAAAGTTGGTTCCTGCTGGCTTCTTCCTTCTCTAGCGTGGGAATCTTACCAACTGAAAGACTTAGATCCCTTCCGTATGTCATCCTCACTCTCCAAACCCTCTCCTTTCTTAGCTTCTAACTTGTCTCAGAGAACTTACTGATACAGAATGGCTGGGCTCCCGGCGAAACCCCACCCTTAAGCCTGGAACACTGCAGTCCTAAGTAAAAACAGCTGACCCCATTTTTCCACCCAAATGTTGCCTTTTTGGCCTGCTACACCCCTATCCTGTGCCCATAAAAAGACTTCAGCTGGCAGAGCAACACAAGCTGCTGAGGGTCAGGGGTATAAGCGGCTGAGCCGTGATCAGAGAAGCAGCAACTGAGCATGGGAGGCTACTGATAAAGGCGGCTAACTTCACATAGTGCGGCCTCAGGGAAAGGTCCCACACCATCCCCTTTCCAATTCCCCATCCTGCTGAGAGCCAATTTTATCAACCAATAAAATCTTCCACATACACTACCCTTCAATCTGTTTGTGTGACCTGATTCTTCCTGGATGCTGGACAAGAACCCAGGGCAGGGGTTTGGATGCTGCTGCAGGGCCCACACAGAGCCTGCTCCTGCCAGAGAGGAGTGATCAGCCAGTTCCAGCATTTGCTCCCTCTGGTTCCTGCACTCGCTTGCTTGTATACCCCCTCTCATGAGGAGTGGCCAACAGTGGGCTGAGTGAAACGAGCCACTCAAGTTCCCATCCATGAAGGGGATCAAGGTCAAGGGAATTATCTTGTCTCATTACTGCTCGGGTTAGTCCTCAGGAATGGGTACAGAGATAGTTATAAACAAGCTGAAGACCTTGGGGTCATCACTGCATGGGTGCATGGGTGAACATTAGAGGAGTGGGAATATGGTAGAAACATACTAGTGCTCATCATAAGAGGTTTTCCTCTTCTCCCTGGACACAAAGGAAGATGCCCTAGCACCTCCTTTGAAGTTAAGCTGGGGCCGTGTGATGAGCTCTAGCCAGTGAGCTGGGAGTAAAAGTGATGTGTGTCATTTCCAGCCTATGGCAGTTAAGAGCATGTGTGAGTTCATTCCCTGCTTCAGTGTCCCTGAAAGCCTGTGTTCCATGCACAGTAGCCGTTAAGATGGACGCAACCTCTATCCCCCCATTACCACTTGGAAGGGAGCTTCCCTGGAAAGCTGCTGTCCCTATAGCAGACTTTGCATGAGTGAGTTGAGTGAGGTTTTAATTTGATCATTGCTGCAACACAGCAGAGCCTCTGCTGACTAATACAGGCAAGAACACAGAAAGAGATGTGTGGAGGTGCCTAGAGTTAGACTTGCTCCCCTCCACACTTTCCAGAACCACAAAGAAAAGGCCTCCAGAGGCTGGGCGTGGTGGCTCATGCCTGTAACTCCAGCACTTTGGGAGGCCAAGATGGGCAGATCACCTGATGTCAGGAGTTCGAGACTGGCCTGGCCAACACGGTGAAACCTCGTCTCTATTAAAAATACAAAAATTAGCCGGCCGTGGAACACACCTGTAATCCCAGCTACTTGGGAGGCTGAGGCAGGAGAATGGCTTAAACCCAGGTACTTCACATGTAATTTAAAAATTTTAAAGTTAGGAAGAAAGTCTTTGGATAAATCTGTAAAGAAGTCTTCATAATTATGAATTTGAAAATTCCTCCCAATGTTTCTTCCATTTATAGAAAGATTTATTTCGCTTACCAATTGCCCCTTTAAAAAAATGACTCGGTGAAATAGGATAAACAAAGTGAATTCCTGGACTTGATTCACCCAAATGCTGGATGCTGCTACTTGAAGACACCAGGTCTCCATCTGCTTCACTGGGCAGGTTGATGGTGTAGAACACCAACTTGGTCCAGTTGATCAACCCTGGCTTTTTGCTCCTTCACAGTGATGAGCAATGAGACCCAAAACTTCAACAAAACAGGATGGTTCATGTTGATGAAGTGTATTCCCTGTAAGCATCCTGAAATGCCCTTTGGAAGCAGGCAAGATACAACATAAGTAAGATAGTACCTAATAAGTGCTGCTGACTTGTAAAAAGTGGGGGGTGACCACTCTTGTGAATAAACCATGAGAAATTAGAGAAGTTAGTTTGCATGCCTTCCGTAGACATTCCTAATATCATCATACTGGGGGTTAGGATTTCAACATATTAATTTGGGAGTAGGGAGACAAAACACAAACATTCAGCCCATAACAATGTAAAGGAATAAAAGAAGTGTTTAAAAATATGAATTGAGGCCAGGCACAGCAGCTCACGCCTGTAATCCCAACACTCTAGGAGGCTGAGGTGGATGAATCACCTGAGGTCGAGAGTTTGAGACCAGCCTGGCCAACAGAGTGAAACCCCGTCTCTACTAAAAATACAAAAATTACCCGGGTATGGTGGTGGGCACCTGTAATCCCAGCTACTCGGGAGGCTGAGGCTTGAGAATCGCCTGAACCTGGGAGGCAGAGGTTGCAGTGAGCCAAGATCACGCCACTGCACTCCAACCTGGGTGACAGAGCAATACTCTGTCTCAAAACAAAACAAAACAAAACAAAACAAAAAACCCATGAACTGGAAGGCAGACCTGAGGAAATTATATAGAATGCAGCATAGTCAAAATGATGGAAGATATAAAAGGAGTTAAACAAAATGGAGGATAGAAAGAAAGCTCCCATATATACTTATGCAAAGTTCCAAAGAGGAGAGAGTACAAGTGAGTCAGAAGCAATATTTTAAGAGATAAGATCTGATCATTTTTGTGAACCAATGGAAAGGTACGAATCAATAGTTTAAGAATAATCCATGAATTCCCAATTTACATCAGGATATATAAGAAGAAATCCACACCTACACATATGTGAAACCGCAACATTCCAGAAACAAAGAAAATATTTTATTAATCTGTCCTTCCAAGGAGCAACAATTAGGCTGATAGCAGACTTCTCAAGAAATGCATGGGCTGGGTGTGGTGGCTCATACCTGTAATCTCAGCACTTTGGGAGGCCAAGGCAGGCAGATCACTTGAGCTCAGGAGTTTGAGACCAGCCTGAGCAACATGGTGAGATCCTGACTCTAAAAAAAAAAAAAATACAAAAATTAGCCAGGCATGGTGGTGCACACCTGTAGTCCCAGCTACTCAGGAGGCTGAGTTGAGGGAATCACTTAAGCCCAGGAGGTCGAGGCTACAGTGAGCTGAGACTGTGCCACTGCACACCAGCCTGGGTGGCAGAGCAAGACCCTTCTCCCCCCACCCCACCCCACCCCAAAAATGTATGAAAGCCCGAGGACCGTAGAATAATATCTGTGAAGATGTCAACCTAGAGTTATATATGTGGCAAAAAAAAGTCATTCAATAATACGGTTAAAATTAAGACATTTTTAGAAACAAGAAAAGGCAGGCCAGGCGTAGTGGCTCACATCTGTAATCCCAGCACTTTGGGAGCCCAAGGCAGGCAGATCATTTGAGGTCAGGAGTTCAAAACCAGCCTGGCCGACATGGTGAAACCCTGTCTCTACTAAAAATACAAAAATTAGCCAGGTGTGGTGGTGAGCGCCTGTAATCCCAGCTACTTGGGAGGCTGAGACAGGAGAATCACTTCAGCCTGGGAGGCAGAGGTCACAGTGAGCAGAGATTGTGCCATTGCACTCCAGCCTCGGTGACAGAGCAAGACTCTGTCTCAAAAAAAAAAAAAAAAAAAGAAATGAAAGGTGGAAAGAGTTTATCACTAATACATCTCAATAGAGGGCATTGCAGAAGATTGAAAGAGGGAAAGAGATGAAAGATGAAAAGTCTAAGATGCAAGGATAAATGATGTGTAAATAAAGTTAGCAAATCTACCAGTGACTATATAAAACAACAACAAATAATATCTTATTGGGTTAAAAATACCCAAGAAAAATGTTTGCATATGTCAGAGGAGGGATAATGAGAATAAACATGTTCCGAAGATCCTCCTGTTGTTTAGGAGAAAGTTAAAGATAGTATATAATAAATTTCTAAAGTAACCATTAAAATAATAGAAATGAAATGGAATGAGGCCGGGCGCGGTGGCTCAAGCCTGTAATCCCAGCACTTTGGGAGGCCGAGGCGGGCGGATCACGAGGTCAGGAGATCGAGACCATCCTGGCTAACATGGTGAAACCCCGTCTCTACTAAAAATACAAAAAATTAGCCGGGCATGTTGGCGGGCGCCTGTAGTCCCAGCTACTCGGGAGGCTAAGGCAGGAGAATGGCATGAACCCGGGAGGTGGAGCTTGCAGTGAGCCGAGATCGCGCCACTGCACTCCAGCCTGAGGGACAGAGCAAGACTCCGTCTCAAAAAAAAAAAAAAAAAGAAATGGAATGAGAAAAATTTCTCAAATAATCAAAAAGCGGTAATGACAGGAGAAGAAAAACAGATAAAGTATGATACCCAAAAAGATGGTAGAAATATACTAGTAATCTCAATAAATGTAAGCAAATGGACTAAATGCTCCATTTAAAAATTTGTAAATGATTAGACTGCATAACAACAATAAAACCCAGCCATCAGCTGCCTCCATGTGTGCTGGCTCTTCTCCACCCTTCTGTCTGGCTTTGTGTCCCACTCTGTACTCTGCTCACCTGAGCTCCTTTGTCCTTTAACTTCTAGCTGGGTTTGGCCAATAGCAGATGGTGGCAGAAGATCACAGGGTGGGAGGAAACAGAAGCCAAGGTATTAATTCTTCTAATTTCTCTCCCAGCTGGGCCAGAGTTTTTCAGTGGTTATCTCTATGTAAGACCACACCTCTTGCCAGGGGCCCTTCTCCCAGCAACAGCATTTGCTAGGTTCCGGTAATACTCTCTCCTCTTTGACCCTTCAGGGCTGCATATATAAAGGCTTTTCCTGGTTACTAATGGCTGGGCATTTCAAAATCTTTTATTGGTTCCCTTAATGCTGTCCATAGCTCTCTAAAGAATTCCTTCATTAAACTCTTTTCATTTAACATCTTGTGTGCATTGCTGATATGGCTTGGCTCTGTGTTCCCACCCAAATCTCATCTTGAATTGTACTCCCACAATTCCCACATGTTGTGGGAGGGACTTGGTGGGAGATAATTTGAATCATGGGGGCAGTTTCCCCCATACTGTTCTCATGGTAGTGAATAAGTCTCACAAGATCTGATAGTTTTATCAGGGGCTTTTGCTTTTCATCTTCCTCATTTTCTCTTGCTGCCCCCATGTAAGAAGTGCCTTTTGCCTTCCGTCATGATTCTGAGGCCTCCCCAGCTATGTGGAACTGTTAAGTCCAATTAAACCTCTTTTTTTTCTCAGTCTCAGGTATGTCTTTATCAGCAGTGTGAAAACGGACTAATACAATTGCCCGTTTATTTCCTGCCAGGATCTTGATTCTTTTTCTTTTCTTTTTTTTTTTTTTTCGAGATGGAGTTTCACTCTTGTTGCCCAGGCTGGAGTGCAATGCTGCAATCTCAGCTCACTGAAACCTCCACCTCCTGGGTTCAAGCAATTCTCCTGCCTCAGCCTCCCAAAAAGCTGGGATTACAGGCACGTGCCACCAGGCCCAGCTAATTTTTTTGTATTTTTAGTAGAGACAAGGTTTCACCATGTTGGCCAGCCTGGTCTCAAACTCCTGACCTCAGGTGATCCGCCCACCTCAGCCTCCCAAAGTGTTGGGATTACAGGCATGAGCCACTGCGCCCAGCCCTGATTCTTATAACAAAAGACCCACCTAAGGCATAAGGATACTGAAAGGTTGAAAATAAAAGTTAAAGAATGTTATATCTTGCAAATACCAACCAAAAGAAAACTGGCATCACTATGTTAAAGTAGACTGTAACGTTAGAATAATATATGAAAGATAAAAGAAACTTTATAATGATGAAAAATTCATTTCACTGGTACTATAACATTACCACCAAAGCCTCGAATTATATAAAGTAAAAAAAAATTGAGAAAATTAAATCTATCAAACAAAAAGTATAATAGTGATCTACAAATAACTAATTTTTAAAAACTATACTATATATTTAAATGGCTTTATAACAGGCCCCTTGTTTTCCCAATTTCATGTTTTCTTAGAGTAATATTCTCTTTAGTGTGCACCTACCTGAAAATTTATTGGCAGCAAAGAAAGGTAAGTAGAAATGCAGGATGACTGAAAGCAGCTAGTTATGGCTTAAAAATTAATCTTTTTTGCAATAAATATGGCTAAGTGTTAATATCATTAACATATCCACCTAAAAATATTAAAATCCTAAAATGTAAATGGCCAAAAATAATTTATAAAAAAGAAGACAAATTAACAAAAATTCCTTTAAAATTAGATATAACATTCAAAGCTGTTTAGAATAAAATAGACAGTGATGTTATATTGCTGGCAGGAGTAGAAATTAAAAAATTATTTGGTTTATAACATTTGACCCAGTAATTCAATTTCTGGGAATCTCTCGCAGAAAAAATCTGTATTAAAGACAAAGGTTCAAGTATAATACAAAAAGGGAATGTGACTGATGATATATTTTTAAAATTAGAAATGCTCTTCTTTCCTTCTCTTGTTCCCTTCTATTTAGTTGTTCACTTCTCAAGTAATTCAATCCAAAACCTATTAGACTGGGGCCCAGCAAGGTGTGTGTCCCCATAGTGTGAGTAGGAAACCCGTAAGGGATGCCAAAACTTCACTGGGGTGAAAAGGGGGTCCCTGCTGGGGAGTGATTCAGCTAAGGCTGAAGAAACCCCAGCAGTTGTAGGAAAGAGTGTGTGTGTGTGTGTGTGTGTGTGTGTGTGTGTGTGTAAAGAAGTGACTGGAGCAAAGAGTGTGTGTGTGTGTGTGTGTAAAGAAGTGACTGGAGGAAAGTGTGTGTGTGTTTGTGTGTGTGTAAAGAAGTGAATGATATGGTTTGGCTCTCTGTCTCCACCCAAATCCCACGTCAAATTGTAATCCCATGTGTTGAGGGAGGGTCCTGGTGGGAGGTGATTGGACCATGAGGGTGGATTTCCCCCATGCTGTTCACATGATAATGAGTTCTCATGAGATCTGATGGTTCAAGTGTGTGGCACTTCGTTCTCTCTCCTGCTGCCTTGTGACGTAGGTACTGCTTGCTTCCTCTTTATATTCCACCATGATTGTAGGTTTCCTGAGGCATCCCAGTCATGTCTCCTGTTAAGCCTGCAGAACTGATTCACTTAAACCTCTTTTCTTCATAAATTACCAAGTCTCAGGTAGTTCTTTATAATACTGTGAGAACAGACTAATATAGTGGCCCACAGTAGGGAATCATAGCCCAAGCAGGGTAAGGAAGGAATTCTCAGGGTGACAGGCTGGTGGCAATTAGGGGAACTGGTTACATAAAAGAGGACTGATCAATTAAGTACTATCACATGCCACACGATGTTTCTGTTAATGACAGACCACATATAGGATGGTGGTCCCATAAGGTTATAATACCATATTTTTACTGTCCATTTTATATGTTTAGATACATAGGTACTTACCATTATGTTACGATTGCCTACAGTATTCAGTACAGTAACATGCTGCACAGGTTTGCAGCCTAGAAGCAACAAGCTATACAATATAGCCTAGATGTGCAGTAGGCTACACTATCAAGGTTTGTGTAAGTGCACTCTTTGATGCTCACACAATGAAATCGCTTAATGATGCATTTCTCAGGATGTATCCCCATCATAAAGTGAAGCAAAACTGCTGGTTTCTAAACCAACAACTGGCCACTAGTGGGCTCTTTGATTTTGGGATGATATTACTCCCAGGGTTTTCTCCCTTTCTTTAATTGTAACTTGTTTCTCTGTCAGTGAGAAACCTGGCTCCCTTATCCTCAATACATTTGCAGTCATGCAATTATTGGAGTGAAGCATCACTGCAATGTCACCTTCCAATATTATCACTTATCAGAGTATATTATTTTAGTTTACACCTTTGCTTTCCCCTTGAATTAAACTCTTTAAGTTCAGATACTGAATTGTACCCATCTTTGTATTCTCAGCCCTTATATAGGGCCTGACAAATAAAAATGTTTAATATTTTCTTATGGGATGAATACACAACAATTTTAGATGTAACAGTTAAATAAAAATCCAAAGCACTTCATGAGTGAATGTGAAAATGAGTGGGGCAGACAGTAAGTAGTCTTATAGGCTCTGAGAAAAAAAAAAAAAACTATAGCATTTTATGAAGGCTTTATTCTATTCTGGAGCCATTCCTTAACTCAAGAAGAGAATTTGATCAGATGACAGGAGAAAAAAGTTACAAGTGCAAAAGGAAAGGGAAAGAACTGGAATGAGTATGGTGTGTTTATGGTGCATTAGGAAACTCTCCCTCTGATGTAGAGAGAAACATAAGCTGAGATTGGACTATATGGTGCGGGGGAGTAGTTTGTGGAGCACTTCGGAAGTCAGGTTGAGGAATTCATATAGTATAGGAAAAAGATTAAGAGCACAACTTTTCTTTTCAAGCTCAGTTTGCATCCTGGTACCACCAGTAGCTAGGTGATTCTGGGAGTTTTCTTAATGTTCTAAAATTCTTCCAAATGTATGTATAATTGTATATTTATAGGATTCTTATGATTAAAATAATTAATCCACATAAAAAATTGTATAGCGCCCAACATATGGCAAGTATTCTATGAAAATTAGTTGTTGACATCGTAATTATAATTAATTGGAGCCACATTCTACAACTGCATGATGTTAGCAATAATATTCTAGAAAAATTAATTCTCGTGTAGGACTAGGCAGAGCCTGGAATTTGAAGACAAATTGACTATGAAAATAATCTTGGCCTATGGTAAAAACAAACAAACAAACAAAACATTGATTAGAACAGTGAGAAAGAAAAGAAAGAACTCTGAGAAATAAGTTTAAGAAAAAATGTGTAATGCAATAAGTAATTGCAGTGGAGGAGCACAGAAAATAGAAGCATCAAAAAAATAATGTCGGTTGGACATGGTGACTAACATCTGTAAACCCAGCATTTTGGGAGGCTGAGACAGGAGGATCACTTGAGCCCAGGAGTTCGAGGCTGCAGTGAGCTATGATTACGCCACTGTACTCAGGCACGGGTGACAGAGGGAGACCCTGTCTCAAAAAAATCAGAAACAAAATTACAATGTTTTAAACTCTTGAGCCAAAGAGAACATAGTTACCCTTGGAAAAAATACATAATGGAAGAAACTCTGGTACACAATCATCATGGCAGCGGCCGGGGCCCCGGATGGCATGGAGGAACCTGGCATGGACACCGAGGCTGAGATCATGGCGACCGAGGCGTTGGCTCCGCCCCTCAACTGCTTGGAGGCCGAAGCCGCGGCGGGAGCGGGGGCAGGGACGGTGGCCGAGGACTCCCGCACCGCGCGAGGCAGCCTGCAGCCTGCAGCCGGCCCCTGGGGACCCCGTGTCCCAGGCTTCTGTCAGCAACGGCGAAGACACGGGCGGCAGCGCAGACAGGGAGCTGGTGGACCTGAAGATCATCTGGAACAAGACCAAACACGACGTGAAGTTCCCCCTGGACAGCACAGGCTCCGAACTGAAACAGAAGATCCACCGATTACAGGTCTCCCGCCTGCCATACAGAAAGTCATGTATAAGGGACTCGTCCCTGAGGATAAGACATTGGGAGAAATAAAAGTGACCAGTGGGGCCAAGATCGTGGTGGTTGGCTCCACCATCAATGATGTTTTAGCAGTAAACACACCCAAAGATGCTGCGCAGCAGGATGCAAAGGCTGAAGAAAACAAGAAGGAGCCTCTCTGCAGGCAGAAACAACACAGGAACGTGTTAGATAAAGGAAAATCCAAAGATGTGATGCCATCTGTTAAGGGGGCCCAGGAGCACCTACTAAAGGTACCCCTGTCCAGCATGTACAATAAGTCCGGAGGAAAAGTGAGACTCACCTTAAAGTTAGAACAACACCAGCTGTGGATTGCCACTAAAGAGCGGACTGAGAAATTGCCCGTGGGCTCCATAAAAAATGTGGTCAGTGAACCTATCAAAGGACATGAAGACTACCACATGATGGTGTTTCAGTTGGGCCCCACGAAAGCCTCTTACTACTGACTACTGGGTGTACTGGGTTCCAACTCAATATGTGGATGCAATCAAAGACACTGTGCTGGGGAAATAGCAGTATTTTTGAAAGCACTTTCACCTCTAGCCCAGGAGACTGATCCAAAGTGAAAGACATTGCGGGGAGAGGCCTGCAGCATCACTGGATTTCAGAGTTGTAGACCTTTGTTCACAAAAAATCTATACTCAATCTAAGGCGAGGTGGTGACTGAAGCCAGAGGTGATGTACTTTCACCATTCGCTTAATTTTAACTTAAAATGACCAGTTCCCTTTCTTGCAGTCAGCTTCATGCCATTTTTAAAGTCAATACGATGGAAATCAATAAATCTGAATTCCAAAAAAGAAAAATACATAATGGGAGAAAATCTAATGGGAGGGAAAATGAGAGGAAGGATGACGTGATACTGGGTTTGAAGAGACAACTAGAAATCCATGTAAAATATGTAGCATCTGGTCGAAGAGATAAAGGCCTGGAGTTTAATTAAATGATTAGGACAGCAAGTATATGTTTGAAAAATTATCTGAATAAAAGTAATACAGTGGTAAAAAATTGATAAACCTTTGTTTAAAAAAAAAATTTGTCGGCCGGGCGCGGTGGCTTACGCTTGTAATCCCAGCACTTTGGGAGGCCGAGGTGGGTGGATTGCTTGAGCCTAGGAGTTCGAGACCAGCCTGGCCAACATGGTGAAACCCCATCTCTACTAAAAATAAAAAAAATTAGCCAGGCCTGGTGGCACACACCTGTAAACCCAGCTATTCAGGAGGCTGAGGCACAAGAATCACTTGAACCTGGGAAGCAGAGGTTGCAGTGAGCCGAGATTGCGTGACTGCCCTCCAGCCTAGGTAATACAACAAGACTCCAACTCAAAAAGAAGAAAAAAAAATTTTAAAAAAACTACCTATTAGATACTATGCTCACTACCAGGGTGACTGGAGTCACACTCCAAACCTCAGCATCATGCAATGTTTCCATGTGACAAATCTGCACATGGACCCCCTGTATCAAAATAAAAGTGGAAATAAAAAAACAGAAAATGGCATCTTTATTGACATACAATTCGCATACAATTCACCCATTTAAAGTGTATAATCCGGTGGTTTTTAGTATGTCACTGAGTTGGATGACCATCACCACAATCCATTTTAGAGCATTTTCATCACCCAAGAAAGAAACTCCATAACTATTAATAACTATTAGCAGTTATTTTCTTTTTTTTTTTTTTTTCCGAGGCAGAGTCTTACTCTGTCTCCCAGGCTGGAGTGCAGTGGTGCAATCTCGGCTCACTGCAAGCTCCGCCTCCCGGGTTCACACCATTCTCCTGCCTCAGCCTGTGAGTAGCTGGGACTACAGGCGCATGCCACCACATCCAGCTAATTTTTTTTGTATTTTTAGTAGAGACGGGGTTTCACTGTGTTAGCCAGGATGGTCTGGATCTCCTGACCTCATGATCCGCCCACCTCGGCCTCCCAAAATGCTGGGATTACAGGCGTGAGCCACTGTGCCCAGCCATTAGCAGTTATTTTCAATTTCTTTCCTTCCCAACCCTTGGTCCAGACAATCACTTATCTACTATTTGTCCCTATATATATTTGACTATTCTGTCTCTGTTTATTCTGTTTATTTGCATATTCTAGACTTTTTTTTTTTTTTTTTTTTTGAGACAGGGTCTTGCTCTGTTGACCTGGGTGGAATGAATTGGTGCAATCTCCACTCACTACAACCTCCACCTCCCAGGTTCAAGTGATCTTCCCACCTCAGCCTCCTGAGCAGCTGGGACTACAGGCATGCACTACCATGCCTGGCTAATTTTTGTATTTTTTGTAGAGATGGGGTTCTGCCATGCTAGCCAGGCTGGTCGCAAACTCCTGCACTCAAGCAATCAGCACGCCTCCCAAAGTGCTGGGATTACAGGTGTAAGCCACCATGCCTGGTCTCAACTTTCTAACTGTAATTATACAACATCTCCCCATCCCCTCCCTCCTTCTAAGTGCTCAAGCCTCTGGTAACCATTAGGTTTTTTAGATTCCACATATGAGTGAGATTATGCAGTATTTATCCTTCTGTGCCTGGCTTATTTCACTTAACATGTTTTCCAGGCTCATCCATGCTGTCACAAATGACAGGACTTTGCTCTTCTGTATGACTAAATAATATTCCATTGTGTACATATACCACATTTTCTTTATCCATTCATCCATTGATGGACAACTAGGTTGATTCTATGTCTTGGCTATTGTGAATCATGCTGAAATAAACAAGGGGATGCAGATGTCTCTTCTATATAATGATTTCCTTTCCTTTGAGTAGATTCTCAATAGCGAGGTTGCTGGATCATAGCGTAGTTCTACTTGTACTTTTTTGAAGGACCTCCATACTGTATTCCATAGCAGTTGTCCTGGTTTACATTCCCACCAACAGTGCATAAGTGTTCTCTTTTCTCTATATTCTGGCCAACATTTTTTTAAATTCAGGGGTACATGGTACATGTGCAGACATGTGCAGGCTTGTTACATGCGTATATTGCACGATGCTGAGGTTTGGGTGCCTAACGATCCTGTCACCCAAGTAGTGAACATAATACGTGACAGGTAGTTTTTCAGCCCTTCTCCCATTCTCTTCCTCCCCACTTTTGGAATCCCCAGTGTTTACTGTTCCCTTCTTTGTGTCTGTGTGTACTCAGTGTTTAGCTCCCATTTATAAGTGAGAACACGCAGTATTTGGTTTTCTGTTCCTGCATTAATTCACTTAGGATAATGGCCTCCAGCTGCATCCATGCTGCTGCAAAGGACATGATTTCATTGTTTTGTATGGTTTTGCCAACACTTATCTTTTGTCTTTTTGATAATAGCCATGCTAACAAGTGTCAGGTGATATCCCATTGTGGTTTTGATTTGCATTTCCCTGATTATTGATGCTGAGCATTTTTCATATACCTATTGGCAACTCGTATGTCTTCTATGTCTTTTGCCCATTTTTTAATATTAATAGGGTTACTTGCTGTTTTTTTCACTATTGAATTGTTTGAGTGCCTTGTATATATATTTTGGATATTAATCCCTTATCAGAGATATAGTTTGCAAATATTTTCATCCATTCTGTAAGTTGTCTCTTCACCCTGTTGTTTCATTTGCTGTACAGAAGCTTTTTGTTCCATGTAATTCTATCCATCTATTTTTGCTCTTGTTGCCTTTGCTTTTGTGGTAATATCCAAAACATTCTTGCACAGACCAAAGTTATGGAGTTTCCTCTTAGTTTTCTTTTAGTAGTTTCATTGTTTCAGATCTTACGTTTAAGTTATTAATACATTTCGAGTTGATTTTTGTATATGATAGGAAATAAGGGTCTAATTTCATTTTTCTGCATGCGGATATCCAGTTTTCCCAATACAATTTTTTTAAGAGACTGTCCTTTCCATCGTGTGCTCTTGGTGCCTTTGTCGAAAATCAGTTGGCTATAAATGCATGGATTTACTTCTGAGGTCTCTATTTTGTTTCATTGTTCTATACGTCTGTTTTTATGCTGTTTTGGTTACTATAATTTTGCAGCTTATTTTGAAATCATGAAGTCTGATGCCTCCAGCTTTACTCTTTTTGCTCAAGATTGCTTTGGCTATTTGGTGCCTTTTGTGGTTCTATACAAATTTTAGGATTGTGTTTTCTATTTCTGTGAAGAATGTCGTTGGTATTTTGATAGGGATTGCAATGAATCTATAGTTCATTTTGGGTAGTAGGGACATTTTAACAATCTTAATTTTTGCAATCTATGAACACAGGGTATTGTTCCATTTATTTGTGTCTTCTTCAATTTCTTTCATCAGTGCTGTGTAGTTTTTAGTGCAAGGATCTTTCACCTTCTTGGTTACATTTATTCCTAAGTATTTCAATTTTTGTAGCTATTGTGTATGGGATTGTTTTCTTAACTTGTTTTTCAGACAGTTTGCTGTTGGTGTATAGAAATGCTACCAACTTTTCTATGATGATTTTGTATACTGCAATTTTACTGGATTTGTCTAATAAAGATCTAACAGTTTTTTTGTGTGTGGAGTCTTTAGGGTTTTTTCAGTATAAAATCATTTCATCTGCAAAGAGGAACAATTTAACTTCTCCAACAAAGAAATTCAAATCACCAATAACACCACTCTTCAGTGATAATCACTTCTAATGTTTTTTTAATATACTTCCAGCCTTTTTTATAAGCACAAATAATTTTTTGAAACAAAATGGATTATGTTGCATATACTTGAATTATTTAAGATTCTTTGAATACAAGCAATTTCAATCAGATTAACTTTTAAGTATTAATTAAATAATTAATTCAATACTTATTGAGTACTTACAATGTACAAATAATTTCATAGCATGAAAAAAACAAAAAAACAAAAAACAAAAAAACAGACAAACTGGCCAGACTCAGTGGCTTATGCTTGTAATCCCAGCACTTTGGGAGGCTGAAGTGAGAGATCACTTGAACTCAGGAATTTGAGACCAGACTGGGCAACATGGTGAAGCCCTGTCTCTATTAAAAATTCAGAAAGAAAAAAAATGCTTCTGTTTTCAAGATATCGGGATATCAGGACACTCCCAAGTCTGGGTCTGTTTAGTAAACATTATCCATCTGTTCCCTTAACAGTAAACATCTAGAGGCTAGGAATACCTAACTTGCTGGGTATGCAGCCCAGCAAGTCCCAGCCTCATTTTCATAGTCCTCACTCCAGATGGAGTCACTCTGGTTCGAACGCCTGACAGTGGTGTGCACCACTGTCCTATCTACTCAGGGGGCTGAGGTGGGAGGACAGGCTGAGCCTAGGAGGTTGAGGCTGCAGTGGGCTGTGATTGCACCACTTCACTCCAGCCTGAGTGACAGAGCAAGATCTTGCCTCAAAAAAAAAAAAAAAAAAAGAAAAGCAAAAAAGGATCTCACATTTGGAAATTTTCACTTGATAGCCTGGAATTTAACTTTACAACACTACAGTAAAATGCAACTGCATAAATGAACACAACCCTACAGTGTAGCATAGGTTTATTATGGTTTAAATAGACCATCTGTATGTGCTCAAGTTTGCAACTAAAATTAATAAGGTCGTGTTACAGCTTTAAAATCCATGCAGGAACGTTTTCAGGAAGCAAAGGACCATGGTATTGTCTAAAACAGGTTCTGAGGCAGGCCTACAGCAGGGCTGCATTCACTTGGCACTATATGCTTTCTGTGTCCCAAGGATTCTCTTGGAACATACTGACTTACCTGGAGCAGGTAAACAAACTCACTGGAGAATGCAGCCTTCACCCCAGACATGCTTTTACCTTTGCACACAACAGCAGGACTGAGAAGCTGGGCTTGGCATAGGGCCAGGCAGACAGTTGACAGAAGGTTAAGAAGGAGAACTCTGCAAATGGGCCACAGAGCCTCAGGACTGGGTCTACTCAGTAGCGTCCTAACATTCTGGCAGAGAGTGACATTCTTTATAAAGGAAGAAAGAAATTTTCCCTCATTTGGAGCTAGAAAGTTTTATGCCTAAAATAAATATGATTCATGTCCCAGGAAAGCTTGGTTCTGAAGAACTCTGTGTCCTTGGCTGACTTACACCTCCCTCACGCCTTAAAATCTGATTTCCGATTCCCAACCTGAGGCGAAAACTCTACCCTTTATTTTCAAGGTCCAGGAAGACCTGGACCCTCAGAAGGTCACCCAAGAGGAACCAGTCTTTGGGACAGAATTATGCAGCTTGTGTCCCAAGAGTTTGTTTGAGCTCCAGTTATCAGAAAAGTGTGATAATTCTATGGTTTTCCCCCTTTTACTCTACCACTGGAAGTCCCCTAAATTTACTTAGCAGTATTTCCCTGAAGCTATAAAGCCAAGCTATTTTTTTCCCCTTAACTCAGGAATGTTTTAATATGTAAATATGAATTCCACAGAGATTTTGCTTGACTACTATAGTTTAAGCTGTCAAATTAGTTCAGTGATTTAATTCAGTAAACTCCATTAAGTTATTTCTTTTTCTATTGCAAATTAATATGCAGGTCATCTCTTCAGATATGTGTGTTTTAGGCCAGGCACAGTGGCTCCCACCTGTAATCCCAGCACTTTGAGAGGCCAAGGTAGGTGGATCACCTGAGGTCAGGAGTTCAAGACCAGCCTGGCCAACATGGTGAATCCCCGTTCCTACCAAAAAATACAAAAATTAGCCAGGGGTGGTGGCAGGCACCTGTAATCCCAGCTACTTGGGAGGCTGAAGCAGGAGAATCTCTTGAACCTGGGAGGCAGAGGTTGCAGTGAGCTGAGATCGTGCCACTGCACTACAGCCTGGGCGACAGAGAAAGACTGTCTCAAAAAAAGAAAGAAAAAAAAAGAGATATGTGTGTTTTAAACTTTATGCATAGTAGCAATCAATTATGTGATAAAACCATTAAATTGCTCAAAGAAAAAAGCATTCTTAACTCATAAGATTAACAAAGTTTCTTTAAACAAGGCCAGTTTTTTTTAATAGATCTATCAAAATCTTTTTGAATAAAAAAATTTAAAAACACTAAAAATAAACAACAGGATATTCAATTCACAGCAACCAATTAGAAGGGGCCCAGTTTACCCGAGCCAGCATAAGGAAGTCCCCCTTGTTTTAACCCTGTAAGGAAAGTAGCTCTGTAACAACCAATTCTCTTTTTGTTCCTTGTTTCTGCTTTCTTTTCTTTTTTTGAGACGGAGTCTTGCTCTTGTTGCCCAGGCTGGAGTGCAATGGCACAATCTCAGCTCACTGCAGCGTCCACCTCCCGCATTCAAGCTATTCTCCTGCCTCAGTCTCCCAAGTAGCTGGGATAACAGGCATGTACCACCACACCCGGCTAATTTTGTATTTTTAATAGAGACTGGGTTTCTCCATGTTGGTCAGGCTAGTCTTGAACTCCTGACCTCAAGAGACCCGCCTACCTCGGCCTCCCAAAGTGCTGGGATTACAGGCGTGAGCCACCGAGCCCTGCCTGTTTCTGCTTTCTTTAGCCTTCTTCTACCTATAAAGCCTACTTCCTGTGCTCGGCTAATCAGATCACCTTTCTAATTTTAGAAGGGATGGGGCTCCATTCACTAATCACTAAATAAAAGCTAATTTGATTAAAATGAATTTGTCAAAAAAATTGTGACATATATATATGCATGATACAAGTATCATAAGCACTTTGTAAAACAGATACACTATATGTCATAGAATATAATAATTGCAGTGCCACGCGGTGGCTCACGCCTGTAATCCCAGCACTTTGGGAGACCTAGGTGGGTAGATCACCCGATGTCAGGAGTTTGAGACCAGCCTGGCCAACATGGTGAAACCCCATCTCTACTAAAAATACAAAAATTAGCTGGGCATGGTGGTGGGCACCTGTAATCCCAGCTACTCGGGAAGCTGAGGCAGGAGAATTGCTTGAACCCGGGAGGCGGAGGTTGCAGTAAGCCAAGATTGTGTCATTGCACTCCAGCCTGGGCAACAGGGGGATTGAGACGCCTTGATCCACCTGGGGGACAACAAGATCCGTCAAAAAAAAAAAAAAAAAATAATAATATAGGGGGAGAGAGAGAGAGAAATTGCAGTATTTGGAGTAATTTTCTCACCAGTAATCTCATTATCCTTTTTACTTAAGTTGCATTTAGTATTCATCTGTTTATTTATTATGGAAAAATGACATCCACAGAGCATTCTTTTCTTCCAAGTAATGAAAATATCCTGTGAAATATTAGGAAATTCATAACTATCTTTTGAGGTTTCTGATTTTCTGTTTAGTGGCTTATTCTTTCTAGTTATAAAACAGCTAAGTAAAAATATAACTTTATGACAAATTCCACTGTTTACATAAACACTTATAAACTCTGTATACACAATTTATATTTCTTCTTTCATACAGTGATAATTGTATATACATATACACCAAGCAAATATACCCTCAAAACAGAGAAGAGATATTCTCAAAGTCTTATTCACTGCAGTGATTACTTGGTTTATCTCAAAATGTGGTATTCAGCCTTCCTGGGGTTGTGTGCTAAAATGCAGATTCCAGGACTTCATAAATTCTGTTTCAGTAGGTCTGGGGTGGACCCAGAAATCTGTATTTTAATAACATTGTCATGTTATTTTTATGCCCAATGAAATTAAAAAGCCATGTATTTAAAAGATATTTGTTGTGTTTTTCTCATGAATCAATTTCATACCTAATTTTGTCTCCATAATTTAAAATTATTTTTTCTTTAAAAAATCTCCCAAGCTGGGGCCGGGCGCGGTGGCTCACGCTTGTAATCCCAGCACTTTGGGAGGCCGAGGTGGGCGGATCACGAGGTCAGGAGATCGAGACCACGGTGAAACCCCGTCTCTACTAAAAATACAAAAAATTAGCCGGGCGTGGTGGCGGGCGCCTGTAGTCTCAGCTACTCGGAGAGGCTGAGGCAGGAGAATGGCGTGAACCCGGGAGGCGGAGCTTGCAGTGAGCCGAGATCGCGCCACTGCACTCCAGCCTGGGCGACAGAGCGAGACTCCGTCTCAAAAAAAAAAAAAAAAAAAAATCTCCCAAGCTGTATAAGCTTCAAGCAACACAAAAACCTCAATCTACTCCTGCTGCAGGTGAGTTTGTAATTCATATTTTTATATTTCTAAATGATATCCACAGATCATGTAATTCAGAGAAACATGGTGGAAACCTTGGAAAATTTCAAAAGGAGATGTGAAGACGCTACACCTAAAATAATGAGGTCTAAATGCAGCATGTTTCCAGAAACTGATACCAGTGCAGGAGGGTCTACAGCCACCAATTCTCAAGCATGAGTGCATGGAAGAGGTGACAAGTTACATGGTCATGGGAACAGCTGACCTGTAGTGACCTTTGGAGAACCACTCCTAGTACAAATTAAGGTATTTGATCAGATGGTATTTTGTAACTGACGAAAAGTGTAACTCTCATACTATTGCAGGACTGACTTCACTCATCCCAAATTTGGTCTGAGGTTAAAAATACAAAAAAGAGATTGGGTATGGTGGCTCACGCCTGTGATCCCAGCACTTTGGGAGGTGAGGCAGGTGGATCACTTGAGTCAGGAGTTTAAGACCAGCCCGGGCAACATGACGAAACCAGCTCTACTAAAAATACAAAAATTAGCCAAGCATGGTGGTGCACACCTGTAGTCCCAGCTACTCAGGAGAATTGCTTGAACCTGGGAGGCGAAGGTTGAAGTAAGCCAAGATCATGCCACTGCACTCCAGCCTGGGCCACAGAGCAAGACTGTGTCAAAAAGAAAAAATAAAAGAGAGAGGGCCAGGCAAGGTGGCTCACACCTGTAATCTCAGCACTTTGGGAGGCCAAGGAGGGTGGATTGCTTGAGTACAGGAGTTCAAGACCAGCCTGCGCAACATGGCGAAACCCTGTCTACTAAAACCACAAAAAGTAGCCAAGTGTGGTGGCATGCACCTGTAGTCCCAGCTATTCAGGAGGCTGAGGCAGGAGAATTGCTTGAAACCAGGAGGTGGAGATTGCAGTGAGCTGAGATCGCATGACTGCACATCAGCCTGGGCCACGGAGCAAGGCTGTCTCAAAAAAAAAAAAAAAAAAGAAAGAAAGAAAAAATATTACATATGTACTAGATACATCAACCATCTTCTTCCCACCCACAACTCATTCTAAGAGAATCTGTCCTCTACCCGCAGTCACAGTGGTCATACTTCTCTCAGGTGACCCAAGATCCTGGTCACAACTGATTGGACCAGGGGTAGACACCTGATTCAGGGTGAGCAAAGTCAATGTTCTCCTTTGAGAAACTGTACCAAAATAAAAAGGTGGACGCTGTTCCTATTGTGCAGAGAAGTTCTGATGTGTGGGTACATTGGGACAAACATGACTCCATGGCAAATCAAAGCCTTGGGTCAGAGTTACGGGAGAGCAAACCTTGAGAAGCTTGCAAAGATCAGAAAGAATGAGATACATGACAGTTTTCACAAAAAGCATTAAAAAAAAAGAATGAGATAGAGAAGGAACAAATGGACATATCTAGCGAAGCAGAGATGAGAGATCATCTGATCCCAAAAAGGGTAGCTCTTTTTTTTTTTTGAGACGGAGTCTCGCTCTGTCGCCCAGGCTGGAGTGCAGTGGCACAATCTCTGCTCACTGCAAGCTCCGCCTCCCAGGTTCAAGCCATTCTCCTGCCTCAGCCTCTCCGAGTAGCTGGGACTACAGACGCCCGCCACCACGCCCGGCTAATTTTTTGTATTTTTTAGTAGAGACGGGGTTTCACCGTGGTCTCGATCTCCTGACCTCGTGATCCGCCCGCCTCGGCCTCCCAAAGTGCTGGGATTACAAGCGTGAGCCACCGCGCCCGGCCAAGCTCTTGGATGACTACTTCCTATGCAATAGGATTCTATATTCTGAAATTAGATGATCAGATATGCCCCTGAATCGCTTCAATAAATACCCTCCCTGCCTACAGTCACAGAGCTGTGTTGAGGAAGTTTTGGTTCTTATCAACAGAGATCTCCATTAAGACAATGGTGTACTTATCAGCCACAGGTTTCAGAGTAGTTAAGGAAGGAAGCACACATCCTGTGGAATATGCTCAAGACTACAAGGCTTCCTGTGGAATGCAAGTAGCATGCTGAAGCTCAGACTGGCGGCATTAAAGGAACAAGCTGCTGAGATGGACAAGGCATGCAGCTAGGGTGATGAGGTTCCTAAACAAGAAGACTGCCTGTGTACAAAGAGTAAAGTGAAAGGCACTCAAAGGTATTGAGATTTTAGCCACCTAAGAAAGGGGTACATTCAGCTTCCTAGTCTTACTAGTATTAGTTGTATCTTTAATGTATTATAGCATAAATGTACATTCAAGATAAGGTGATCAAAAAGTCAAAATCTGGCTATTTGTGACAGTCAATGCACAGGTTACGTTTTTGGCAGGGATAAATGGCATAGGGATCACAGCATAAAGAGAGATCAGATCAAAAAGTCTTATTTTTCTTACTACCTCCATCCCCCTGCTCTGAATACTAGTGGGAACTTCCAGAGAACTAGGGTGCAAGAACTGAATAGCCAAAGCACCAACTGCTAGTTACTGCCTTTTAAAAATTATTATTATTATTTTTGAGACAGGGTCTCACTCTGTCACTCAGGCTGGAGTGCAGTGGGCGCAATCTCAGCTCACTGCAGCCTCGACCTCCTGGGCTCTAGCAATCCTCCCACCTCAGCCTCCCCAGTAGCTTGCTTGGACTACAGACACATGCCACCACACTCGGCTAATTTTTGTATTTTCTGCAGAGATGGGGTTTCGCCATGTTGTGCCGGCTGGTCTCTAAATCCTGCGCTCAAGCGATCCACCTGCCTTTGCCTCCAAAAGTGCTAATATTACTGGCATGAGCTACCATGCCCGGCTTCTAAAAAATTATTTTTAAGGGACCTAGATGACTTTACAGCATATGAGCCTGGTGCAATGGCTTACACCTGTAGTCCCAGCACTTTGGGAGGCTGAGGTGGGCAGATCACTGGAGGCCAGAAGTTCAAGACCAGCCTGGCCAATATGGTGAAACCTTGTCCCAACCAAAAATATGAAAATTAGCCAGGCGTGGCCGGGCGCAGTGGCTCACGCTTGTAATCCCAGCACTTTGGGAGGCCGAAGCGGGCGGATCATGAGGTCAGGAGATCGAGACCACGGTGAAACCCCATCTCTACTAAAAATACAAAAAAAAATTAGCCGGACGTAGTGGTGGGCGCCTGTAGTCCCAGCTACTCGGAGAGGCTGAGGCAGGAGAATGGTGTGAACCCGGGAGGCGGAGCTTGCAGTGAGCCCAGATTGCGCCACTGCACTCCAGCCTGGGCGACAGAGCGAGACTCCGTCTCAAAAAAAAAAAAAGAAAATTAGCCAGGCGTGGTGGCACACGCCTGTAATCCTAGCCACTCAGGAGGCTGAGGCAGGAGATTCACTTGAACCCGGGAGACGGAGGTTGCAGTGAGCCGAGATCATGCCATCGCACTCCAGCCTGGGTGATAGAGTGAGACTCTGTCTCCAAAAAAAAAACAACAAAAAATTACAGTGTGTGGTAGACAGAGTTTGCTAATTGTCCTCTCAATACCTTTATTTCTTTCTATACTAAGGTTGGAGCCAAATATAGCTAAAGATTGCATAAAAAATGGAATGTGGCTGGGTGCAGTGGCTCACACCTGTAGTTCTAGCACTTTGGGAGGCTGAAGTGGGTGGATTGCTTGACCCCAGGAATTTGAGACCAGCCTGGGCAACATGGTGAAACCCCATCTCTACAAAAATACAAAAAGTTAGCTGGGCGTGGTGGTGCACGTCTGTAGTCCCAGCAACTCTGGAGGCTGAGGTGGGAGGATCGCTTGATCCTGGACGGTGGAGGTTGCAGTGAGCCAAGATCAAGTACTGCACTCCAGCCTGGGTAACAGAGTAAGATCCTGTCCCCCCCATCCCACCCCCACAAAAGAAAGAAAAAAAGAAAATGGAATGTAAGCAGAAGTAATATATGCAATTTCTGGGCCAGGTGCTTCATTCACTCTTTTCCCTTTAAGTGGGTTGGAATGAGGATGTGGTGGTTGAGCCATTTTCAGACACAAAAATGAGCCAACTTCCTAAGCATGGGAAAGCAACAAGGGGGAAGGAGCTAAATTCTCTATGTTATAGAGCCATTTGGGAATCTTTGTATTTTTGAGTTTCTTGTTCCAACAACATAGCCAGTATCCTAATTAACACCTCATGCCTCCAGGCCAGTATAATGCAGACCTTTTAGATGATTCTCTCCACACACATTGGAACCTGACGTAAGTAAGAGAAGAGCACAGAAGATGTTTAGAAAGATAATACATATATCACTGCACAGTAAACCTAGATCAAGGGCAATAAACAGAGTCCTGGGAGGTGAGATAGATCCACTAGATCTGAATAGGATCTTAGAATAAAGATGAGTGCTAACAATGCTTAGGAAAAGTCACAGGACATGGTGGCTCACAGCTGCAATCCCAGCACTTTGGGAGGCCAAGGCCAGAGGATGGATTGAGGCCAGGAGTTTGAAATCAGCCTGGATAACATAGTGAGATCCATCTCTACAAATATTAAAAAAAAAAAAAAAATTAGCCAGGCATGGTGGTACACACCTGTAGTCCCAGCTACTTGGGAGGCTGTGGCAGGAGGATCACTTAAGCCCGGGAGGTCTAGGCTGCCGTGAGCTAAGATCACAGCACTGCCTTCCACCCTGGGCAACAGAGTGAGACCTTGTCTCAAAAACAAAACAAAATAAAAACCAAAGTGGGAACCTGCCATAAAGTGAGGTACAATTATAAGCAGAGTAAATGTAAGGGGAAATTGATAAATGCAGAAAATAATTGACAAGACAGAGTATCTTGGTGATGATAGTGTTTTGCATTTTCCCTTGAGGAAGAAATCATTTGGGGATCTCCAAAAACATTAAACATAATAAAACCAAAAGGCTAAGATCCTTGTTTGTCTTAGTCAGTTTGGGCTGCTGTTAACAAAATTACAACATAATGGGTAGCTTATGCAACATTTATTTCTTACAGTTCTGGAGACTGAGAAGTTCAAGATCAAAGCACCAGCAGATATCTGGTGAGGGTCTTTTCTTGGCTTGTAGACAGGTGCCTTCTGCCGTATGTTCACATGGCTGAGAGATCATCTCTCTCACATCTTTTCTTGTAAGAGCACTAATCCCATTCACAAGGACTCTATCCTCTTGACCTAAGTACCTCCTAAAGTTCCCACCTCCAAATACCATCACATTGGGGATCAGGCTTCAACATATGAATTTTAGGGGACACAAACATCCAGTCAATAGCAGAGCTATCAGAAAAACAGTAGGAGGCATTCGACTCTACTGTGTCAGAATAATTTCACATCAAAATACTGGAAAATGGTACACTTGGCTATGAGGTTTGGGCATTTACTTCCTTTGCATCTGGTGTAGTTAAATCCTGAAGAGTATTAAGGCACAAACCTAACCCAACATTGGAATAATAAAAAATGTCCTCTGAATTCAGTCCTTTATGACTTCATGGGTAACTTCAATCCAGATATGAGCAGAAATTTTCAATTTTTTTTTTTTTTTGAGATGGAGTCTCACCCTGTCTCCCAGGCTGGAGTGCAGTAGCACAATCTCAGCTCACTGCAACCTCTGCCTCCTGGGTTCAAGGGATTCTTCTGCCTCAGCCTCCCAAGTAGCTGGGACTACAGGCGCACACCACCACACCTGGCTAATTTTTGTATTTTTAGTAGAGACGGGGTTTTACCATGTTGGCCAGGCTGGTCTTGAACTCCTGATCTCAGGTGATTCGCCCGCCTTGGCCTCCCAAAGTGCTGGGATTACAGTCATGAGCCACCCTGCCCGGCAAGAAATTTTTCATTCTGTTACACAAAATATTTTCATAGCTGTTCCAAATTTTACCTTAAAATTGTGACCACTGCACAATAGGAATACTGTGTTTGTAACATTATCTCCTGGTTTTGTGGTCAGCTTGCTACTTTAATTCAGTCCAAGGCCCTATATTGAGTTGGTGCTCAATAAATATTTGGATACTTGTTTATTGAATAAGATAGGGTCACACAACTCCAGCTTTTACTAGTAAATGGGGCTTGCAAAATCAACTGATACTAGCATCAGTCTGAACCACACACTGTATTATGTTGTGTTTAATTGGAGAAAAATTTATTGCAGTCTAGATCTTAAAAAAAGGTACTTAAAATTCACTTTGAAAAATATCTAATGTCTGGAAGAAAAAGAAATGGGGACTCTACTGAAAAGGCCTAATGTCATCGACTTATTGGCAAATACAACATGGAATGATGTTGCTCTGGTGAGGATGCTTCATCCTGGGATATAAGTTCCTCCCTGCTGCTTCTCTCTGGGGCCTACCCAGAAAAGAGGCTTGAGGAAAAGGCAATTGAATGTTTGTAAGAAGCAGATCATTAAAACCCGGTTAATGCTGAAGAAACAAGTTGGTGGATCTAACTAAATAAAAAACTGTTTCTGATAGGAAAAATGAAAGTGAGACAACCAAGTAATAAAGACTAATTTCAAATATTGTCTTCAGGCACAATGCTTTTCCCTTATCTCTTTCTTAACTAATCGTATTAAATGAAGACTATTATTTATTTAATAGAATTTTATATTTATACTTCTTTGTTGACAGAAAATAAATTTCTCTCTTAAAAAGTAAAAGTTACATGTAACAAAGGGCCTTTGCTGCAGTCTAGAAAGTAGAGCAAATTGGAGTAGGATGAGAGAGAGGAATGGGAGAGAAAGCGAGAAAGAGGAGAATGCCTTGCAACCAACAGTAGTGAGTAGTGTGTTTGTAACATTATCTCCTGGTTTCATGGTCAGCTTGGTTTCTTTGGGATGACCTGAAGTGTGCAGGGAACTCGCTCTGAATAGTTTTGAGTTAAAGTGTCCAGCCCCTTTCAGGGGTTGTTGAAGTCATGTCACATCAAATGTTACCTGACCCAGTACCACGGAAGTTGACGGGAGCCTAAGAGCTAAGAACTGCAAGAAAATGTGTCAACATAAAATTTAACACTGAGCTCTCCATAAAAATGTAAAGCAAGGTGACCCTCTTTAGAAACCCATTAAAGGATTGTAACACCAGCAGAGACAGGATCCCACTTCACTCCACTCCCGCATTACCTAGAACAACAGAGACACTGACCTGAAGGGACTCAATCTAGCATCAGCAACGGGGGAGTGTGATAATTGGTAAGTATATACAATGATGCAGCGATCCCCTAGTGGCATGCCAAGGTCAGCGCATATCTGAAGAGTGTCAGCAAGACAGCTGTGCCAAAGTGACCAGGCACAGAACAAAGAGATGGAGTTCTCTTAGTGGCTGTCAAAAAGATCAAGTTGACTCTTTTGGGACCTGCCAAGAGAAGGAGGAATCTTGAGTGCTGGGAAGATTGGAGAACTGGGGTGCCAGTATTTACACAGGTGGGGGCTCAGAGCCAGAAACTCCTATTGTCATACTACTACTCTGAAGCTGCTGTGGAATATGAGGATATACTGTGTATTGTTTACAGTAAACTTTACTGAATTGTTTAATGTAAATTGGTTGACTCAATACAAAAAAAGCCCTTCTACTCAAAAAAAAATTTTGAAAAGATTTCTTAATGTTAGCCTTTAACTCCTAACATTAGGGACAATTTTAACATTATGATAAAGTATCCTGGCCTTATCGGTTTAGAAAATGCATTTTATCTTGGTTCTTTTGTTTAAAATGTATATCAAACTTATAAAATTCAGTATGTACTATTTGACATTCTCATTATTGTAAATGCAATTTTAATTCGGTGACTAACGAGAACTTGGTGAATAACTACCTGGGTTTTTGAACAATTTTAAGAGCCAAAATAGTAATATATTTAAAGGCAAAGGCAAATAACAATATACTATACATAAACATAAAAGCAATACTATTACTAACATAGTCTTTGTTTTTTCATATGGACAAGATCCAGTTCCTATAACCTTAACTGTAACTTTCTACAGTAAGGAATACGGTGTGTGTATTATAATGCATGTGGGAGTAGCTGTCAAATGAAATCTAGTCTGTGTTCTACTCAGCAATTCTCTGGGTGAAAAAAAACTGACTTGGCATTCATATCAGCCTTTTAATACTTATTGCCTATTTATATGTATATTGTAAATTCTTTTTGCGGGGGGGTGTGGAGTCTCACTCTATCACCCAGGCTGGATTGCAGTGGCACAATCTCAGCTCACTGCAATCTCCACCTCCCGGGTTCAAGCGATTCTCCTGTCTCAGCCTCCCAAGTAGCTGGGATTACAGGTGCATACCACCACGCCCAGCTATTTTTTGTATTTTTAGTAGAGACAAAGTTTCACCGTGTTGGCCTCAAACTCCTGACCTCAAGTGATCCACGCACCTTGGCCTCCCAAAGTGTTGTGATTATAGGCATGAGCCACACCTGGCCTGTATATTGTAAATTCCTGATAGTGGTCAAGAGGCCAAGTTTCAGTGAACCTATAAAAATTGACCAGGAGCCCTTTCTAAGAGGCATGATGGAGAATATTTGATATTTGGGGAGGAGGAAAAGATCTCATAGAATATTGCAGTTTCTGCCCCGTAAAGATTGGTTCCTCTCACCATATTTCTCCACCATTATTTTTTTCTCTTTACCTTACCTTATCCTCAAGCGTTCAGAAGACACTTTAGATTCTGGAATAGAACAGGCTGAGGGTGGCGGCTCATGCCTGTAATCATCCCAGCACTTTGGGAGGCTGAGGCAGGCAGATCACTTGAGGCTAGGAGCTTGAGACGAGCCTGCGCAACATGGGCAAAACCCCATCTCTACTAAAAATACAAAAAAAAGCTCACATCTGTAGTCCCAGCTGCTCGGGAGGCTAAGGCATGAGAATCACTTGAACCCAGGAGGCAGAGGTTGCAGTGAGCGGAGATCACGCCATTGCACTCCAGCCTGGGGAACCGAGCAAAAACTCTGTCTTAAAAATAAAAACAAAAAGATGCTGGAATAGAAATTACCTCATACTTTAGAGTAGTGGATTTGGGAATATGATTGATTTCTTTCTTCAAAATGCAAGTGGTCATTAGTATAAGCAAGATTTAAGTCAAAATTAGCTGATCATTTTCTACATGGGTTAATCCAAAGAGTTATTCAGTGTGGTTAGATCTTTGAGTCTTACTTCCTGCTGTCATACAGTTCAAATGAGTAACCTATTAATAATAGCTTCCGGAACACAATTAAAAAGAAGAAAATTCCTTTGGAATGTGTTACTTAGAGAATTCACAGAATGCCCACACCTGGCAATCTTTCAAGGTAAAATAGGAAAAACTATTTTTCCAAGATGGTTTAATTTTATTAAAGACAAAAAGATGAATAAACTTCCAAAATCTTCTCTGGGAAAGCTCCCCAAGTGACTGAAAAGACCCCCTCTTGGCCAAGAGGACCACAGAGAAACCTTAAAACTATGTTCCCAGGGCCATGATGCAATGGGAGGTCCCACTCCTTATACCCTCTCCCTTGCTAACCACCATCAGGCTTCCTTCCCTACAGGCAAAACAGAAACCAGCCCTTTCAAAACAATGGCTGCGCTGCTGATTTTAATTAACCACCTGATGCTCACCCTCCCTTTTGCGGTTTCCACAAAAAAACTGACCAGAATATGGATATGTCCATAAAACTAGCTCCCAATTCTTTTACTCTGTTTTACACTCTATTATGAGGTCTCAGCCCCCATTTACTCTGCAAGTCCGGTTCTGCTTTTTCTTCTAGCTTATCAGAACTTTTGCTCTACTGGTTTTCTAGATTCTGCTTCCTGTTCTCTCCTAATAGGGTGTATGCATAGATTTATAATCCAGATCACTTTTGGGTGGCCTCATAATATTCTCCAGCCCACTCCCAATTATGTGTTTTCTCCTGCTGTTTCAAGTGGACCAAAACAACAGTCTGGGACCAATGTGAGTTTAAATTCTGAGGCACCAAGAAAAATATTAAGGTTTCCTGTTCTATGTTAGCTACAGAGAGCAATTTCTACAGCATCAAGGTTGAAATAACTTTTCTTTTATGCACTGCCTGCAAAGAAATGAAGCTTGAACAATATTTATACCTTTTGAATCTCCTAGTCCAGATGGTCTACAAACTGGGTCCTTTAGTTCTCACCTACATTTCTGTCGTCTTTACTAAATTCACGCTGCACTTTGGTAGGAGGGATATCTAAAAGTAAGCCTTGAAATAAGGCCTCAAAGAGAAAGAAAAAGTTAAAGTTAAGAAAGACTAAATAGGCGAGAATACACAGTAAAGAAAAAATATATATATACATATATATTTTTGAGACGGAGTCTTGCTCTGTCGCCCAGGCTGGAGTGCAGTGGCACAATCTTGGCTCACTACATTCTCCACCTCTGAGGTTCAAGCGATTCTCCTACCTCAGCCTCCCAAGTAGGTGGGACTACAGGCACCCAGCTAATTTTGAATTTTTAGTAGAGATGGGGTTTCGCCATGTTGGCCACGCTGGTTTCTAACTCCTGACCTCAGGTGATCCACCTGCCTTGGCCTCCCAAAGTGCTGGGATTACAGGTGTGAGCCACCGCACCTGGCCAAAGAAAAATATTTTTGAAATCTAAGTCATCATATTGAAATACATGAAATGGCTGGGTGAGGTGGCTCATACCTGTAATCCCAATATTTTGGGGGGCCAAAGCAGGAGGATCATTTGAGGCCAAGAGTTCAAGACCAGCCTGGGCAGCATGGCGAGACCCCATCTCTACAAAAATTAGCATGTTCCTGTAGTCCCAGCTACTTGGGAAGCTGGGGTGGAAGGATCAGTTGAGACCAGGAGGTCAAGATTGCAGTGAGCCAAGATTGTGCCACTGCACTCCAGCCTAGGTGACAGAGCAACCCTGTCTCCCCACCCCAAAAAAAGAAAAAAGAAATATATAAAATGTATAAAAAATGATTAATTACTAAAAATATGTGGACCAAAAGGAAAAGTATTGAAAGGAAAAAAACATCCAATTTGTCATGTGTCAAAACAAGGTTGAAAATCCAGCATGATAGGCAAATATTCCAACATACATTCCCTAAAGAAATTAAACTATTCTATAGGACACCCACCCCACCTCATTCCTGCTGCCAGTATCAGATGATGAAGGTCAAGTCTCTTAGAGAGCCACTGGTTAATTTTCATAAATCCAACAAAATGGCATTCAAGGACCTTCGCAGTCTGAACTGTAAATTGTCATTGTTGTATAAGGTAGTAAGACAGTTAATTTTATGTGTGAACTTGTCTGAGCCACAGTGCTCAGATACTTGGTAAAACATCATTCTGGAGTTTCTGAGTAGATGTTTTTTATTTTATTTTTTTTAATGGATGAGATTAACATTTAAATCAGTGTAATTTGAGTAAAGCATGTTACCTTTTATAAGAGTAGGTGTCATCCAATCAGCTGAAGATCTTAATAGAACAAACACTGATCTCCCCTGAGCAAGAAGGAATTCAGCTAGTAGACTGATTATGGCCTCGAAGCTGCCACTCTTCCCTGGGTCTCCAGCCTAGACTACAGATCTTGGATTTACCAAGCCTCCACAATTGCGTAAGCCAATTCCTTAAAATAAATCTCTCTCTCTCTCTCTCTCTCTCCACACACACGCATACCCACACTCCCTGTTGGCTATGTTTCTCAGGAGAACCCCAACATAGAGATAAAATCAAAGATTCTATAATCAGAAATATGGATTCAGGCCCTGGATCTGCCATCTACTAATTGTATATATTGGGAAAATTACTTTATTTTGGGAGGCCAAGATGGGTGCATCACCTGAGGTTAGGAGTTCGAGACCAGCCTGGCCAACATGGTGAAACCCCATCTCTACTAAAAATACAAAATTAGCTGGGCATGGTGGTGCATGCCTGTAATCCCAGCTACTTGGGAGGCTGAGGCAGAATAGCTCGAACCCGGGAGGCAGAGGTTGCAGCGAGCCAAGATCGTGCCATTGCACTCCAGCCTGGGCAACAAAAGCGAGACTCCATCACAAAAAACAAACAAACAAGCAAAGAAATAACATGGGAATAAGTGAGGCTGAGTGTGGTGGTGTACACCTGTAGTCCCAGCACTTTGGGAGGCTGACGTGGGAGGACTGCTTGAGACCAGGAGTTTGAGACCAGCCAGGGCAACATAGTGAGACTGTCTCTACAAAAGACATTAGCTGGGCTCCTGCTTGAACCCAGGAGTTGAGGCTGCAGTGAGCCATAATCACACCACTGCACTCAAGCCCAGGCAACAGAGCAAGACCCTGTCTCCAAATAGTAATGATAATAATGGTAATAAAATAAAATGAGAAGAAGTAATCACCTTAATTCTCTAGCCATGCTAGAGGGCATTCCATGTAACTCTCTTATTATCTCTATTCCTTTGTTTCTGCTACACCCTTTGCCTATCATATCTGTTCTTGTCTACTTAGATAACCCTTACTTTTCTTTCCATACCTGTGGCAGTTTTAAAAATAGGTCCATGAATTATTTGATACTCTTCAAGTTTAATTCCTCTCCCATTCAGTATAGCCTAGACTTAGTGAGTTGTTTCTACTGAACAAAATATGGCAGCAGTTGCAGCTTCTATCTTGTCTCTCTCTACCCTCCCCCGCCATCACTTGTTATATGTGAAGCCAGCTGCCTGATCTTGGACAGCCCTATGGAGAGACCTAGTGGCAAGGAACTGAAGCCTCTGCCAACAGCCACTGAACTGGGTGGCAGATTCTCCAGCCCCTCCATGACTTCAGCCCCAGTCAACAAGCTCATTGAAATGTTACAGTAGATAGCTAGTCAGACATGAGCAGAGCAGAAGAGAGGCTCCCACAACAGGAATGTCAGGCAACCATCAGGTGATGGTCAGGCCGTTATTAAACTGTCTCTTTAAAATAATAATTGGCTGCAGCCAGTGCCAGGGAAAGAAAGTCACTCAATAAACAGAAACACCAGAAAGTTGTGATTATCAGCTTCCCAGTAAGATCTCAGGAATTGGGCAAGTGGGCTCAAGCATGCACATTAAGAGGCAAAATGGCAGTTAACTGATACATGACCTTCTATAAACATTTGACTGGTAAGGGAAGAACGCCTCAAGCAAGTATGCATATGCCAGTGAACACACTGAGCATGCTCCCCTCCCTAGCTCTAGCAGGCCACTGCGCGTGCAGACAGCCCACCCCAAGGAAGAATCAGGGGAGAAGGGACCCCGGAAGCATGCCAACTTACAAAGCCCTAAGTCAAAAAGTCAAACCGCACATTTCATCTCTCGAGTCGCCCACTTGAGCCTCTTCCAAGTGTACTTCCTTTCATTCCTATTCTAAAGATTTTTAATAAACTTTTTTTTTTTTTTTTTTTTTTTTTTAGAGTTTTCTTTTTTTTTCCATGTTGGTCAGGCTGGTCTCGAACTCCCGATCTTAGGTGATCCGCCCGCCTTGGCCTCCCAAAGTGCTGGGATTACAGGCGTGAGCCACCGCGCCTGGCCTGATTTTTAATAAACTTTCACTCCTGCTCTAAAACTTGCCTCAGTCTCTACCTTTGCCTTATGCCCCTCAGTCAAATTCTTTCTTCTGAGGAGGCAAGAATTGAGGTTGCTGCAGACCTGTATGGATTTGCCAACACTAACAGTAACCTCATGAAAGATGCTGAGCCAGAACCACCTAGCTAGAGCTCTTGAGCCTCAGAAACTGTGTGAGATAATACATATTTGTTGTTTTAAGCAGCTATATTTTGAGGTAGTTTGTTACACAGCAAATCATTAATACCTCACATACTCAAGCCTAGCACATAAAGACCTCTTACAACAGTTAAGCTAAAAATGAGGGTTTCCTATGTGTCATACATTGTTCTAAGCCTTTTGCAAATATTATCCCATTTAATTGTCATAAAGACTCTAGGAGATACATTATTACCTCCATTTTACAGATGAGGAAACAGGTCAAGTTGTAGAAAGCTGAGTAGGCCATGCATAGGCCTATTCAGTAGGCCATAGTAGGCCTGTAATCCCAACATTTTGGGAGGCCAAGGTGGGTGGATCCCTTGAGCCCAGGAGTTTGAGATTAGCTTGGGCAACATGGTGAAACTCCATCTCTACCAAAAATACAAAAATTATCCAGGCATGGTGGCACACACCTATAGTCCCAGCTACTCCAGAGGCTGAGGTGGGAGGATCACTTGAATCCGGGAGGCTGAGACTGCATTCCAGGCTGGATGACAGAGCAAGACCCTGTCTCAAAAAAACAAACAAACAAAAAAAACAAAGACAAAAACAAAAAAGCTGAGTAACTTGCCTCAA
>NW_026652277.1:55503975-55684125 GCF_009828535.3 Hylobates moloch
GTTTGTAGTTCTCCTTGAAGAGATCCTTCACATCCCTTGTAAGTTGGATTCCTAGGTATTTTATTCTCTTTGAAGCAATTGTGAATGGGAGTTCACTCATGATTTGGCTCTCTGTTTGTCTGTTATTGGTGTATACGAATGCTTGTGATTTTTGCACATTGATTTTGTATTGTGAGACTTGGCTGAAGTTGCTTATCAGCTTAAGGAGATTTTGGGCTGAGACGATGGGGTTTTCTAGATATACAATCATGTCATCTGCAAACAGGGACAATTTGACTTCCTCTTTTCCTAATAGGATTAAAGACTTAAATGTTAGACCTAAAACCATAAAAGCCCTAGAAGAAAACCTAGGTAATACCATTCAGGACATAGGCATGGGCAAGGACTTCATGTCTAAAACACAAAAAGCAATGGCAACAAAAGCCAAAATTGACAAATGGGATCTAATTAAACTAAAGAGCTTCTGCACAGCAAAAGAAACTACCATCAGAGTGAACAGGCAACCTACAGAATGGGAGAAAATTTTTGCAATCTACTCATCTGACAAAGGGCAAATATCCAGAATCTACAATGAACTCAAACAAATTTACAAGAAAAAAGCAAACAACCCCATCAAAAAGTGGGCGAAGGATATGAACAGATACTTCTCAAACGAAGACATTTATGCAGCCAAAAGACATGTGAAAAAATGCTCATCATCACTGGTCATCAGAGAAATGCAAATCAAAACCACAACGAGATACCATCTCACACCAGTTAGAATGGCGATCATTAAAAAGTCAGGAAACAACAGGTGCTGGAGAGGATGTGGAGAAATAGGAACACTTTTACACTGTTGGTGGGACTGTAAACTAGTTCAACCATTGTTGAACAGGACTTCTAGATCCCTGTGGAACCATAGTTCCATAGGACTTCTAGATCCCTGTGGAAGTCAGTGTGGCGATTCCTCAGGGATCTAGAACTAGAAATACCATTTGACCCAGCCATCCCATTACTGGGTATATACCCAAAGGACTATAAATCATGCTGCTATAAAGACACATGCACATGTATGTTTATTGTGGCACTATTCACAATAGCAAAGACTTGGAACCAACCCAAATGTCCAACAACGATAGACTGGATTAAGAAAATGTGGCACATGTACACCATGGAATACTATGTAGCCATAAAAAAGGATGAGTTCATGTCCTTTGTAGGGACATGAATGAAGCTGGAAACCATCATTCTCAGCAAACTTTCGCAAGGACAAAAAACCAAACACCACGTGTTCTCACTCATAGGTGGGAAATGAACAATGAGAACACATGGACACAGGAAGGGGAACATCACACACCGGGGCCTGTTTTGGGGTTGGGGGAGGGGGGAGGGATAGCATTAGGAAATATACCTAATGTAAATGACGAGTTAATGGGTGCAGCATACCAACATAGCACATGTATACATATGTAACAAACCTGCACGTTGTGCATATGTACCCTAAAACTTAAAGTATAATAATAATAAAAAAAAGGCAGCTTAGTTTTTCAAGAATGAGTTTTAGAAATCCTGATTGTGGATTATTTATTTATTTACTTTGAGACAAGTCTCACTCTGTCACCCATGTCAGAGTGCAGTGGCAAGATCTCTGCTCACTGCAACCTCTACCTCCCAGGTTCAAGTGATCCTCCCACCTCAGCTGCCTCAGCCCCCTGAGTAGCTGGGACCACAGGCGTGCACCACCACACTCAGCTAATCTTTTGTATTTTTGGTAGAGATAAGGTTTCACCATGTTGCCCAGGTTGGTCTCCAACACCTGAGCTCAAACAATCCTCCTGCCTTGGCCTCCCAAAGTGCTGGGATTACAGGCATGAGCCACTGCTCCTGGCTTGATTGTGGATAATTTAAATTGACTCCCAAAACATAATTCTTTTCCTTTACTGAGAAGAAATAAGTGTTATAGTAAACATATGTGTGAGAAGACTAAAATAAAACTTGGAGGATTTTTACCCTTCTCTACACATCTTTCCCCGCAAGTGCTTGATAAGTGTGTGTTGATAGTCTGATTACATACTAAATTTGGTGGTTCCTGCTTCTGTTAAATAAAAATTACAGGAGGCCATTGTTTTGGACTAAGCTCCTGCACTAGGCCCCAAAGGACTAGACTAAAAATCAAAACAGTCACCATGCTGAAGTTTCATGTCACCAAACTAAGTTGTTATCTGAGAAATCAGGAGAGAGAGGTAACAGCTAATCTCCCTAACAGGTCAGTTTTAATCTGCATGATAATAAAGTCCTCCCTGGTTTAGTTTTTTATTTTCATATTTATTTTTTAAGAGCTGTGTTTCATTACCTTCCCCAGACTGACCTTGATTTCCTGAACTCAAGGAATCCTCCTGCCTCAGCCTCCCAAGTAGCTGAGACTACAGTGTGTGCATTCCACCACTCCCAAGAAAATTCCCTCTGTTGTAATCCTTAACCCCAAATAACTTGATGCTAACCAATCAGTCATTTTTCTATTGTTCTCTCTGTCCCTGCTTTACAAGGAAAGTGACTTTGAAATGACCAGTTCTTTCTTTGTTTTTGCTTCAGTCCTCTGCCTATAAAGCCAACCTCTTCTGCTCAGCTCACTGGGACACTTAAGTTGTATTTTATGGAATAAATAATAAAATAAGTGTGGCCTGATTCTAGAATTGCAATAAAGCCAGTTGAGGTCTTTAAATTTGCTGTAACTTTGTCCTTTGACAACTCAAAACAGTTCTGGAAAAGAGTAAAATGATAAGTTGTTTTAATGATGTATTTTTATCCCAACTAAAAATAAATAAAATGTGAGAACTAAACTCTGACCTTTTTCTTCTCTTGCCCAAATTCCTATGTAAGGGGACTGGGGATTCATGCCCTATAAACCATAAAGTTTCATTAGAGGGGTTTTATTTAACACCAGATAACATGGATTGTTTTCCAACCTGACTGGCATAACATCACATGACAGACAAAGAGGGAAATCAAAATATTTTAATCCCAAACATGTTTCTTTACCATATCTAGAAACAGCCCGGCAAAGCTGTCTCTTGTGGGGAAAATCTACATTCTCTAGAGAATCCCCTTTCCTTTCCAGGATTTTTTCCTAATCCGGGAGAAAATCAGCAGAAGTCTCGCACTTTCTAAAATCTGGTAAGAAACACTTGCAGACTGTTCTCTCTGAAGCCTGCTACCCGTAGGCTTCGCCTCATAATGGGAACCTGGGTGTCCACAACCCCTTATCTTAACCCAGACATTCATTTCGACTGATTCTAGGTTTTTAGACAACAATTTAATTCTTTCAACTAATTGCCAATTCAAAAATCCTTGAATCGGCTGTGTGGTGGCTCAAGCTTTTAATCCCAGCACTTGGGGAGGCTGGAGCAACCATGCCGAGAGTTTGAGACAAGCCTGGCCAACATGGTGAAACCCTGTCTCTACTAAAAAAATATGAAAATTAGCTGGCCATGATGGCACACGCCTGTAATCCCAGCTACTCAGGAGGCTGAGGCAGGAAAACTGAAAGTCACTTAAGCCTGGGAGGTGGAGGTTGCAGTGGGGCTGTCATCGTGCCACTGCACTCCAGCCTGGGCGACAGAGCAAGACTCTGTCTCAAAAAAAGAAAAAAAGAAAGGAAGGAAAAAAAAGAAAAAGATAGAGAAAGAAAAGAAAATCCTTGAGTCCACTTATTACCTGGAATCCCCTCACCCCCCACCCTCCCTGTTGCCAGTTGTCCCACCTTTCTGGACAGACGAATGTACATCATACATGTATTGATCCGTCTCCCTAAATTGTATAAATCCAAGCTACCACCCTAGGCACATGTTCTTAGGACCTCTTGAGACTGCGTCTTGGGCCATTGGTCACTCCTATTTGGATCAGAATAAATCTCTTCAAATGTTTTACAGACTTTGACTCTTTCCCTTGGCAAATGTTTCTACTGAAGTCTTTTGAGATACAACTTTCAAATAGGTGGTTGCTGTTTCATCTCTGTGGCTCCTCTTAATGAAGCATGAAACCAATGATCCCTTCTGGTGAGACTTTCCTAAATCACTCCCTAAATATGAGAAACCTAAAGCCAGTTTATATTGAGTATTGGCCCAAGTTTAGAAAGCAGCTTGAGGCGGCAGCAGAGCCGCGCCGGAAGTGCGGCACCGTCACCAGAGCGGAAGCTGTAGATGCATTGTGGGAAGCACTTTATTGTCCACAGCCAAACCGCTAGTGTGATGAAACTAACTTACAAGAAAAGGGCTGGGTTTTGTAAATGACACAGGCTCTAAAAAGCTTGGAAGCGCTGCAACTTTTGGCAGGAATCAGGGTTAGCAGGACCTCAGTGGCTCACTGCTGCTAAATGCAGGCTGGCTCTCCGCGTGCTCCAGCGTCAGCTAGAACGGATGTCTCTATGGTCAAGTAAACAGAGTGAGTGTTGTCTTCCCCATGCAGTGGGGTTGTGCAAAATCAGTAGCTGCTACACTAGAAAGATGGTGGAGCAAGGGCAAAGAAAAATCCCTTTGGTTCCAGAAAATCTCCTGAAAAAGGGGAAGGCTTATCAAGGCCTCAAAGCCACCCAGGCAAAGCAGGCACTTTTGGCAAAGAAGGAGCAGAGGAAAGGAAAAGGGCTCAGGTTTAAGTGACTGGAATCATTCCAACATGATTCCTGGCGGCAGAAACATGACAAGGTGCCTCAGACCACTAGAAGTGAAACCTCACGCCTTGGCATTGCCAGATAAACATTCCTTGGCCTTTGTCGTGTGCATCAAAAGGATTGATGGCATGACTTTACTGGTGAAGAGAACCATTGCAAGATTTCGCCTAAAGAAAAATTTTAATGGTGTCTTTGTAAAAGCCAACCCCCAAGAACCTAAAAATGCTGCGTATAGTGGAACCTTATGTGACCTAGGGATTTCCAAATCTGAAGTCTGTCCAGGAATTTTGAATTTTGAAACATGGACAAGCCAAGGTCAAGAATAAGACCATCCCTCTGACAAAAAGCACAGTGATTGAGAAGCACCTGGGGAAGTTTGGTGTCATTTGCTTGGAAGACCTCATTCATGAAATTGCCTTCCTAGGGAAGCAATTCCAGGAGAGCTCATGGTTCTTGTGCCCTTTCCACCACTCAGTGGCCCGTCATGCTACCAAAAATAGAGTGGGCTTCCTCAAGGAGATGGGCACAGCTGGCTATCAGGGTGAATGCATCAATCAGCTCATCCGCCAGCTGAACTAGACTCAGTTGCCAAACGGCAGTAAATTTTTATCAATGAGGTGGAAGCACGCGTTTTTGTTTTTTTGGAAATTTTTATCAAGTATCTTCAGAGAAGATTATTTCCTGCCTTATCTTCAAACACTGGAAAGGAAGGGTCAAAGACAGTAGCTGGCCGGGAACAGTGGTTCACGCCTGTAATCTCAGCACTTTGGGAGGCTGAGGTGGGAGGATCACCTGAGGTCGGGAGTTTGAGACCAGCCTGACCAATATGGAGAAACCCCGTCTCTACTAAAAATACAAAAATTAGCCGGGCATGGTGGCACATGCCTGTAAACCCAGCTACTCGGGAGGCTGAGGCAGGAGAACTGCTTGAACCCGGGAGGCAGAGGTTGTGGTGAGCAGAGATCACACCATTGCACTTCAGCCTGGGCAACAAGAGTGAAACTCTGTCTCAAAAAAAAAAAAAAAAAAAGACAGTAGCTTATGTTCATGGCAAGCACCTCTCATCACAGTCCAGTTCCAAGGAAAAATTTCAGCATTTTCTACATTGGCTGCCGCCTCGTCTGAAATCAGCATATTCCATGGAAGAAGGAGTCCTGCTTTTGTTGCATCTTCTATCCTAGGGTTTAATGTTGGTAAATGAGTAACTCTAGCATTTGTACAAGGTTCCCTAAGACTCCTGCAGCAGTCGACCAAGCCCAGGGACACAATTGAATCTGGAGATTCCTGGGACCTTGTTTTGAAAAAGACTTGAAATACACACAGGAAGAAAGGCACAAAAATAAATGTTCACTTGTCTCTGAAAAAAAAAAAAAAAAGCAGCTTGAGGCTTACTTGACTTATTCCCTCTGAGCACTTTCCCCACTTGATATTAAGGAGGAGGTCTTTATATTATTTGGTGAATGGGGACTTTTATTTCTCTTAATATCTTGATGCCAAGTTGGTTTAGAACATTTACTTCTCTTACATTCTATCTCTGTATAGACAAATGAAAAATATTTTAGAAGTTGTTAAAAGAATCCTAAAGTGTGGGCAGATGCTAAGTGATTATGACAGTAAATAATTTCCTTTGTTCCTGTAGGCTTTAATATCTCTCCTACAAGATAGTACCTTCATAAATTGTCTTGTGGAAACATCTAAAAATGTCATTTAGGACAAAAGAGAATAGAAGCTTCTGTCATTAAACATGAAATAGCCTTGCTTTCTTTACTCCTAAAAATGTAGGCAGTATTTCTAGAAACATTTAATGATAGCGAACCACTTCCTGGCCATCAATTTGATTCCCTTCCATTTTCCTAGACTTCTGAAGAGGTCTCACTTTACACCACTTTGCATTACAGAACAGTCTTTATACTTTTTTTTTTTTTTTTTGAGACAGGGTGTCACTCTGTCACCAATGCTGGAGTGCAGTGGTGCTATCTCAGCTCATTGCAACCTCTGCCTCCCAGGTTCAAACGATTCTCCTGACTCAGCCTCCAGAGTAGCTGGGATTACAGGCACACATCACCATGCCCGGCTAACTTTTTGTATTTTTAGTAGAGATGGGGTTTTGCAATGTTGGCCAGGGTAGTCTCAAACTTCTGGCCTCAAGTGATCCGCCTGCCTCAGCCTCCCAAAGTGCTGGGCTTACAGGCATGAAACATCACACCCGCCCACTGTCTTTATTCTGATAGCTGTTTCTCACATGCTTCCTTACTCTGCTCCTCTGTGATTTGAAGCAAGGTATAGTTTAATGAATAAATTTCAAGATTTTGAAGCAAGGTATAGTTTAATTTCAAGATTTAATATTCTTGAAATAAAACAAGCCTGAAATCCTTTTCCAGTAAAAATCTACTCTTTAGACACACAAATAACTGCATATTAGATTTTTAAAAATATTTAAGGTTAAACACAAGCCAAAAATCACCATAAGGTGACTATTTTTGTCCTAAAATTTAGTGCAAGCCAGAAACTTCCAAGGCAGAGGCAGTAAAGAGCAGTGATTGAAAGCATACCATGCTTTGGAGACAGTCAACCTGGGTTTGAATCCTGGCTGTGCCCCTCTAAGCTATGTGACCAATATTGGGATATACTTTACCTCTTTATCTTTTGTAAAATAGGAACAACAAAAATACCTACTATAGAGGAGTGCTGTGGGGATAAACACAAAAGAATGCAATAAAAATGCTTAGTATAATGTTTGGTACGTAGTGAGTGATCAACATGTATTAGTTATTATTATTCTCTTTCTCCTTTTTCAGAGACAGGGTTTTTCTGTGTTGCCCAGGCTAGTGCAAACTCCTGGGCTTAATGATCCTCCCACCTTGGTCTCCCAAAGCGATTACAGGCATGAACTACCACACCTAGAAATGCCATGTAGAATGGTAGTCTAACTTTACTATTTAGAATTACTGAATAGAAATTATTTACCAATACACGGATAATATGTCTTCTTTATATGTCTTATTTATTTTCTCGGGGAATTTCATAAACTTTTGATTTTTTACAACTACAATTCATTGTAAAAACAATTATTAGTTATTAAAAAAAATATGGCCAGGCACAGTGGCTCAAGCCTGTAATCCCAGCACTTTGGAAGGCCAAGGCAGGAGGATTACCTGAGATTAGGAGTTCGAGACCAGCCTGACCAACATGGTGAAACTGTCTCTACTAAAAATACAAAAATTAGCCAGGCGTGGTGGTGCGCGCCTTAATCCCAGCTACTCAGGAGGCTGAGGCAGAAGAATCGCTTAAACCTGGGAGATGGAGGTTGCAGTGAACTGAGATTCCACCATTGCACTCCAGCCTGGGCGACAAGAGTGAGACTCTGTCTCAAAAACAAAACAAAACAAAAAGTGAATTAAAGTATGGTCTTACAAATGAATACTGAAGAACAAGAATGTCCATACTGGTTGTGCACAGTGGCTCATGCATGTCATCCCAGCACTTTGGGAGGCTGAGGTAGGTGGATTGCTTGAGCCCTGGCATTGAAGATCAGCCTGGGCAACATGACAAAACCCTGTCTCTACAAAAAATACTAAAGTTAGCTGGGCATGGTGGTGCACACCTGTATTCCCAGCTACTTAGAAGTCTGAGGTGGAAGGATCGCTTGAGCCTACAAAGTTGAGGCTGCAGTGAGCTGAGATCACACCACTGCACTCCAACCTGGGTGACAGGGCGAGACCTTGTCTCAAAAAAAAAAAAAAAAAAAGAAAGAAAGAAAATATCCGTATTTTTTGTTCAGACAACTGCAACTAGTTACTTACCCACCTATTAATTACTTGTAATTATATTTATAGTAATGTAGATTAAATTGTCACTGGCAATCTCATAGACAGTAAGATAGTTTTAATAAGGATACATATATAATTAAATGGGAGCTCTTAAAGACTCCTGGTAAATTTTAATTGGTTTAATCTTCTGCCTTGCAACTGGCAATTGGTATTCAGTAAAAGCCATAAAAACATAATATTGTTGGACCTAGGAATAGCCCCAAAGAGGTTATGAATGAAGATGTTAATTGAATTATTTTTGTTTTTCATTTTTTGGGTAGCAGCTTTCTTATTATATAATTCAAACACCATAGAAGTAATACATTTAAAGTGTACAATTCAATGGTTTTTAGTACAGGTTGCGTATCCCTAATACAAAAATCTGAAATGCTCCAAAATCCAAAACTTTTTGAGTGCCAACATGACACTCAAAGGAAATGCTCATTTTGGATTTCCAGACTAGGTTGCTCAACCAGTAAGTATATAATTTAATGCAAACATTTCCAAAACTGAAAAAAAAGTCTAAAATTCAAAATACTTCTGGTCTCAAATATTTTGGATAATACTCAACCTGAATATTCAGAGTTGTGCAACCATCAACACAATCAATCTCAGAACATTTTTCTCACCTCAAAAAGAAACCTTAAAAATTTAGTTGGGCATAGAGGCATGCACCTGTGGTTCCAGCTACACAGGAGGCTGAGGCAGGAGGATTGCTCGATCCTGGAGGTCAAGGCTACAGTGAGCCATGTTCACACCATTGTACTCCAGCCTGCAGCCTGGGTGACAGAGCAAGAACTTCTTTCCAAAAAAGAAAAAAGAAAAAAAAGAAACTCCTATATCATTTAACTATCATCCCCTAATCCCATGCTTGTCCCTAGCCCTAAGCAACCACTTCCTTACTTTCTGTCTCTATATATTTGCCTATTCTGGACATTCATATAAGTGGAATCATATAACATGTGGTCTTTTGTGATTGGCTTCTTTCATTTAGCGTACTGCTTTCAAAGGTTATGCATGTTATAGCACGTATTAGTATTTTCTTTTTATGGCCCAATAAGATTCCATTGTATAGGTAGGGTGTGATGGCTCATGCTTGTAATCCCATCACTTTCAGGCTGAGGAGGGAGAATTGCTAGAGGCCAGGAGTTTGAGACCAGCCTGGACAACATAGGAAGTCTCATGGCACTCCAACCTGCGCCACGGAGCCAGACCCCATCTCTTACAAGTAAAAATTCGATTGTATATAGATGTATCACATTTGATTTATACATGCGCCAGCTGATGAACATTTAGGTTGTTTCATCTTTGGCTATTATGAATAATGCTAACATTTGTAAAAAAAGTTTTTGCATGGACAAATATTTTCATTTCTCTTGGGCATATATTTAGGAGTGGAATTTGCACTATTCTTATTGGAGTGAGAATCAGAAGCAACAATGGAATTACGTCACACTCTCAATAGTATTATGCATAAATGCTACACTCTCAAGAGTAACATGCAGAAAAATGGTGGCTTTGTTGAATGAAGACCATATAATAATAGGCTACATGAAGTGAAAAGAAGAAAAAAAAAGGATACAACCCACTTGAAATCCTCCTAGGGCTTCCCATGGGACTTCCCATTCCTTCTTCTGTTCTACGGCATCTGTCCTCTGCTTCCACATCCTGCCTCAGTTGTCTGAGGGCCAGCCACACTAGCTTTCAGAGATTTTTAGAACGTCTCAGCTTCGGAGCCTTTTCACATAACTTCCTCTGCTTGTATCATTCTTTGCCCAGTGGTTTCAAGTCTCATCTTAAATGTCACTTCTTCAGAAAAACCTTCTCTGATATCCCAAACCAGGCGAAAGGCAAATGTTTCCATAGCAGCCGGCGATTTTCCATCTTAATGGTTTTGATACCAGAATTGTTTACTTGGTCAAATATTGAGAGCCTTTTATACGCAGGGGTAGAGGGTGAAACAAAACACGCAAGATTCCTGCCGTTTGCGACCTTATATTCTAGGGAGGGGATATATGCACAAGTAAACAAGTAAATGTACTTGGTAATTTTACATAGTGATAATTAGCTCAACGGTTTATCCTGTTTGGACTGTTAACTCCATGAAGGCAGGAGCTATGTCTGTCTTGGCTACTTCCAGTTTGCTAAGAGTCTCGCCACTAAATAAGCTCAATACATGTTTTTTCACTGACAGTTACAATAACTATATAAAAGACAGAAATGGAAAAAACAAACGAGACTTCTATAAATGGTTGAGATCTAGCTCTTCCTCTTTCAAAACTCTGTAATACTACATATTTTTAAATAATTAAAACAATTAAAATAGCAAAAAGTTACCGTTTGTACTAACAGAACCCCAAATAAAACCCATTTATGTCACCACACATTCGTTAAGCACCTGGTAATAAAACCTATTCAGAAATACTCAGACGTGTTGGTTAAGTGGATAAAATCCCCTTGGCGCATTGCCAAGCAGGTTCCTCGCCGTCAGCAGCATAATTTATAGTGTTTCACTGAGGCCTTAAGCACCCATGATTTGATTCTCCCTAATTTTCCAATTTCTAAAACCCTTTAGAATCTCCCTCCACCCATACGATGTGGCAGCGAGAAAAACCGCAATTCTATTTACATGTCAACGGTAAGAAGAGAACACATAATATTTTGCCAGGTCAACAAATCTGCAAGATCTCCACCCAAGAGATCAGTAGCCCCTTCCCAGTGAATCCTTCTAAGAGCTTGGAGACGAGTAGGGCTAGATAAAACCAAGCTGCCCTAAAGCTGGACCACAGGAGCGGACCGTGAGATCCCCTCCCCCAAGCGCAGGGCTCCGCCGCTTCTTTCTTCCCCAGGCGCATGCGCAGCGCACTCTCCGGCCACCGCACGCCTCCTCAGTGGGGCCGGGAGACGCTGACGTCACCGTGCGGTCTGCAAGCAACCCTTCCGCTCCTTCAAGGAAAATGAGTCCACGGACCTTAAGCTTTTCTTAGCCCCCCAGAAAATGTCCTTCCTCCTTCCATCCTAGTGCCAACGACTTCCCCAGCCCGTCTCCTTTCGGCCGCACTTCTCTGTACTTTCGTTGGACCGGGAAGGCGGCGGGGAGGAAGAGGAAGGGTGAAAGACCAATTCCGCGTAGTTGACAAAAAGTGGACGAGTCTAGGAATCGGTCCGCGAGGGCGGAGCCGAGGAAGCCGGCACTTCTTCTTCCCTTCCCCTCCCTCCCAGCCTTCCCCGCGAGCGGACGCGGCAGCGCCTCTGTCTCGCTTTTTCTTATTTTTCCCCCCTTTCCCCTTTCTTTTTTTTTTCTTTTCTTTTTCCCCCTCCCCCCCTTTCACCATTTCCCCTCGGAGGCGCTTTCCCCGGGCAGGGGCAGAGCCGGTCTCACCCCCCGCCTCTCCCCGGCCCCCGCCGCCCTATGGCGGGAGGGAGCCCCCTCCCCACCCGGGCTCGAGCGGCGGCGGCCTCAGGCCGGGGGTCATCATGGAACTAATTCGCTGACCGACCCAGCGGCTGCAGCCGTGCGTCCCGCTCGAACGCCAGCGCCCGCGCCCCCCGACCCGCTTCCCCCTCTTCTCCCTCCTCAGTTGGCCCCGTCGTCCCGCGCGCACCGCCTCCGCGCGCCTAGGAGAATGAGGTGGTAACGGGCCCCCGGATGACCCCGCGTCACCACTGTGAGGCCTACAGCTCTGCCGGGGAGGAGGAGGAGGAGGAAGAGGAGGAGAAGGTGAGGGGCGGGGGCGGGGGGCTCGTCGCGTCTCCGCGGCCGGCGTCGGCGCTGGGGCCCCACTTCTCCCCCCGCGCCGCCCCAGTGGCAGCGCCCGTTGCCGTGTGCTGCTCGCCGCAGAACCACCCTCCCCGCATCCCCCAGCCCGGGGAACCTCGGGGCCGCCCTCTGCGTCCTCTCCGGCCCAAACCGACCCGGCACCTGCCCACTTGAAAACGGCACTACTGTGTTCCTTTTCGGGCCAATTTTTCTGTCAGCGAGTAACTTTTTTTGTGGCAGCGGCAAATGAGCTACTCTGTAGTGCGTGTTGGAGGCTCTACGAGCCTGTGTTAATACACAAAGAAGGGGACACACCCCCACCCTCAGGTTGAACGATTCTGCGGGGACACCAGGAGGATTACTAACTTTGCACAGCAGACTGAATGCCAGATGAATGGGGTGAACCTCCGGTGCTGTGAAATTCGGGGGAGGGCAACGTTACCCAGGGCTTGGGGCGGGTGGGTGGGGGGAATACGGGGGAGGTGAGATTTGAGTTGCGCCCTAAAGGCTTGATTAAATAACTGGAATTTGAAAGGAGGACAAAGGGGCCTCCGTTGGAGCTAGGGGGCTCCGTTACAGATCCTTTTGGCAGAAGCTGACAATTGGGTACCAAAACAGTGGAAGGTGTTTCGGGAGGTAGGATGGATTCAGACTCTGAAGGGGTTTGAACTAAAATGTTTATGTTTTATTCTGTCAGTGGGGAGCCACTCGACTTAGAGCAGCGGAGCATTACAGTAATGACGTTAAATAACACTTGATGAGGCTTACTACCTGCCAGGCATTCTCCTAAGTGGCTTGCAATTCACTTAATCCCTCGAAGGCTGGTAGTAGGAGCCTCATCTTACAGATGAGGAAAACTGAGACTCCACAAGATTAAGTAACTTTCTCCTTAGGCAACACGGCTAAAACCCAGTAGCCAGAATTAAGTCTGACTCTACACTGTGTGGTCTCTGTCCTGAAAATGAGTTTGTTAAAGTAACTGTTATCTGCTGCTAGCTTTTCCAGGTCATTTGTGGCAGATGAAATAGAAAGGATTGGACAAATAGATTAAATAATGGACGGAATAGATTTAGATTGGCTAATCTGGGACCAGAGAATCTCCGAGAGATTGAGTCCCTGGACTAGAAATTTCTTGATACCGATGAAGGGCAGACTAATACAGTCAGCATGTGTTAGGGAAGTTCAGTAATGATCTGCAGTTACAGGTAGTTTATGTGGTAATGTGACATCCTAGTAGGTTAGAATGGAGCTTAGCATGTGTCTTGGTCAAGATTGGAAGCTGAGTGTGTCCGTGTTTTACTTTGATTGTGTGATACATTAAAAATGAATATTCATCTTCCTGTGTATGTTTCTTCGTCTTTAAAATGGACATTATGGCTGAAATGGTGTAGTAAGAAAAATAAAAAACTAGAAAAAGGGCTTCCCACAATTTCATCAAATTGTGGGAACATTACATGAGTTAATATGGCATAGCGCTTTGAACAATAGGTAATCAAATAGTAAGCACTCAGTGCTTTTCCTTATTAAGCTGTTTACAAGTGAAGCTATTTATTAGGCATATGCTCAACTCTGGAGATTAACATCAAAGAATTCATTATTAGGAAAGGCAAGTTTACCAATAATCATCACAAAGCAACTAAATGTAAAAGTAGAATTATGTCCAAGTACAGATGTTGGAAGGCAGGGCACAACTGCACAAATCCAGAGTGTCTTACAGACTGATGGCTACTTGAGGAAGGGAAGTATGAGCTAGAGGTATGAAACAGCAATGCTTGTACAGCCATGGAGATTGGGAAAGAGCTTACACTTGGAATTGCAAATACCTTTAATTCATTGTTTCTAGTGCATAAAGTCAAGGAGGGAATAGTAGAACTTCAGTTTCTTGTATGGCCACATTAATCCCTCCTTTCAGAAGAGGAACTAAGATTCAGAAGTCAGCACTAGTACAGGATTATTAATGGAGTTGGTATGATGATGATAGCAAATACAATAATACATATTAGTGAAGTTGTTTATATTGTATACCCAGCACTGTGCAGCACTTTTCCTCAGAGGAGCAGGGGGCCCTGTATGTATATCTGTAATAGTTATGCTGTACAATAAGTCTTTTATAAACTATTACCTCAGACGTTAAGCTATTTGATAACCGTGGAGAAAGAAGCGGCAGCAATTGAGAGAATGGGAGGAGAAATGTGAAACTGGCATAAAGTTTGATGCGTGTAGAATATGCCAACTAACATACAGTCTTTTGTTATTTCCTGCTTTTCTGAAAAAGCATGCCAAGTTGGATGTAACCAACAATAGGCATACAGTAACAAAACATAACTATATAGTTCTGTTAAAACAGTAAAATTGTATTTTAAATGTTTGCATTTTATTTCTTAGCAGAATTTATTAATCCAACTCAAAATGTGTTTTACCCATTAGAAAATAGGCTTGTGCACTGTCAGTAAAAGAAAAGCCAAGCCCATGCTTTCTGTCTCATAGTATGTCTTATTAGTCTTGTCTTTTCTTCTCTCTTTATGCAGAACATACATTATGACTCTAGACTGCTAAATATTTCACAAGAATAGTAATATTCTCTTACAGAATCACAGCAAAATTTTCAATTTTGGTAAATTTAGCATTCGATACATTGACTTGTGTAATCTACCGTCCCAATTATCTCATTTGACCCAATAATGACCTTTACACCATTTGTCTCCTTCCAGTACAGCATCTAGTTGAGGGTCAGGTATTGCAGTTTCTTTTTTTTCTTTTTTTTTTTTTTTTGAGACAGTCTCCCTGTGTCGTCCAGGTTGGAATTCAGTGGCATGATCTCGGCTCAATGCAACCTCCACATCCTGGGTTCAAGCGATTCTTCTGCCTCAGCCTGCCGAGTGGCTGGGGCCACAGGCGTGCACCGCTACGCCCGGCTCATTTTTGTGTTTTTAGTAGAGATGGGTCTTACCATGTTGGCCAGGCTGGCCTTGAACTCTTGGCCTCCCAAAGTGCTGGGATTACAGGCATGAGCCACCCCGTGTGGCCCATTTTTCTATGGCCTCATTTAATCTGCAACATCCCCAAAAGTATCCCCCATTGTTTTTGTCTTGCAATTATTTGTATCCCATGTTAATTTTTTTTTTTTTTTTTTTTTTTTAAGAGATTGGGTCTCACTTTGTTACCCAGGCTGGAGTGAGGTGGTGTAATCATAGCTGACTGCAGCCTCAAGCTCCTGGGCTTACGTAATCCTCCCATCTGAGCCTCCTGAGTAGCTGAGACTACACGCAGGTGTGTGACATCATGCCTGGCTAATTTAAAATTTTTTTTGTTTGTTTGTTTTTTGTTTTTGGTGGAGACAGGGATCTCGCTCTGTTGTCCAGGCTGGTCTCAAACTCCTGGCCTCAAGTGCTCCTCTCCTGCCTCACAAAGTTCTGGGATCACAAGCAGGCGCCACCATGCCCTGCCTTCTGTCCTGTTTTTAAAAGTTTAAGGAAATTTTGCCACTTTTTACTTTTTCTTTGTTAGCTTTCTCTAGAGTGAGTAAAGAGTGATTCTTTTTTTTTTTTTTTCGGTTGTATTGCATTGATTTCTGAATATTAAAACAAGCTTGCATTCCTGGAACAAATCCCACTTGGTTATGGTATATAATCCTTTTTTTATTTATTTGCTGGATTCAGTTTGCTAGTGTTTTGTTGAGAAATTTTGCATTTATGTTCAGAATAAATACTAATTTGTAGTTTTCTAGTGATGTGTGTCTGGTTTTGGTAGCAGGGTAATAACTGGCTTCAAAGAATAAGTTGGGAAGAATTTGTAAAGATTGCTATTCGTTTTTCTGAAAATGGTTGGTAGAATTAACCAGTGAAGCCATCTGGGCATGGATTTTTCTTTGGCAGTGCTTTAAAAAATTAACTGTTTAGATCTTTGGTTTTACAAATACTCAGCTTTTTTCTTTCTTTCTTTCTTGTTTTTTTGGAATCATCTCACCAGTGCAGCTTTTTACTTCCTAAGTTTTGATATTTTGTGTTTCTGGGAACTGGACCATTTCATCTAAATTTTCCAATTTAGTTGCACACAATTGTTCATAAATTCCTTCATAATTCTTTTTATTTTTGTAAGGTAGGTAGTGTCCTCTTTTTAGTCTTGATTTTAGTAATTTGTCCTCTGTATTTTCGTGGTCAGTCTAGCTGGCTAAAAGTTTGTCCATTTTGATCTTTTCAAAGAATCAGCTTCTGGTTTCACTGACTTTTCACTCCTGTTTTTGTATTCTCTATTTCATTAATTTCCATTCTAATATTTAGTATTTCCTTGCTTCTGTCTTGCTTTAGGAACAGTTTACTCTTCTTTTTCCATTATCTTAAGGTGGAAGATCAGGCTATTTGAGATATCGTTTTTTAGGACAGGCATTTTCAGGTATTAATTTATTTCTAAGCACTGCTTTAATTGTATCTGGTAAGTTTTGGTATGTTATATCTTCATTTTCACTCATCTCAAAGTATTGTCTAATTTCTCGTGTGACTCTTCTTTGACCAGATACTTTTGTTTTAAAAAAAGTTGTTACAATATAAATATTTGAAAGTCATACTGAGGGCTTTAGTTGTAGGCGATTGGAGAACAGGAATCCATTGAACCTGATTTACTTCTTTTTACATGATTCTACTTTATGTGTCTCTCTCTGTACCCATCTAAACCCCCTAAAAATAATCTTGAAACCTAGTGAAGGAACTTGAGTCACTAGTGACAGTCAGTTGTTGGGATAGCTTGTGAAGGCTGGTGGATCCATTTTGTTGTAGCTAATGGCGTGAAAGAATTATTAAAGTTTTAAGGTTTTTAATAGGAGTTTGGAAGAAACCTTAGAACCTATGAAGTCTAATCTTGACTCAAATAGCTGTTTCTTCTAAATATCTCTTGACAGTCATCTAGTTTACATTCCATTTCTTTTATATAGAGAGAGAGTTTCACTGTGTTGCCCAGGCTGGTCTTGAACTACTGGGCTCCAGTGATCCTCCTGCCTTGGCCTCCCAAAGTGTTGGAATTACAGGAGTGAACCAGAGCACCTGGCCTACATTCCATTTCTAATGTTAATACTTATGTCTGCATTAGAAGAAATTATAGTGAGCTTGCTTACCAAATTGTGGAAGATCTGAGAAAGGCACCAAGGCAACAAAATTGGAATCTCAGAACATCTTAGCAGTATGCAACAGGGATAGAATATAACAAGATGACCTTTTTTCTTTTTTCTTGTTTTTTCCTTTTTATAAAGAATATTTTTAAGGTTGTGAACAAGGATGTGTCAAAAAAAAAAAAAAAAAAAAAGGGAAGTACCCAAACCCCACACAGAATGGGTTGGGGCAGGTAGGGGTAGAACTGGCTTAACAAGGAACCTGAGAAAGTCTCTTAAGAGTTTTTGTTGACCGTAAATTATATCTGAATTGATACTGAGGTGTGGTCTTCAAAAAAAAAAAAAAAAGCTAATGTGGGCCACGAGTGGTGGCTCATGCCTGTAATCTCAGCACTTTGGGAGGCCAAGGCAGGCAGATCACTTGAGGTCTGGAGTTCAAGACCAGCCTGGCCAACATGGTGAAACCCAACTCTACTAAAAATACAAAAATTAGCCATGTGTGGTGGTACGTGCCTGTAATCCCAGCTACTCAGGAGGCTAAGGGAGGAAAATCACTTGAACCCGGGAGGTGGAGGTTGCAGTGAGCCGAGATCGTTCCATTGCACTCCAGCCTGGGCAACAGAGCGAGACTCTTGTCTCAAAAAAAAAAAAAAAAAGCCATTGATTTTAGACTGTATTTATGGTAAAACTAAAGCTAATTTAGAAGAGGCAAAATATCGTGAGGAGCTATCGAAGTTTTCAGCTATGAAAAAGATGAATTGGTGAGCATGATAGCACCCTTCAAAGATTGGAAAGATTAGTGTGAAAGAGATTAGATTTTCGTAGGTTAAAGTTCTGAACAAGGATGTATCAAAAAAGGTACCAAAACCCCACACACAGTGGGTTGGTACAGGTGGGGGTAGAGTTTTTTTTTTGGTTGTATGTTTTTGTTTGGGGCCCCAGTGGTTGAAACTGGAACAATTGGTTGGGTCTCTGTTCTGTCGAAGTACTGTGCTGTGGACACAGTGAGTAGTAAAAAAAAAAAAGAATACTTGGACACAGGAAGGGGAACATCACACACTGGGGCCTGTTGTGGGGTGGGGGGAGGGGGAGAGGGATACCAGTAGGAGATATACCTAATGTAAATGACGAGTTAATGGGTGCAGCACACCAACGTGGCACATGTATACATATGTAACAAACCTGCACGTTGTGCACATGTACCCTAGAACTTAAAGTATAATGAAAAAAATATATATATATAATGATATTGGCAGATGTGACTGCATAGGGATTTCTTTATTTAGAGACAAGGTCTCATTCTGTTGCTGGGGCTGGAGTGCAGTGGCATGATTTTGGATCACTGCAACCTCAGCCTCCCAAGTGGCTTGGACCACAGGCACACGCCACCACGCCTGCCTAATTTTTGTATGTTTTATAGAGATGGAGTTTCACCACATTGCCCAGGCTGGCGTCGAACTCCTTGACTCGAGCAATCTGTCCTCCTCAGCCTTCCAAAGTGCAAGGATTATAGGCCTGAGCCACTGCGCCTGGCCAGGAATTTATAACGTAGTTGAGGAGTTAACAGAAAGCTGCTTTATGACATGATTAAAGAATCAAGAGTTTTTAGAAGAAATTACCTTTGAGATAGGTCTTTTTGGATTAGTATTAGTTCTTTTTCCTATTTACCTTTTGTCATCTTAGTATGAAGATATTTTATGCTAATTATAGAAGATTTGCAAAAACTCAGGCGTTTAAAGACGCAAAAATTAACAAAATCATAATTGAGTTAACCAGAATTAGTCTCTAGTAAATTGAGAAGCAAGTAGGTAGCATATGTGGAATGGTACATAGGAAAGAGGATAGTAGCTGGAGTTGGGATAGAATGTGGAAATTAAAGAAGTGGTTTGCTATTTTTTGCTTTTCCAAATTTTTTATTTTTTAAAAAATTGGAACTTTTTACATGTTAATTCTGGATATTTAAAAAAATTCTCAGAGCCCATGAATCTGAAGTATGTAATACAGGTACATAGTTTACAGGTACATAGTTGAGAAAGTAAAATTGTTAGTGAAATTTATAAAGAAAAACAGCATTCACCTACGCTAGGCCTTTCTCACCTTTTTCTTACTCTGCAGAGGTTAACTACTCCCAACTCTTTCCTCCTTGTCCCGTTATTTAGCATCACATTTTCAAATAACTTGCTCTACTGCTGTTTTTCGACATTTCAGTTTGAGATATTTATGGATTTCCTACTATGAAATGTAAAGATGTGGCGTTTATTTTACTCTCTCCCAATATCCATAGTTATGTCTCCACATCCTCCCAATGTAGTTTTATCATATTGTGATCCCTATCCAGTATTTTCATTATTATTGCTGTATAAATATTGTGATATATTATTTACTTTCTTAAGCTCTTCTTTCTGAAGTTAATTACCTTTTTAGTTGCTTACCTTTCAACAAATCCAGCTAAGCCTCTTCACATTCTTTTTTGTTTGTTTGTTTGTTTTTTTTGAGATGGAGTCTTGCTCTGTTGCCAGGCTGGAGTGCAGTGGTGCAATCTAGGCTCATTGCACCCTCCATCTCCTGGGTTAAAGCGATTTTCCTGCCTCAGGCTTCCAAGTAACTGGGATTACAGGCGCCTGCCACCATGCCTGGCTAAGTTTTGTATTTTTAGTAGAGACAGGGTTTCACCATGTTTTGTCAGGCTGGTCTGGAACTCCTGACCTCGTGATCTGCCCGCCTCCACCTCCCAAAATGCTAGGATTACAGGTGTGAGCCACCATGCCTGGCCACCTTTTCACATTCTTTAGCAGTTTCTTAATCCAATTTTCTACACACAGTCAAACCTCAAGTCTGTAGTTTGCTGCTTTTTTTTTTTTTTCTTAAACCTAGAAGCCTGCACCGTGGCTCACCCCTGTAACCCCAGTGCTTTGGGAGGCCAAGCCAGGAGGATTGCTTGAGGCTGGGCAACATAGCAAAACTGCATCTCTACAAAAAAAAACAAAATTACCTGGGCTTGGTGATGTGCATCTGTAGTCCCAGCTATTTGGGAGGCTGAGGCAGGAGGATCACCTGAACCCAGGAGTTCAAGGCTGCAGTGAGCCACTACACCACTGCTCTCTAACCTGGGCAACAGATTGAGACTCTGTTTCCAAATACACATAAACATAAAACCTAGAGACATTTCTCTTGGACTCTATGTTGTCTTGCACTGCTAAACTTGCTATTTAGACATGCTGCCCATTTTAGAGTGCTAGTCAATGTACTGTGGAGCTTTCTAGGTGAGCACTGTTCAATAGAACTTACTGCATTAATAGGAATGTTCCTTTTCTGCACTGTCCAATATGGTATCCACTAGCCACATCTGGTTATTGAAGTAAGGCTATTGTGACTGAAGAAATAAATTTTTTTTGGTTTGTTTGTTTTTGAGATGGAGTCTCACCCTGTTGTCCAGGCTGGAGTGCAATGGTGTGATCTCAGCTCACTGCAACCTCTGCCTCCTGGGTTCAAATGATTCTCCCGCTTCAGCCTCCCGAGTAGCTGGGATTACAGGCACCCGCCACCATGCCCAGCTAATTTTTGTATTTTCAGTAGTGACGGGGTTTCACCATGTTGGCCAGGCTGGTCTCCAACTCCTGACCTAGTGATCCACCCGCCTCAGCCTCCCAAAGTGATGGGATTACAGGCGTGAGCCACTACGCCTGGCCAGTTTTTAAATTTTATTCAGCGCATATTTAAATATCCACAGGTGTAGCTAATGGATACCGAATTGAAAGCACAATTTAAGATTTCATACTGGAGGGGATGGTTTCATACTGAAGAAGTGGGAATGGGTAGGATTTAATGTAATATATTTTCTTTTTAATGAAGGAAAAATTTTATTGGCCTTATCTGATTAGGTTTTTAAGAGGAATGTTTGGAATAACTACTTCTAAGAATTCCTGGTAAAAAAGCCAGTGACAAAGTTTTGACAATTTGAAACAGTAATAACATGTTTTGATCAGAGTCCAAAGGTTCCATCAATTACATGGCCTTGTTTTTATTCTCTTTATAACTGAATTTCAGATTTCAAGTGTGAATGTTTTAGACAACTGATTATTTTGGTATTTTAATATGATATTTTAAAGAGCTATAAAATCCTATAGTGCCTCATAGCATTCTTAATTTTGTTTTATAAGTTGCTTAATTAGTACTTTATATAATGCTACACTTATTCTATAACTAATTTTAAAACTTACTTGATTTTGTAGGTAGCTACATCAAGCTGGGTAGCAGGCAGATCCAAAGGATATCATGAAGTTTCCAGGGCCTTTGGAAAACCAGAGATTGTCTTTTCTGTTGGAAAAGGCAATCACTAGGGAAGCGCAGATGTGGAAAGTGAATGTGCGGAAAATGCCTTCAAATCAGGTAATGATTTTTCTCTTAAGACAGATGAATTTTATTAGAAATAAGCATACCACTGCCATACATAATAATATCTTGACACTACATTGGAAGAATGTGTACCATTTAAGGATGTGCTGTATTTGAGAGACATCTCCCTATTTCTTTTTTATGTAACAGGGTCTCACTCTGTCATCCAGTCTGGAGTGCTGTGGCATGATCTCAGCTCACTGCAACCCCTGCCTCCCGGGCTCAAGCAATCCTCTCACCTCAGCCTCCTGAGTAGCTGGGATTACAGGCGCATGCTACCATGCCTGGCTAATTTTTTGTATTTTTGGTAGAGATGGGGTTTCACCATGTTGCCCAGCCTAGTCTGGAAGTCCTGAGCTCAAGCAGTCCACCAGCCTTGGCTTCCCAAAGTGCTAGGATTATAGGCGTGAGCCACCATGCCCAGCCTCTTCTTTTTTAAAAACTGCTGCTCCTACTGTAGCCTTTTCTTTCTGAAACAAGAGTTAACTGTTTTTGTTTGTTGACCTGTTTTGTTGTCTGAGTTACAGCTTTAGGAAAATAGTTAGGTTTGTCTTCTGTCATCATAAGCTATACTAACAGTAGTAACCTTCTTTAGATATATAGTTTATAGTTAGCCACAGAGGCTGAACATCTTCATACCATTGTCTTTAGTCAACTAAAAACCTACTCTTTCATCAATAGCGATAAGGAGTTCATGTGAACTACTAAGGTAATACCAATGTTGGAAGCTTTTTAGAAGATAGCCAGCTGGCCTCTTAACTACTGTTAGCTGCATAGTTTTTCTTTTAGAAATTTTTATACCTCTGTCATATATAATTATTTTTCACAAATAACTGTGAACTTTATCCACTTCAAAAGTTTATTGTATAAGACGTCTTACACGTCTTTTATCCTTAATATCTAACATGGTGCTTGGAAAATAGAATAGTGGTCAAATGTTCTTTTAATATGCATGAGTGAATGAATGGCAAATATGTTAAGTTCCTCGTGTTGTTTTAGGCTAGCCTTTGCTTATTGGTTTTGAAAGTATATATGCCTTTTTAATTCAATTCTAACTTTTCCTACATATATCATTCTTTAAAGAAATACATTCTTCATTTACTGTTACTTGTCATTTTGCAAACTGATTAGTTAACTTGAATGAGGAGTGTTTATATATATGCTATCTCATTTAATATCTCATTTAATCCTTTGAAAAAGTAGGCAGTAGTCCCAATTTGCTCAAGACTTTAATAAGTAATAGAATGATAATTTGGGCTGGACGCAGTGGCTCACGCCTGTAATCCCAGCACTTTGGGAGGCTGAGGTGGGCAGATCACCTGAGGTCAGGCATTCGAGACCAGCCATGGTCAACATGGTGAAACCCCATCTCTACTAAAAATACAAAAAGTAGCTGGGTGTGGTGAGTCATTCCTGTGACCCAGCTACTTGGGAGGCTGAGGCATGAGAATTGCTTGAACCCAGGAGGCAGAGGTTGCAGTGAGCCAAGATCACGTCACTGCACTCCAGCCTGGATGACAGGGTAAGTGAGACTCCATCTCAAAAAAAAAAAAAAAAAATTATAATTCGATCCTTTTCCTAAGGTAGTCCTCTTCCTGTGATATTTTGTGTGTGTGTGTGTGTGTGTGTGTGTGTGCGTGTGTGCATGTGTGATTTTTAGATTAGTTGGGAATTCGAGTCATTTAGCAAATGTCTGCTGAGTATCTTGCTGTACTCTAGGTATTGGGGATACAACAGGAGAAAATAAATTCCTGCCCTTATGTTGTGACATTCTAGTGAGCCTCAAAACTTTTATAGCTGCTTGTAGGACCATTCCTTTCCTCCTTCTGCTATCTCCTTGAGTCAGCATGTAACCAACAATAATATATTTTTACAACCTGGTCTTTGAAGGTGATATTCTACCTAGATTGTAGTATATTGCTATATTACCAAATAATCTGACCTATTTCTTTCTTTTTTTTTTTTTTTTTTTTGAGAAGGAGTTTTTTTCTCTTCTTGCCCAGGCTGGAGTGCAATGGCATGATCTCGGCTCACTGTAACCTTGGCCTCTTGGGCTCAAGTGATTCTCTTGCCTCAGCTTCCCAAGTAGCTGGAATTACAGGCACCCGCCACCACACCTGGCTAATTTTTGTATTTTTAGTAGGGACAGGGTTTCACCATGTTGGCCAAGCTGGTCTCGAACTCCTCACCTCAGATGATCTGCCTGCCTCAGCAACCCAAAGTGCTGGGATTACAGGCATGAGCAACCACGCCCAAATCTGGCCTATTTCTGTAGGTGATTTAACAAATACTGGTGTAATACCAGAGAACAGAATAGTATCAGAACTTCTGAGAGAGATCCACTTCTTAAGGATTTGCCTTTAGTAATGCCAAGTAGAAGCCATATTTAAAATTGGGTGGCCTTGGTCTGGTGGGGATAGGAGTTAAGAATAGGAGTAAAAGGCTATAGGGGCTTGAGTTGCTTGCCAGGGTAACCCCCGGGGACACTTCTCTCTATTCTTTTTTTTTTTTTTTTTTTTTTTGAGACAGAGTCTTGCTCTGCCACCCAGGCTGGAGTGCACTGGTGTGATATCGGCTCACTGTAAGCTCCGCCTCCCGGGTTCACGCTATTCTCCTGCCTCAGCCTCCTGAGTAGCTGGGACTACAGGTGCCCGCAACAACGCCCGGCTAATTTCTTGTATTTTTTAGTAGAGACGGGGTTTCACCATGTTAGCCAGGATGGTCTCGATCTCCTGACCTTGTGATCCGGCCTCCCAAAGTGCTGGGATTACAGGCGTGAGCCACTGCACCCAGCCCCTTCTCTATTCTAGTTCTAACTCTTATTTTCTTCTAAGGGACTGGCTTTTTTTTTTTTTTTTTTACCTCCCTTTCCACTATTGCTCTGACTTTTCTAATTTTGTTTTGAAGTGTTGGTAAAAATGGAAAAGTAAGATATTTTTAAGCTTTCTCTTAGGCCTTTTTCCTCTAGTTTCCTTCTAACTTCCCCCCTGCCCCAACTATATTTTGAAGTCAGTCTCTCACATAATTCTTGTTTAATTTGCATCCCCTATCCCCTAATTTAGGACAGTGTGGTCAGGCAAGAATATTATGCACCTGTGACTCACCTTCTATGTGTTTCTGCCACACTCTGCTTCCCTTATGACAGCACAAAGTATTATAATTTTCTGGTGATTTGACTATGAGTTTCCCTGAGGGGTATGGTTGTGTCATTTTTGTTTACTTGCATATAATAGACTCAAAGTAAGCATTTAAGTGAATGGTGATTATCATTTCTTTATGATTCATTCAGGTACCATACTGTGTTCTTGGCACTTGCAGAGAACTTCTTTTATATTATGTAATAGTACTTTCAAGTTCATGATAATTTTGTTACATGAACTTGGGGAAAACATTGAAACTGGTCAAAGTGGCACACACTTTCAGGTATTCTCAATTTATTTTGCCAAAGTGCTTTTGATTTACAAAGATAAAACCCTGCCACAAATTGTTTATATACAGATGATTTTCAGTAGAATTTTAGAACTCTAAGGAATCTTAAAAACAGGTTGTTAACAGCTTTTCTAGTCATTCTCAGCTGGAGTTTAGGTTTGCTTCCTACTTCATCAAAGCCAAAAGCAAAAATTCAAATTTTTTTTTCTGAGACAAGGTCTCGCTCTGTCGCCCAGGCTGGGGTGCAGTGGCTCCATCACAGTTCACTGCAGCCTCTATTTCCCAGGCTCAAGTGATGCTCCTACCTCAGCCTCCCAAATAGCTGAGATCAGAGGCACGCACCACCATGCCTAACTAATTTTTTTATTTGTGGAGATGAAGTCTCACTGTGTTACCCAGGCTAGTTTCAAACTCCTGGGCTCAAGCAGTTTTCCTGCCTTGGCCCCCTACAGTACTGGGATTCCAATTGTGAGCCATGCCCAGAAATTTAATTTTTTAAAAAATGTTGAACGTAACAGGTGTAATGAGATGCTGTGGGAACATAGGAAGGTACTCAGCCCAACTTGAATTATCAGGAAAAGTATCTGGTGGGGAGTAACACCAAAATAGCTCTCAAGAGATACATAATAAGGCAGGTGAGATAGAGAAGGGAGTGCGTTCCAGTCAGAAGGAGCAATATGAACAAAGGAGCAGTAATGTAAAATAGCAGGGGCAAGAAAGGATCATCAATAGAAGTTACTACTCTTACAGCATGAAGTTTAAGACAGAAAGTGATGGAAGATGTCCGAGGTTAGAGAGGCAGGTCATAGCCGGGCATGGTGGCTTACACCTGTAATTTCAGCACTTTGGGAGGCCGAGGTGGGTGGATCACAAGGTCAGGAGATCGAGACCATCCTGGCTAACACGGTGAAACCCCGTCTCTACTAGAAATACAAAAAATAAGCCGGGCGTGGTGGCAGGTGCCTGTAGTCCCAGCTACTCGGGAGGCTGAGGCAGGAGAATGGTGTGAACCCAGGAGGCGGAGCTTGCAGTGAGCCAAGATTGTGCCACTGCACTCCAGCCTGGGTGACAGAGCAAGACTCTGTCTCAAAAATAAAAAACAACAACAAAAAAAAGGTAGGTCATAGATTTGTATGCCATGCTGGGGAATTGTACTTAATCTTTTAGGTAATGGTGAACCTTTTAGAGTTTAAAGCTGGGGAGGTTGTATATTGTAAGGAGGAGACTAGCAGCGTGTGGAATATAATATATATACAGAATATATATTAATAGCAGTCTATATTTTACCATGTTTGATCAATCCATTATAAATTCTCTTTAGGATTATTTGTTCAACTACTAAATCCTTTTAATCCTATTTAAGCAGTCCATATGAGAAACAGTTCACCTGATGGAATCAGGAAATACTGTTTTGGGCTTTTTCTTTTTCTCTCTCATTCTTTATTTTAGAGGAATAGGAATGAAATGAATTACTTAGGCACAGAACTTACTATTTGTAATGCTGTCATGATAATATTACTGTTTAGTACATGTTTGAATTGATTTGAAAAAGTGACCTTAGACTCAGTATTACTTCAGTTAAATTGAGTCTTCTTAAACTGTTATCTTTTGGATTTTAAAAAAATTATTGCTGGTTTTGGCTAGTGATGCTAACATTGGCCATGCAGGAATACTTTTCTTGGCCCTGTTGTTAAATTTTACTGTCTGGTATATGGGCCAAACATAGTGGCTTACACCTGTAATCCCAACACTTTGGGAGGCCGAGGTGGGAGGATTGCTTGAGCCTGGGAGTTGACGACCAGCCTGGGTAACATAGTGAGACCTTGTCTCTACAAAAAGTAAAATTAGGCCGGGCGCAGTGGCTCACCTCTGTAATCCCAGCACTTTGGGAGGCTGAGATAGGTAGATCGCTTGAGGTCAGGGGTTTGAGACCAGCCTGGCCAACATGGCGAAACCCCATCTCTACTAAAAATACAAAAATCAGCCAGGCGTGGTGGCACAAGCCTATAATCCCAGCTACTTGGGAGGCTGAGGCAGGGAGAATTGCTTGAACCTAGGAGGCGGAGGCTGCAGTGAACTGAGATTGAGCCACTGCACTCTAGCCTGGGTGACAGAGCGAGACTCCATCTCAAAAAAAAAAAGCCGGGCATGGTGGCACGTACCTCTGGTCCTAGCTACTTTGAGGGTGCTGAGGTGGGAAGATCACTTGGGCCTGGGAGGTCGAGGCTGCAGTGTGCCATGGTTGTGCCACCGTACTCCAGCCTGGGTGACAGAGCAAGACCCTGTCTCAAAAAGTATATGGAATATTAAAGTTCAAAGATACTGTCATGATTTCTTTCATGACTAATTGTTAATAGTGTTTAAAATAACTTCATAGATAATATTTTGTAAATTTGTTTTTCTGACATTAGAGAATTGGGTAGTTTAGAGGTGGGAAAGGAGAACTAATATTTGAGTACGTTTGCATTCCATATATATGCTTTACATAAGTTATGTCATTTAGTTATAACTATGATAATCTCCATATAACTGTATTCTCTTTTTTTGTATGTTACCTTTGTGATTCTTCTTACAATTGTATGTTTCTGTTATTGTTTAATGCCCAAACATCAAATAATGACATTATTTAATGTAATCTGTCATTCAGGGATTTTTTTTTCTCCCATACCCCACATTGTATCTCTACCTGAAGGTTGGAGTTAATGGTGTTCTTGTTTTCATAGCTACTGTAAGTCATTGTTCGTTTTGTCTCCCTAAAAGCCTCCCCAGTTTCATCAGATTATAACATCACCTACCTCTCCTGGGAATTTATTTCCTTGTTGTTGATGTGTTTGGCTGGCTTAGTTAACATTACTTTTCCTTATTGTGGCATTTTGGATAAAAGCTCATCTTGATAGGAATTTAATTTCTCTTGAATGCTTAACTCTTCATCCAGAAGTCTTGTGATTGGCTTTACTTGGTTCTCAGGGATTTTTATGGACCCTTAGTCCAGAACTAGATCTTAAAGTAGCCTAGATACAGAATTACAGCTAGATATGAGGAATGACTTCTAGTGTTCCATACCATTGTAGGCTTACTATGGTTAACTTAGGAAATAAAAATGAACTATGATAACAGAATGATAGCCCATTTAAAAAACTGAAATAAATAGTAATAAGTGAAAGTTACCAGGTGCAACAGATGAATTATATATTTAGAGATGATGAAAAAAATATTGAACAGGAAATCAACCTGAAGTAAATGACTATTTTGAAAGATTTCCATGAACACAAAACATTGTTGTTTTCATCTTCCTACATATTATTTGAGTATTCTCCTTATAGCTCTTTCAAACGGTTTGAAACTACAGTTTAAAAGAGCTGTAAGGAGAATACTGAATGTTCCCAAAATAAACAACCGGTTTTATTTTTTTAATGGTGACTCCAAAACTCAAGAGTAAAAGTTTTCTAATCACTATTACTTTAAAGTGTGTCCCTGCTAAAAATTAAACCTATACTCAGTAGGCTTACAACAACAATAAAACAATAATGTTTTGTGTGTGTGGAAATCTTTCGAAATAGTAATTTACTTCAGGTTAATTTCCCGTCCAGTATTTTTTCATCATCTCTAAATGTATAATTCATCTGTTGTCCCTGGTATCTTTTACTTATTACTATTGATTTTAGTTTTTTAAATGGGCTATCATTTCCATTATCATAGTTCATTTGTATTTCCTAAGATAAGTTAATGGCTACTTGCTGCGGGAGAAATTCACTATATTTTCTTAATCTTAAGAGGTGGGGGAACTTAACTCCAAATTACTATCAGTTGATAATAGTGTTACTTAAACTTTAAAATGTTATATTCTCTGAGCACCTAAATTTAATTCAACTATGGATATTTGGTGAGATGACATAGTGAAAATTTTAATAAAGAGTAGGAGAATATTGGATATTAATATTAAATGTGATAACCAATAACATAGTTTTATTTTCATGTATCTCAAGTCTGATAGATTTTGAACAACCTTAACATTTTTAAACATATTTTGTAGTATTACCTAACCTTTTATGAGAGAGAATTGTAAACATACTCTTGATGATAGCTCAAACTTTGTCTTCTGTTTTTAAAATTGTTCCTTATAGAATGTTTCTCCATCCCAGAGAGATGAAGTAATTCAATGGCTGGCCAAACTCAAGTACCAATTCAACCTTTACCCAGAAACATTTGCTCTGGCTAGCAGTCTTTTGGACAGGTTTTTAGCTACCGTAAAGGTAAGTGTTTTAAGATAGACTTACATACAACCTCATTTGAGTGTACGTATGCTAAACTAGAGGCTATTAGTAAACATTCTGTAAGGTAGAAAGAAGTGGAGAACTTTGCTGGAGAATGATGTATGTACCCATAAGAAAACATGGTGGTGTCTTCTGCTATTGTTTATTTTATTTTTATTTTTTGATAGTTTCGCTCTGTTGCCCTGGCTGGAGTGTGTCTGCCTCCTGGGTTCAAGCAATTTTTGTGCCTCAGCCTCCCAAGTAGTTGGGACTGCAGACACGTGCCACCATGCCAGTCTAAGTTTTGTATTTTTAGTAGAGACAAGGTTTTGCCATGTTGGCCAGGCTGGTCTTTGAACTCCCGATGTCAAGTCATCAGCCTGCCTTGGCCTCCCAAAGTGCTGGGATTACAGGCATCAGCCACCACTCACGGCTTTCTACTATTGTTTAAAAAGCAGAAGTGTTTTTGGAAGGGTTTCTAATTATATTCTGTAATTTTCTTTTTGTTACGAGTATTCATAACTTTTTAGCCTATGAAATTTTTTATCTCTTGATTTTAGCACAAACCATATAGCATCAGCAGAATACTTAGTCATTTTCTAACATATTGGTGTACAGAGGTGGACAAGGAATCAGACTAGAATAAAGTATAAGCCTATTGAATACCCATACTGTGTGGCTTTCTGAAAAACATGAAGTGCTTTCTACGGGCTTACTTTGGTATATAACAAGATGTCATAAAACAACTTTGGTATATTTTTGTTGAATGACAGCATACAAATAATTAGGTTTTATATTGTCCCCATTGCTATGTCATTGGCTGTGTCAAATTAGTAAGTAGGCCCTCAACATATTTAAAGCAGAAAATGAGCATTTATTTAATGGCAAGGCATGAAAAAGTAGCATAGTATTTAAACTGTAGGCATTAGTATGCAAAAGAATACGTAAACTGGGGGAACTGTCAATTAAATGCTTTATTAGGTATACAAAATAGAAGCCAAATAATTACGGAGTGTAAGACTGAATAGCTGCTCAGTTTCAAACTTCTACTCTTAAGAGACTTACTAAACATGACAGAACCCAATAAATAAGAAATATGAAAAAAATGAGATATTTGGCAAAATTCTCTAATTGTTCCAGAAATTTCCCCAGCTTTGTTTCAAGTGTTTAATAAACACAGCAAGAAACTCATGATAGAAACTACAACAATGTGTTCACTAATAATTTTTGAAAAATGTACTGTCCAAGAAAGGACACTAACCTTAAACTCATCTTTCTGTGGAATTATCTGTGAAAAGTAGGTTAGATGTAGTAGAGAGGGAGGGAGGAGTGATGTGGACTTGTTGCTGAGATAAAAGTAGGCATTTTTCAGATATCCCAGATTGCAAGCAATTAGCTTTAAAAAATGTTTACATACACAAAAAGTTTTTTAATTTTGGGAATATTATTTATTAAAAACTTCTAAATCAAGCTTTTTTTTCTGCCGGATAGAAATGAACTTTGGTTAATTGGCTTTGGTTGAACTTTGAGCAATGGAATTGATATTATTTTTGTAGAATATCATATGGCTAGGATTGTAATGTTAAAAGTTAGCTCCCAGGCCGGGCACGGTGGCTGACGCCTGTAATCCCAGCACTTTGGGAGGCTGAGGCAGGCGGATCACGAGGTCAGGAGATGAGACCATCCTGGCTAACACGGTGAAACCCCCGTCTCTACTAAAAATACAAAAAAAAATTAGCTGGGAGTGGTGGCGGGCGCTTGTAGTCCCAGCTACTTGGGAGGCTGAGACAGGAGAATGGCATGAACCCAGGAGGCGGAGCTAGCAGTGAGCTGAGATTGTGCCACTGTACTCCAGCCTGGGCAACAGGCCAAGACTCCATCTCAAAAAAAAAAAAAAGTTAGCTCTAGACACACTTGATCTTGCAAGTGTACTTTCCTTCCTTCTGTAAAGCTTTTTAATAAACTTTGTTTTCTGTTCTTAAAGTTAGCTCTGATCTAAAAAGCAATGAGTGGCAGTCACATTAATTGAATTCCATAGTATTTTGTGTATACCTGTCTCATCTGCATATCTAGGTTTTTAAAACAGTTATAAAAAGTTAAACCGTTTTTGAAAAATCACTAAAGTTGCTTTTTCCCTCTTCAAAATTTTAGGCTCATCCAAAATACTTGAGTTGTATTGCAATCAGCTGTTTTTTCCTAGCTGCCAAGACTGTTGAGGAAGATGAGGTAATCCTTTCAAGATAATGTTTCTTCTGTGAAAATTTCTCTCCACATTTATTAACTTGCTTCTTGTTTGCCAAAACAAAAACCGTAAATGAGTTTCTTTCTGTCCTTTTCTCCCTGTCCCTGTTCCCCTTTGCTTTGGATAGAGAATTCCAGTACTAAAGGTATTGGCAAGAGACAGTTTCTGTGGATGTTCCTCATCTGAAATTTTGAGAATGGAGAGAATTATTCTGGATAAGTTGAATTGGGATCTTCACACAGCCACACCACTGGATTTTCTTCATATTGTAAATATACCTGAAGTCTTTTAGTTTCTTATTTGAGTGTGTAGTCTTCAGTAAATTAAAAAATAGATTGCCTACTCATTTATTTTGTACTGGAAATAGGAAAAAGAAAACTTGATATTCAAGGAAAAATTATAAATTAGTATATATGTCATATCACTGAAGCTTAAATCGCAAACTTAGAAATTGAATAGGTTAGGCTGGGCGCGGTGGCTCACTCCTGTAATCCCAGCATTTTGGGAGGCTGAGGCAGGCGGATCACTTGAGGTCAGGAATTTGAGACCAGCCTGGCCAACATGGTGAAACCCTGTCTCTACTAAAAATAGAAAAATTAGCCGGGCATGGTGGCAGGCGCCTGTAATCCCAGCTACTCGGGATGCTGAGGCAGGCAGGAGAATCGCTTGAATCCAGGAGGCGGAGGTTGCAGTGAGTCGAGATCATCTACTGCACTCCAGCCTGGGCAACAGAGTGAGACTGTCTCAAAAAGATATTGAATAGGTTGCATCAATTTCTATATATAATTTCCTAGATATTTAAATAAAATGATGTTCTTGTGATTTTCAGTTCCATGCCATTGCAGTGTCAACTAGGCCTCAGTTACTTTTCAGTTTGCCCAAATTGAGCCCATCTCAACATTTGGCAGTCCTTACCAAGCAACTACTTCACTGTATGGCCTGCAACCAACTTCTGCAGTTCAGAGGATCCATGCTTGCTCTGGCCATGGTTAGTCTGGAAATGGAGAAACTCATTCCTGATTGGCTTTCTCTTACAATTGAACTGCTTCAGAAAGCACAGGTAGGTGTCAGACTCATTAAATAGTGTTCTTTTTAAGTTTTTCTATGATTGGAATACATAGAGTTACCAAACTAAAAGACATTTCTAATGTAATGGCAAACCATTCTTAAGAGTAGACAAGAGTAAAGTATATATTTTAAATTTACGGGCTAGATGATCTCTTTTTTTCATATAAAACTTATATAGTATTTTTAAGATTCCTTTTAACCATTTCTCTTACTGTAAGAATTCTAAAATGTTCATAAGATTGTCAATACCATATTGTCCTTTAGTTTTTTGTAAAGAAACTTCCTAGCTACATCTGTAGGTTTTAATGTAGTACTTCTTTACTTCACTCATTTTATAACGGATGTCAGGAACAAAAATTAGAATAAGTTGCTTTTTAGACAAGCAAATAATTTATTGTTGGCTAGTAAGTGAAGTATTTATACCAAACTGGCAGGTAGAAGCCGCTTTTCTGAAAGAGGTTTTGCCCTGGCAGTTCTATTATTACCTAAGATTAGTTGGTAACTTGTATCTACAGATTATTATAAAATGTATAGGTTGATAAATTATCAACCACCTAAGTAAAATGTAAAGGTTAAGTGGAGAAAATTCTCATTCAAATGGAAAGTTGGTGAGAGTGCTGTATGTTAGCAACTACTTTGAGAGAAGGCTTACTGGTTCTATTCATGTCACCAAATAGAACTTACCGAGTTTAGGTGTGCTGCAAACCATTTTCCTGCCAGCTGAATCCATAAAAGACTCATGAACCTACTTTCCCTTTATATGGCTATTTATTCTTATTTAACAGTAGTTATTCTGATTTGTTTTATTGGATTTTACTTAGAAGATTGTGAAATTCTAAGCTTAACATTTTGCAGTAAACGTAATTGTAGCAAAGAACTACAGTTATTGAGCTAAAAAGTTAGATTATTATAAAAGAAAAACATAATAGTTGAATTTGGTGTTTTTCTAAGAAAGTTATAATTGATCTTATAGCAAACATTTTAAGAAGTATGTCTGAAGAAAATGAAGCAGGCAAAAAAATAATTTTTTTTTTAAACAAGTATGTCAGTGCTTCCAAGAATTTCAGGCTCTAGTTTGTGAGCAGAGGGGAGCTCAGTCTTTTCATAAAAAGGTTGATGACCAGAGCAGTATGTTAGGTAGAGATCTACCTATGTAGTGTAACATGGGCTATTTTTTTGTTTTGAAGGGATATCTTAATTGCCTTAGATTGAAATAATTAAATGCTGCAATGAGAATAAATCCTAGGAGGTAGTTGCTACTTAGTGAGAATTTTTAGAAATTATGATAAACCACCATTTAAATGAATAATATGACACAGAATATTTACTTTGCTCACCCTGGAGTGTTAGAAAGAAAAGTTGAATATTAATCACTCACATTAGACTGTGAAGTAGAGGAATAGGCTTAATAGAAAACCTCCTACATTACATTATTTTTATTGGAACAAATGACATCTCTAAATGCCTTCTGACTTGGTCTCTGTGCTTGTTCTCAAGATAGTACAGAAAAAGATTGCTCTAAAGTATTAGTGTCAGAGGACAGATTTTGAAGCATAAATAATAATGTTGTAAATAGCATGTGTATTCTGTAGCTTTGAGATGATGTTTTCCTAGTGAAAAACTGGAAACTCTGATTCTCTTTTGTAAGTTTTCTGGTGCTAGAGGAAGAAAGTATTCACTGAAACTTTTTTTTTTCTTCTTAGCTGAAGGAGTATTACAAACCTGGGATTTGACAAAATCTTTGGAGAAATTACTTCATTGAACTCCTTTATTTTATAGCTCTGGGGTAGGGAACTGGAGACTTTCTTAGAGCTGCGTAGAGCTACTTAGTAGTGATTTAAAAGAACCAGTGCTTTTTTTCATACCACACAAACCTTAAAAATTCTAGTTCAGTGGTTTTCATAATTTGTTTTAGAAGTGGAACCCTTTCCCAGTCCCCCTTCCCCAAAGAAAATCTTGTACACACACAATCCCAGAATATAGAAAAGTGGAGCTATACTTGTGTTTAAGGGCAGGTCCCCACTCAACATAGCGTTTTCCCTTCCATAGCTAGAAATCTACCTATGTAGTGTAGGTTTAGATTATATTATGTAGGTAGTGTTTGGACGTAGTTTGAAAACTGGAAATACAGTGACTTTCTTTTTTTTTTTTTTTAAGAGATTTGCCCCATGTAGTATATAATTGCAGTGGGGAAGTTAGTGAAGAAAAGGAAGGTCATAAATCTTGGTAGAGACTTTTGGGACTTGTTCTAGCAGTTCTCCTCTAACACCAACCCATGTGGTCCAAACATGGATGGCTCCTAGTTCTTTAGGACTCATTTCTGTTTTTGCTAAGTTTGCTGTGTTTAGGTAGGGAACACCAGGTCTAATATCTTTGTGTTTAGACGTGTGACAAGGCCACAATATCAGATTTCTTCCTCTTTTTCTGGATTTAGTATAGGAAATTCTTGCATCAGATTGATGAGATCATGCCAAAATTATTTGTGACATGATTCCCAGTGTCTGGGTTTGAGGAGAGTCCATCACAGACATACCGTGCTGTGAGGAGGCCACTCTCACTAGTTCTGCCTGAGCCCCCACTTTGAGACAAAGTATGGCGAGTGTTGCCAGGTTTGAAAGGCAGTCTTCCTTTTGTCCCTCTTAACCTCTCACAACTACACCCCCTTAAGCTCTTGCGCCACCTGTTGGTCACCATTCTGGGATGGCTAAACCTCTTTCTCTCCTTACCCTTCTGCTACCCTTGCTCTGTTGTGTGGTTGTGCTCACGTCCTCCTCTTTCTGACTGATGTGGCCCACCCTGATAAACTCAGGCTGTTAACTCTACCTAGATTAGTGTGGTAGTCTTTGTAGTTCCTAGCTGGGCAGTAGTCAAAGTTACATGTTCTACTTTAAAACTAGAGTAGGTTCAGCCATAAAACAGAACAAAATCATGTCCTTTGCAGCAACATGGATGCAGCTGGAGGCCATTATCCTAAGTGAATTAACGCAGGAACAGAAAACCAAATATCACACGTTCTCACTTACAAGTGGGAGCTAAACATTGGGTACAATGCGGACATAAAGATGGCAACAGTAGAAACTGGGGACTACTAGAGGGGGGAGGGAGGGAGGGGAGCAAGGGTTGAAAAACTGTTGGGTACTGTGCTCACTACCTGGTTGACAGGATCACTTGTACTCCAAACCTCAGCATCATGCAATATATATCTAGGTAATAAACCTGCACATGTAGCCCCTAAAAGTAAAAAGCAGCAAATTAAAAAAAAAAAAGCAGCAGCAGACCCCTCCCTACCAGTCTCCTGGTTCTTTTTGAAGGTGGCTGTGGTCAGACTATTCCAGCAGGTTCCTCAGTGCTTCATGCTGTTCACCAAACCTGGATCCATCTGGACCTACCATTTATGTCATTTATTGTTATAAAAAATAATACATATTCTCTTGACACCTTATAATTAGAGTTCATTTAAGTCCTTTTTATCAACTCCATTAGAGTACTTGTCTGGTGTCGAGAGTTTTGGTAGTTCCAGTATATGTGCTTGTTTTGTTTCTTCCACTGGATCTCAAGAAGGAACAAATTATTTTGGTGTCTTATAGAACAAATTCAGATTGTACTAGATTAGAAGGAATTTATTTTGATGTTATTTTGGAGAAAAGACTTACTTGGGACTTGGGTGGAAGTGGAGTTCATATAGATGGTTTTGTTTTGAATAATTTCTAAAGTCTTTTCTAGCTCTGTCATTTCTTGTCAGCCTCCCACCTCTAAAATATAACTCTCTATTTACTTTTTTCACACAGAAAGATTATCGTGACATAGTCTTCCTCTTACTTAAATACATGTCTTTTTAGGATTCTGCCATAGTATTGATTCTGCCATGGCATTTATTATGCCCAGTGACCAAGGCATTAGAATATTTGTGGTACCTTTACCTTTCTAGGCCAATAAATATCATTCATTTGCTAAAGAACGTTTCATTAAACGAGGTACAGTTGGCTCTCCATATCACTGGGTTTGGCATCTGGATTCAACCAACCGTGAATTGAAAATATTCGGGAAGAAATTTCACAGAGTTCCAAAAAAAACCTTGAATTTGTGACACGCTGAGTACTACATTGAATCCACACAGATGAAGTGATGTGTAGGCATTCTGTTAGGTATTATAAGTAATCTAGGGATGATTTAAAGTATACAGGACGATGTGAGTGGGTTATATGCAAATACTACATTATTTTATATAAGAGACTTGAGCATGTTGGGTTTTGTTATCTTTTGGAGGATCCTAGAACTAATCCCCTATGGATACTGTGGGATGACTGTACTTATTTTTTAGAAGTAATTTCTACACTATAGCCTTTTTCACTCCCAGTTTCTTTCATTTTTTTTTTTAGGCTTCCTAAAATATTGGCAGAAGCTCCATCCTTTCTCTGTGCTTTGTTCCAATGTTTTTAGCATGTTTCAGCTTGTTCTACATCCATGGGATATATAATAAGACCTAGCCTAAATGTAAGCTTGATAGTTCAGGGACTATCTTAAGTGTTATGTAACTTTTTTCTTTTAAGGGAGGGAGAACAAATTCTAATACTAGTTAATAGTGTCTTACCCATAGTGTGTTATCTAATGCCTTTCAAACTAGGGGAAAAAAATCAGTGAACAATATGGTAGATGCTAAAATCTGCCATTTTCTTGTATATTTCTGACAGTTTCAGTTATTTTGCATTTGTATTATACAATGACAAACATCAGCCTTTTACCATTCTTTCCTCTGGTATTTTTTCAGTAACATAATGAATGTATTTAGAGATAAAAATAATTTTGTGACCAAATGTGTTCTTGTAGAGTGCATTATTTTCCCCTATTTTCTCTGTGGTATTGCAAGCAGTCATGGTGTGTGCTGCAGGTTATATGAGGATGAGTAAGACTTGGTCCAGAAATGTCCAGAATACCCAAAACTGGAAAAAGTGATCCCTGATAGTTAAATGGTCAAGATAGGCTCCCCGAAGGTGATGGTGTTTAGCCAGTCCTGGAAGGAATCGGCAATACAATTTCAACAGGTAGAAATAAGATGATTAAGGGTAAAATAAGAAAGGGGAAGATGAGTGTGTCATATAGAGCAGGACTTCAGCAAGAGTGTAGACCACAAGTTGAGGGTATGCTAGGAAATAAGGCTAGAAAAGAAGGTTGGGATCAGATTATGGAGATTCTTATTAATACTAAACTAAGGAGTTTAGCTTATTTCTGGTAGGCATTGGGGTGCCGCTGGAGAGAGCAGGGAAGGAATATATGATGCTAACTAAGGTTATTTTGACAATGCTGTAATTGAAAGTGAGGAAGAGAGACACTTTACTACAGGTAATAATTTAAAGGCCTTCCATGTACAGTCATTGTGCTGGAAACTTAGGGATAAAAAGATGAATATAATACAGTGTCACACCTTCGGTCTTGTAGTCTATAATGGAAAGGCTAAATGGTTAAATAGATTATTATAATGAAATGTAAATATGTTAAAAGGTTTTAGTGTCTCTTTTTTTTTTTTTTTTTTTTTTTGAGACAGTCTTGCTCTGTCTGTTGGCCTGGCTGGAATGCAGTGGCTTGATCTCACCTCACTGCAACCTCCACCTCCTGGGCTCAAGCCATTCTCATGCCTCAGCCTCCTGAGTAGCTGGGATTACAGGCATCTACCACTATGTCCAGCTAATGTTTTGTATTTTTAGTAGAGAAGGGGTTTTGCCATGTTGGCCAGGCTGGTCTGAACTTCTGGCTTCAAGCGATCCACCTGCCTTGGCCTCCCAAAGTGCTAGGATTACAGGCATGAGCCACCACGCCTGGCCATAAATATGTTAAAAGGTTGATATAGAAACATGACCGTGGCATTTAGGGTGTTTGGGGTGTTGAGGGAGTCAGGGGTAGTAACTCCAGAAAGGATTGATTGATACCTGTGAATTGTCCTGAACGGTAAGAAGGAATCATCAAAACTCCCAAATTAAAAACTTTACCAAAAACATTTTATCTTAGTGCTAAGTCTACTATTTTCTACAAAATACGTATTTCTAAATTTTTCATTTACTATTTTAAAATTCTTAGCTTCCCTCCTCATCCCTGATTAAAAAAAATGTTTTTTTGCCCTTTGGCTTCTTACATTCTTAATGAATGTGTTTATGAGTACTTTGGACTCCACTGAAAAAAATTAGAAGAGGCCAGAAGAGTAGGATGAAAGGCCTTCTAGACAGGGGAAATAGACTGAAAAAAAAAAAAAAAAAAAAAGCAGACGTTGGATACAAAAAAGTAGTTTCTGTTCTCATATAAATGTTCAGCATACATTGCAAATACAAAACTCAAGTTCCAAAGATAATTATATTAGAAATACAGATTTGGACCTAATTTCTAAGATGATGATGATGGATGGGTAGGCTGGATAAACAGATGAGTTGGAGGTAGAAGATGTGGGGAGAGAAAAGACTCAGTGGGGACGGAAAGCACAGGGAGGAAAAATGGCCACCAGAGATAACAGAGCAGCCTATGTTAATTAATGATCAACTGTGTTTTTTTTTTTTTTCCCCCTGGCCCAGATGGATAGCTCCCAGTTGATCCATTGTCGGGAGCTTGTGGCACATCACCTTTCTACTCTGCAGTCTTCCCTGCCTCTAAATTCCGTTTATGTCTACCGTCCCCTCAAGCACACCCTGGTGACCTGTGACAAAGGAGTGTTCAGATTACATCCCTCCTCTGTCCCAGGCCCAGAATTCTCCAAGGACAACAGCAAGCCAGAAGTGCCAGTCAGAGGTACAGCAGCCTTTTACCATCATCTCCCAGCTGCCAGTGGGTGCAAGCAGACCTCTACTAAACGCAAAGTAGAGGAAATGGAAGTGGATGACTTCTATGATGGAATCAAACGGCTCTATAATGAAGATAATGTCTCAGAAAATGTGGGTTCTGTGTGTGGCACTGATTTATCAAGACAAGAGGGACATGCTTCCCCTTGTCCACCTTTGCAGCCTGTTTCTGTCATGTAGTTTCAACAAGTGCTACCTTTGAGTGTAAACTAAGGTAGACTACTCTGGGAATGAGAACATGCAAAATCAGGAAAGGCTGTAGAAGGAAGTATACCTTAACAGGCTGATTTGGAGTGAGCCAGAAAAAAAAAAAAAAACTCTCATTATTTGTGTGGCTAATTATAATTCAGCATTATTTAAACACATAAAGACCAAAAAAAAAAAAAAATCCAAAAGATCCAAACTTTTTTTAAACTTAAAAAAACTCTTTGTAGTATGTCAGTTGTACTTTTTGTCTGCCATAATGTAACGTAGCTTGCCCCGTCAAAAATTCAGTTAAAATTCATAGCCAGCAATCCTGTCCCCCGTCAGTATCCTGATTTAATTTTCCTGTTGCTTTTGCTTGCTTCTCCATTTAATAGTTACTGAACTTTATGCATGTTGATCTATAGTGATTTTCACTGCAGTTGAATGAACAAATTATTTCAGTGTGACAGCCATGACTCAAGTTCCAATTAGTCTGAAAAGGGTACTTTAGAATTGTCCCATATTAATCAGAGACGGCAACAGAAAAAGTTCTCATATTACCAGGTTGATTTTGTGTCTCATTTCAAATTTTAATTTAAAATTATGGTTTTCATTTTTGTTTACCTTAAAGTGATGCTTAAAAGTGGCATGTAATTAGGACACTTAGATTTGTTGAAAGCATTTTTGACATTTGTATAAAAGAATTTGTGATAAATATATCCAGGTGCTCACCAAAGAAACATGTACGTAACAAATTAGATTTTTCTAACTGATAGTTTTCACTCATTTATAATCAGTAGGAGAGAGTGTCTAGATGTTGGGGCAACTCTATGATTTGAGTCTGTAACATGTTATAACTGAATTTAGTACCCTAGTTTGTTAAGCTATTAGGATTTTCTAATAGAACTTACTCCCCCTGCCTCCCCAGCCTATGTTTCTTTTAATGACTTCTGGATCCTGAACTCCCTTTGCAGTCTGAAAAAGGTATTGCAGTCAGAACCGTGTACTGATGATAAAAGCCTCTGGTAGCAATAAAAAGTTGTCCTTAACTTTTGTTTCTGTGACTTTTTTCTGGTTGTGAAGAGGTACAGGTTCCTGATTAGCTAGGCACTGCTATTTCAACTAGAGAAAACAATAGACCAAGAATACACTTACTGAAAATAAAACATGAAGAAAAGAGGATCTGAATGTGATCGAGGGATATAGGTTTTAGACATAAGAATTTTACTTTCGTGGTATTTTTTCACTGGTGCACTGTGAATCCTCCAAATAGTAAATTTACATCTTAATGTGACTGCTTGTGAGAGTAGGCTCAGACCCATATCTTTAAAATGTTATTTTTAGCCATTTTTTAATGTTCAGATTTAGCAGAACAAGAGTATTTTCAGGTCATCATCTGATTTGTAAAAAATTCTTGTGGTAGGGTTCACTACCTGTTTTATGACCTTAAAATCCAATTAAATGGGAAGCGTTTACTCACATGTCAGTACAGGGAGTGGGAGGGAAGATAGCAAAGGATTGGCTTCACAGATAGACATTTTAAAAATTTCTCATCCTGATCTTCATCTGTTTAATTCATCTGAATTGTAGGAGCTCTAAGAAGTTTACAACTGCATATGTTCATAGTATCTGTAAAATGATACAGATACTATGAAACTTCCTCCTCTTTAACAGATGAGGACATAGTTGTGTTACATAGAAAGCTAGGGATAAAACTGAGTTTAGAGTCAGTATTTCATTTGTAGTCCAGTAGCTGCAAATTGAGCAGAATGTTAGAGGACAATAGGATTTTCACTTTTTGGTCCTAAGGTTTTCAATATTTACAAATTGCTGGTAAGTTAGTTTGGGACACAGCATTCTTCTCATGGGACACTGAATCAAGTGGGATAGTGGGCTGCTAGCCCTCATGCCTCAGAGCTTATTTAACCCATCATTCAGTTCAGTGATAGTACTTTGGAGACCTGGCCTTCAAAAGCACTGTTAAACCTTGGCCACCGTTTCAGAGGCCTGAGCCCACTTCCTCACGACTTACTGTGGGCCCTTAGAGAACTGTGGCTTGTGACAGAGCCTAGTATTCTTGAACAGTGTAGAACTTTTCATTAAGAATGTTCCGGTTGGGTGCAGTGGCTCATGCATGTAATCCCAGCACTTTGGGAGGCTGAGGCAGGCGGATCACGAGGTCAGGAGTTCAAGACCAGCCTGACCAACATGCTGAAACCCCATCTCTACTAAAAAATACAAAAATTAACCAGGTGTGTAATCCCAGCTACTCGGGAGGTTTGAGGCAGGAGAATCGCTTGAACCCAGGAGGTGGTGAGCCGAGATCGTGCCATTGCACTCCAGCCTGGGCAACAGAGGAAGACTGAAAAAAAAAAAAAGTTCCTGCTGTTCAATTAGTTCTCTTTTTACCTGGAACTATTCTCAGTCTGTCCCAAGTTACTTGTGTTAAACTTTGGCATCACATCACAGACTCAAGATCTAGAAACCTGAGCATTCTGCATCATAATTGTCTTGTGCCTCCTGGTGGTTAAAAAACCTGTCATTCCGTGAAGCCTCTGGAAAGGCAAGGGACTCTGCTTGATGGGGATAGTAGTTATTCTCTAATCCTCCATTCAACCAAAAAACAAAACTAAAGAACATGTTCTAGCCCTTGAAGATCAGACTAGAAGCTAAATATTTCATTCTCTATGAGATGAATATAAAGTTAGTTACATAGAGAACTAGAAGTTTTCTCTACAGATAGATGATGTATTAGTTTGGAGGGGGAAGGGAAAGCTGGGAATGCAAAGTGCTCCCAAATGTCAGTAAAAGGTCAAATATGACCAGTTTGTCATAAATGTTCCTGACGCTGCCTTTGGCTGTGAAGGAAGGTAGAATGTAGCTCTTCACTCAGCCAAGTTGATGAGAATCTGAACCTATGTTCTTGTTGAGAGAAGACACTGGTGTTTGTGCCCCCAAGAAATACTATGTATTTTCTCCTGTGTTGTTAGAGCCAGCCACTTGTGTCCTCTGTACTCTTTACAAACCTGAATTTTCAAGCTTTTAAATTTACTCCTAGATTTCCTGAAGCAAGTTATGCTTGAGCATTCGTGCCCAAAGCAGCATGGTGGACTTTCACTTGAGAAGAAAATGTGGTTAAGCTACTGATGCACAGCCAACATGATGAGGAACTTATCTTTATCTAAAGTAGTTTGCACATTTTCAACTGGAAAGCGAAGATACCATGTCACAGGTTCTCACAAACAACCTGGCAGAATGCATCCCCAGTTTAACAGGGTTCAACTAACCCATCTCAAACGTTTACCCTATTTGACATCATGAAGTTTTATCTAACATGTAAATGTTACTTCCAAAGCCTCGAAAATTCTTTTAGTCTTTGAGAATGTCTCCTATACCTGTTATCAAATAATGCTATGAGCTTTGGCCACTAGATGGTGCTTTTAGAAAAATACAGCATCTTTTTACATATCTGGGAGAAATTGAGTTGAGTTTACTGTATGTTAGTGAGCAGTTGAACACTCATCTGGTTGCTGAGCCAACGGTGTTGGCTTAGTTAGAAGTTCATATTACTTAAGGTACAGGAGGCCTGTGTGTGTGAGAGACTGAGGGAACTTTGGCAAGATCAGCCAGGGTTAAGGGGCAGATGGTGACTGGATACCACGTTTCAGACCAAGAAAAACCAGAACCAGTCTTACAAATCCCAATTACTGAGTTGTGTGGTTCTGCAAAGTAGCCTAGAAATACAATTGGGAAGTCTTGAATATAGCCAAGTCCCAAAACCTTGTTGCTTTCAGTTTGAATTGGATTTGGCCAATCATTAGGAGAGAAAAGATGAAGAGCACGCTTACTTAGCACAGCTTGCATCAAGAAATAGCAAGTTTTCCCTCACCATATTTAGTGGCTTTTATGATATACTCATATGTAAGACCAATGTCAGACATAACTCTCCCTTGTGCCAGTTTTACTTTAAAAGGCGTAATAAGATAACCAAGAATGTCTTATCAGATAGAGAAATTTGAGAAGAGCTCACTTTTTTTAGTTCCTAGGAGCCTCTGGAGTTAAGGATGAAATGAGAACCTCTGCCTTTCTCTTAACTCTAGAAGTATAGCCTTCATACCAGATCAAATGCCAGAATTGTTGACCTTATTGTGTTACACAACAGTAAGGTAGTAGAAAAGCAGTTTGAATAGCCCTAGGCTTAGTGAACTGGTCTCTCATTTCTTGGAAATAGCTTATTTTGTTAGGCAATAGGACACTCCAGAATGAAGGCCAACTTTAGGCAAGCAGCCACTACAAAGTGACTGGTGGGGAGCAGAATCCTTTTTGCTTTTCAGAATATGATCTATCTTCAGCAAACAACTTAGCATAGAAAAGTCTTGCCTTTTCTTTCACTCTTAACATTGCTGTGCTTATATGAGTTATACAAGTTCAATTCATAGTGCATGGCTAAATCCCCAGTACCTAATGTAGGCCTGGTGCAGTATACACAATAAAGTATTTGGAAAGAGGGAAGGAGGGGTTGAGGGAAGATGGATGAGTGAATAAGAAAAAAAGACAAGGAAAGCTAGAACTGCAACTCTCCAGAGTTCTAAACACATTGTTCACAGTTAAGCCCAGCCCTTTTGTTTATATGAGACAGGGTCTAAGTCTGTTGCCCACGTAGAGTGCAGTGGCACGATCCTAGCTCACTGCAGCCTTGAACTCCTGGGCTCAAGCAATCCTCCCACCTCAGCCTCCTGAGTAGCTAGGACTACAGGCACACACCACCATGCCTGGCTAACTTTAAAATTTTTTTTAAAGATAGGGTCTCACTATGTTTCCTAGGCTGGTTTCAAACTCCAGGCCTCAAGTGATCCTTCCACTTCTGCTTTCCAAAGTGCTGGGATTACAGATGTTGAGCCAATGCACCTGTCCAAGCCCAGCTCTTTATGGAATGTTATTCTGCTCCCCGTTCCCCACCCTCAAACACACACATTTATTTGTTCTTTTGTGGGACAGGGACCAAAAAAATCTTGTTATAATAGCCTTTGCCTCTCCTGGTCTAGATGCCATAACTTTGGAAGAAACTTTCCACAGTGGACTGAAAGGCTATTCATCTCACATCCCTACAAGTAACTGATTTGAGGCAGATGTGAAATCTTTTGTACCTCACGTGATGTTCCACTGACAACCAATAGGTCTCATTTATATATAGCTGTTAATCAGGAATAGCAAGGTAGGAAAGGGAGATGAGTAGACACCTAGACTCCCAACTAGTCTTCTCAAATTAGCACATGCAACCTGGGCACAGTAGCTCATGCCTATAATCTCAGTATTGTGGGCAGCTGAGGTGGGAGGAATGCTTGAAGCTGGGAGTTTGAGACCAGCTTGGGCAACATGAGACCCCATCCCTACAAAAAATAAAAAAATTAGCCAGGCATAGTTGCTGATGCCTATAGTCCTACCTACTCAGGAGGCTGAGGTGGGAGGATTGCTTGAACCAAGGAAGTCAAGGCTGCAGTGAGCTGTGATTATGCCACTGTACTTCAGCCTAAGCAACAGGGAGAGATCCTGCCAAAGAAAAAAAAAATTAATACAAGCAAACCCTTTACCAGCCCCGCGTATGCCAGTTGCTTGCTGGAGATTGACCTGAAAGACAGATGGCATCCTGTCATCATTTAAAAATTCAAGCACTAGGAAATCGGAAGTGAGCCACACTGCCATCACTGTCAGTCTCCAGGTGGGAAGATAAGTCAGTTGCGAAACAAAAGGTTTTAAAGTGGCTTAAAAAAACTTTAATAGTCTTTTGTGTTTTTTATTATTTTTTTTGAGATGGATTTGTGCTTTGTCACCCAGGCTGGAGTGCACTGGGGCGGTCTTGCCTCACTGCAACCTCCGCATCCTGTGTTCAAGCGATTCTCCTGCCTCAGTCTCCTGAGTAGCTGGAATTAACAGGCACGCGCCACCATGCCTAGCTAATTTTTGTATTTTTAGTAGACACAGGGTTTTACCATGTTGGTCAGGCTGTTTTCGAACTCCTGACATCAAACAATCCACCAGCCTCAGCCTCCCAAATGCTGGGATTACAGGTGTGAGCCATCGCACTTGGCCGTGTATTTGTTTGTGAGATACCAGACCTGTTTACCCATAATCTGGGCCAATAGCAAGCCAAAAATAAATAAATAACCAAATAACTAAGAAGGAACTTGATAAGCACTGTTGACGGGGAAAAGAAGTTCGGTCAATTATTGGGGGTGAGGACCTGTTTCTATCTGTCCAGCTCAGTGCATAACGATTGAGGAAGTTGGATCTCTCCTTTACACGTGTGCTGGGCTAATCTCAAGGAGACCATCTAGACTATGCTTGTATTAAGGCAGAGTCTGTATCTGAAAAGAACTAATATTTGTTTAAGACTGATGAAGAACAAAAAGCCTATTACCAATGGAAATAGGTTTAGATGGCTCACTTCTCCCTGCTTTGCTTTTCCACAATCTTGTTTGAGATAAGCCAATAATTTTTATTGCTAGTAATTATACCCAAGATGGTTTCACATCCCTTACTTGGTCAGCCAGGAGAAAATCTACCAGTTTTATCAACACTAGAGAAAAAGAACTGCCTATTGTAAAATGCCAAATCAATGGCAATCTATCTCAGGGGAATTGAGATGGCAAGGCACTTGGTTGGCCAGAGGTGTACATGATCAGGTTCCCCTAGGTAACTGGACTGAGGCTAACCTACTGATAATACTCTCTGTTCCCCAACTCTTCCCATTAAGATGGTTAATATTATACTTCCTCTACTCTGGGAGCTAAAACAGAAAAACAAAAAAGGAAATAGCAACAACAGACATACATTTCTTAAATACTGCCTAATTTGATTTTTAAATACTGCTCAAAAAATATTTACAATCTGATGCAGAATTTGTTTTTAAAATGATAGAATAAAGTTAAAATATCGAAATAGGGAGTTTAAGAATAAAGTCACTTATATGTAGTGATGACAGTGGTCTCACACAACAGGAACTACATGTTTAACTTGCAAAACTGATGTCATGCTCTGGCATCAGCTGGTAAGGAGCTGCTATTCCTTTCCCACTCCACTGGTCACATTACTAGCAGATTTGTGTCCTTACAGATTACAGTGTAGAATGAAGGGGATGGCTTTTGATGCTGACATTTTGATCATTTAATGGCTCACATGTATCTGACTTTACTTACATTTACTTAGTTTCTTTCTAAGTAAAGAAAGCAGCTTGCCAACTTGTTCATCCAATTGCTCTAAATAATCTCTTTCCAGGAATCAAGTGATTCAAGAGGCAGGAACTGTTGCTTCTTCATTTCACTGTCTAAAGGAACCATGTTACCATTCTTATTCAGAGGGGAACACTCCTGAGGATCTTGATTAAACACAACTCATGCCACCAACGGTATTTTTATGATCTACCTACTATGGAGCTGAAAAGTAAAGATGGAAATAAGCCTATCTATAAATAAGTAATGAAATTGAAAGATAACAAAATATATGTCCAGGCTTTATAATACATATGATTTGAAAATTGTCCCTTCACTATGAAAACTGCCCTCAAGAAGTGACTGCTAACGAATCTAGCCCTGAATCTGACTCATCACAAACAGGTCAGCATTAGAAATCACAGGCTCACTCAACTGGCAGAAGTATGTGTTTGGATATGGATGTTAATTTTAAGTGATCAAGCCTGAATGCTTTGATTCTCAGCAGGTTTTTTTTGCAGATATTGTAGAGAAATCCATCTAGGTAACTCTGAGAAGACAATGTGAATCAGAACCATTGTTAATGGTGCTGTTATCTGGGAGAAGAGATATGTACTTGTTTGGGGTTCATTTCCCATGGTCAAAGACATATGGGTCCTGGTAAAAAACTGTGGACACAAGGTACAGAGCTTCACAACAAATAAAAAGGCAGGTATGGGCCAGTAAGTTATTTTAAGGTATCTTTAAATTGAACCCCAGAGGCAGAAAAGTCATCTACCCAACACCGGCACATTTTAAACATGATTAGGATTTGTAGGTCAAAATCCCGTAACAAAAAAGGGAAGTTTTTGGTTGTTTCCAAAACGAGGAAAGCATATTAAACAGAATCTTGTGACTTAAACTTCACTCAAGTGAGCTTAAAACTGGCATAATTTTGATACCAAAAGTAAGCTGAATAACCAATACAAAAAACAGAACTAACTGGAATTTTTCTCCCCCAAAACATAATCCCAAATCCAAAACAACTTATATAAGGGATGCAAGTAACAGAAAAAGTCAAATAAAACAGTGGTTCCTGAATTTAAAGGAAGGATGCCCACTTCTCTCTCTCTCAAGAGGCAGATGGTCAGCTGAAAAATAAAAACATTGTATCAATAGAACACTCCAAAGAAAAAAAATTGCAGCCATCTCTGTTCATGCAATATCAAAAGTTTTTGTTTGTTTGTTTGTTTTTTAAAAACCCCAAACACCAAAACAACCCATAAAACTAACAAAAGGAAGGAAAATGTTGCTCAGATCTTATGACCTGACGGTTGAGGATCCTGATCAGGTTGTTCAGAATGTGGCTCATGGGACAGAAAGGACAGGAGTTACCATGAGATCAAGTTTGTGGGCCCTGGGTGTGCTGGCCCCCTCAGGTTAGGATACACGCTGTCTTCAGTCCAACAGTTCTTGGATCAGCAGCTTCAAGAACATGACAGTTCTAAGCAAGGGGATCCCAGCACAAGACCTTGGGTCTTGGCCCACGTTTTCTGTTTCACTCAATTTCCTTTTTCCTTTTTAATTAATATTATTGAATATGACTATTTTTTGGTAGTGGTAAGTCACTTCAGTATCCACTATGGGCAGACATTGACAAATACAAACAGCAGTGCAATATTTGACCCAGACTTTAAAAGAACAGGAGGCGATGGTGGAAATGAGGTAACTCTTCCCCAACACGTGTGAACAGACAGCTCCTGCTCTTCTAATGCTCTATGTCCATTAGGAGAGAGTAGGGCTTGTCAACAGGATGGTTACATAAAGAAGAAGCTACAGAAGAGAAAAAAGAAAGGTTCAGATTCAAATTTGATTCTTAATGGCTTAAGAAAAAAAGGACCTTCTCTACAACAAGCTGTGAAAGAACAGCAGTGTGTCAGTTAACGGGGTGACTTCCTCGAGCTCGACGGGAGGGTGAGCAGCAGCAGGGAAGAGGAGGCCAGTGAAGAAGACGATGCCTCAGCTGGGCACCAAGGCACATGAATTGGCAGGGTGGACAGGGACAGGCATGGGGGGAAAAGGGTGATAACATGATATGTGAAGTACAGGACACCACATGGCACACATATCTTTGAGAAACTGGTGTAACCCAGACGGCAGCCATTTGAAGTCTACCACACGAGGTAGGAAAGCATGAGACTCTTATCCCTATTTCTCTTAACCAGTAAGCACGTGTACATATGCAAACCAAGCAGTGACTAAAAAGAACTCACAAAAAGGGCACACAAATAATGTTTGGGTAAAAATATATTTTCCCCCGCTTTATGTCTTGGCACTAGTGATATATGCATAGATTACCTGTCCACCACTCTCCTACCTTAACAGATGCCAAATTACCAAGCATGTTGCTAAGTGATTACCTTCATATTTGAAAAAATGATATGCTTCACACAAATACAATTACTTTAGTTTAAAAAAGACAAATGTCTAACATGCAGCTTACATATATGACAATTCTGCATTAACAATGAAAGTAGATTACACGACAGTTTTAGAAAACACATTGGTTATTTTCAAACAGCAAAATGACAAGGATCTACAACTACAGTTTAAGGCATATCAGCATATTTTAAAATTAAGAAATAGACAAAGTTCTAATGCTGTTCACAGCTTTTCAATTTATTTAAAAAATTCCCTTCATACCTACATACAAACTAGACTTTGTAGGTCTTAATTCCCACTAAAGAATGTGTCCTGTCAGTGGAACCAGGACTTTTCGAAGCTGAGACCTGACAATTCCAGACACTTGCAAATGGCAAAGCAAAGGGGTGGGAATGGACAGTTTTTGTAGGACCACACAGAGACAGCAGGACGTGGGTCGGTAACAGCTGAAAAACCTCACCCAACAGTTTGTATGTGAAACAGTCATGGAAATGTCAAGAAAGCAAGGAAACCAAGTCTGTTCATTTGAGGTGCACAAGATGTGGATTGTGTGTGTTACTGCTGGTGAGTCACAAAGCAGAGAAGGAAGAGAAGTAATCTGTGTCCACTGTTAAATTAAATAATTCCCATTGTGGAAATGCCCTTTTTGGAGAAAACCTTAACCAATTAATAAAGAGCCTAAGTTGGGAAAACACAGTCTGAACTGCCAATAAATTCTCATCAATGCTTTTCCATCACATTCTACAGTACATGTGTTATGGAGATCTAAAGTTCAGAAGAAGCAAAAAGATGGTCATTATGTTTGAACAAAAGATATGGGGGAAGGCCAGCTAGAGTTATGTAGGCCCTTCAACCCCCATAAAAGAGGTGGCCACTGTCAGCAGTTAGCACCAGGGAGAGACCATTAAACTAAGATTAAAAAATTAAGTGGTCATAAAGGCATCCTAGCATAAAAATTTTTCTCTTGGTCTTCTCTAGTAGAAGATGGTAATTTCTCATTCTGGCTTTATTTGCCTTGCCAGAATCAAGGGCCCTCTGAGCTATCCAATGATGCCCATGAGGCTATGTAGAGCACAGGCAGGGATTAATAATTTCTTTTTTTTTTTTTTTAGAGAGTCTCACTCCATCACCCAGGTTGGAATGCAGTGGCGCAATCTTGGCTCACTGCAACCTCCATCTCCCAAGTTCAAGCAATTCTCCTGCCTTAGCCTCCCAAGTAGCTGGGACTACAGGCATGCGCCACCACGCCTGGCTAATTTTTGTATTTTTTGTGGAGACGGGGTTTCACTGTGTTTGCCAAGCTGGTCTTGAACTCCAGGCCTCAAGTGATCTGCCCACCTCGGCCTCTCAAAGTGCTGGGATTATAGGTATGAGCCACCACACCTGGCCCGCATTAGTAATTTCGGATTTCCAAATTCAGGTCAAGAAGTGGAATTTATTATGTGGTTCTTGTGAAAAAAATATAAATGTGGCCTTTTAAATATATTTAGTTTTTTTTTTTTAAACAAAGGCTACTCAAACCATTACCTTCCTGCCCCCCTTGAAAAGAAAAAAAAAATCCATCCATCCCATTTGCTTTCTCTAATTTTGAAAAGTCAGAAAGATCTTAAAGGTTTCTTACTACCGTACTTACATGCAAAGGCGAAAGCACATCCAATTAGATTTGAGGGTATCATTTATTCCGTGCAGAGCCAAGGACTACTGTGAAAAAAGGCATAGATACAGAAAGAAAAAAGAAGAGCAGCAATAACAAACTAAACAGGGCTGGGGAGCAGTGGCAGAAAAAAGTTCAGATGCAATACATTAAAAAAAAAAAAAGCTTCTATTTGTTTCTTTTGACTTTTTATTCCCTGACTCGCCATGATTTATTTTGCTGGGAAAAATTTAACGCAAAAAAGTCAATCCAATCAATAATCTTGGAATCGAAAAGTCAGCTGGGTGCCTTTCATTGTTATGCTCATTAAAAAAAAATTTTAGTGATGCAAGAGACAATTTAAAAGTGTACTTTCTGTACAAGCCACAAAAATGCTCACACAAGCAGTGGTTGGAACAAGCATACAACACAAATATTCAAGCTTTTGTCTGATGCACAGCCTATGAGCAAATTCAGCCCATGGTTTGAATCAACATGCCAGCTACTATTTGGCTGCTCCACAGTTAGCTCCAGACTAGAATTATTTAAAAACACAAAAGCAAAAACAAGAATGTTGGTCCGGTAGCTCCTAAACCTGTGAAGACTATGACTGCTGCTGTGTCTAGTGTGTAGTTTCTATTCCAGCTTTGTTTAGGCTTCCACGAAACTAATTTCCTTACTTTGCTTAATTAAGCAAAACCAGTTCATGGAAGACCATTCCTTCTTTCCTCTAAGTATGGTTGAGGACAAAGAGAAGGAGAAAAAATCTTTGCTGAAATCAAAATAGAGACTTGTTCATTCAAAAAAGAAAGTGTGTGTCAGGGGAGATGCAGCATATTCTATCCTATTTACTTAATCTCTAACCAGTGAGGAAAATGCAGAGGGGCAGTGGGTTCATGAGAAATGTTATCCTTTCTATACGTAGAGAGAAAGCTGGGAGGATCTTGTTAGTACAGGGGAAAAAAACAATCACACAGATGAAAGGATAAGCATCAGAAAGGAGCAGTATAGAAAAGATTAAATATGCACTTTTCCATACAAATTAGGCATTTAGTACAGGTTCTGGCACACGGGCCAGTTCTAATCCCTGATGAGGCAAGGGCCTTAGACAAAGAGCAGGTGGAGCTAGCCAAGGTGAGAATTCCAGACAATGATTTGAGACTTCAGCTGTTCTCTTTCTTCTTTCTTTTATTGCCAAATACTGAAAGGAGACTAAGCAAGGAAGCTGGATATGAAATGTCTACCTTCTGGACTTATGGGTCATGTTGTGGTCCTTCCTATTTCCACCTTAAAACTGACAAGGCCTCCCTCAAATTTGTGCTACCAATGATACAGAGTTTATAGCAAATTTTCTAAGGGAAGTATCTGTGGAAATTTTCTCATGATTCGTGAAAAATTTTATTAGAAGTATCCTGGAATCAGTCATCAGGTCCTCCCTCTAAGCCCACTGGGAACAAACTGAGGTGTGTTTATGAAAGATTCCTTACTGTTAGTGGTAAGCAGGCTGTAGTAAGCCCACCATCCTTAGTAGAAGATTCTTCTACTAAGCAATGTTATATGATCCAACCTTTAAGACCTCTATCTGTGAGAGGATCAAGGATGCACCAGTAAATGTGAACATAATCATAGTTTTCTCATACCAGTCTACTCCAACTTGGCCAGGATTGAAGGCAGGCATTCAGATGCAGTTTCAAACCATGAGAAGAGACAGTCTGAGCAGACCCACAAGCTCAGGCCAAATAATGTTATTGATTAAAATGAAAACGTCATGCAAGTGTAAAAATAAAATATAATGCTTGCTCACCAGTCTGTCTACGTACAAATCTACCTTGGCTTGGGACAAGTGTGGAGAAAAGACAGTGAGTTCAGGGATTGTGCACTCATGGAGATGAATCATCAAGAAAATGCAAACTCTTGTCATGGCTATTCAGGTTTTTAGTTCAGCTGCTGAGGTGGTGAGAAGTTTTCATGTCAGACGTACAGGTAGCATTTTACCCCACTTTCCTCTGTCCAAATCGACATACAAGTAACAGGCCTGCTTCGTGCTGCCATTCAGAACAGGCATAAAAAGCAAATCATTTACTTTCCGGAAACAGAGTCCAGCTGCACAGAGCATTTGCGGTTATTCCCTTGTTCTATCATTTTCTACCACCCAACAACATTCAGCAAAACGAGTTAATAATAGTTACTGGTGTTTGAGAAAGGGTAAAAAAATAAAATAAAATAAAACTAAAGAACACACATGGCAGAGATACGATATTACTGCAAAAGCAGGTGAATGCGGGAACATCCTTGGCTTGCCAGGCTTTATGTGAAGCTTGCACTGCAAGTTAAAAAACAAAACAAAAAAGTTAGAAATAATAATAAATTAAAAAGAAAGGAAAATTAGGAGCGACAGCACCAGCATTCAGTGACGGTGAATGCTCATGCAATGATTATGGAATTGACAGAAATTAAAACCAAAAATTTGAGAAGGCTACTCTACATGACAAGCAAAAGCAAAATTTAATACTGAATTAAAGACATACGGTTAGTTTCCATTTGTATGTAATTTAGAATTCACAAGTGACTTCTTGAAACCACTGCATGTCTAGTGGGAGGATTTACTGTTTGGCTTTTGTTTTCTCAAATAACACAAAACCATTATCTATTAGGTTTGGGTGTCCCATTAGTACTGAATAGGAGCTTCATTTTCCACTTCTGAGCTGCTGAAGGAGTCAGAGAATAAATATACAATAAATGCCTTTGTACAATTGACTTGAAGAAAAGGTCTAAAGCAGTTTAGGGATTGAAATTACATAGTGAATGGAGGACATGCTATTAATCTAGTTGGGTAGGGGGAAAAAAGGACAATCACTGAAATGGTTACAGCTACAGCAATGCCAGGAGCTTTCTCCCTCTTTTAGGTACAAAGCAATGCCAAACCCACGGTCCACGTGTCTAATTTTAGGCAAGTGCAAGACATGCAACCTTATTCCTTAGCAAGAATCAAAACAATTTTTTTTTAAAAGATGAGTGGATGGTTGGGTAAACTGTAGTAATTAGATGCCAAGCACGGTTTTAAAATGATGAATTTTAAACCTGTCTTTTGGGATAGATGCATCTTAACCAGCAAATGCCTGCTGGCAATTGTGCAGACAGTTTTCAGAAAAGACGAACACTGTCCACTGACCAACTTACCCCTGGGCAGTCCCACCACTGTGGTACAGCCGCAAACAAGGAAGGTGACTTGGTGGCCAGAGATGGCAGAAGGTGGGGTCCAGCTAATGGCAGTGCCAGGGTTAGTTCTACTTTGCCTGTCATCTTAGGAAATGTTATACACTCTCATGCCACTACAGGTCAAGGAGAAGTATAAAGCCTTACCTACATTAAAAAAGGAGCGTGTCATTAGAATAGAAAAAAGAGAATTTAAAACTATTAGAAAAACTAAGTTAGGCTTGGAGGTGGAAGCATAGCAGGTAAATAAGTAAGCATCGGCCTTTTCATTTTCTACCTACAACAAAGTCAGTTCCTGAATGGCAACTCCCACATCTGCTCCAGCTATGCTAGGAGGCACCTTCCCAGCTCTTTTCAAAGTGCTGCTCTGTCTAGCCTGGCCACTGTCTTTCTGCGGTCCCTCTAACCAAAACACTCCACTGCCACTGGCAGTAAGAGGTGTGATTTTTTTTTTTTTTTTTTTCACTTTGACACTTCAGGCCTCCACTGGCAGTTGCTTTCACTGTACAAATGTAAAGTGTGGAAAAGGGTAAGGACCTAGAAAAAGTTATACAAAAAATACGTGCCATTGTCAGGTGCAAAACCTGGTAACTACTCTGAACCAAATTAAGTATAATATCCTTCAAAATAAATGAGAATATATAAATAAGCTAAAATAGAATCCACACAGGCTTCATAGAAACTTTGAAAGCATTACATATTGGTAAGGCCCCAGGACAGGAAGAAAATAACCTAACATGTTCAAAAGGGCAAGGAAAAACCTCCCTACGCTGGGAAGTTTGTTACTAAATAAACTTTTCTAAAATGGAGGCACAATAATGATCAGCTCTTGGAATTTTTATTGCTTAAAGGCACGTCTAGTATACACGAAATACTCTTTTAACATTGCTGGTCTTTTAGAAACATTCTTAGTTTTAAAACTTGAACCTTTATGCACTGAGTGTTTCAGGGTGAAAAGAAAAACTTGACTTTGCGTTTCCTAAGCTATAAGTCAGCAGCTTTTTGTCTCATTCATACCTATAGATGTTTACAGACACACACACACACACACACACACACACACAACCCTATATCCTTGGTTAGTTTAGTTTGGATTAACAAAGGTGCAATGCCAAATGGCTTTCATCTGTCTTCACTGGAAGAGTCACTGTAATCTCTGAGTCTCTGCATGGGGAACATCACCATTAGTGTTAGATGCTCTCCCGACACGCATAGCTACAAAGGGTTTTCTTAAACTAGATTATAATCTATGTGGTTGTTACTTTCAGAATTAATCCAGCATAACTAAATTTTGGGCCTTGAACTCCTTTGGTCACTTGGATCTGTGCCAACTCCAAATAAAATCACAACCATTTCTATTATTGTTCAGAACATTTGCCTCTTCCCTTACTCTGCTGATACATTTTCTGCTGTCTCAGAGCTCAGAATGTCAAAGTTTGTAAAGCATGATTTAAAACTCTCTCAGTATGTCATTGTAGCAGTCCATTTTTATTTTTACTGCAGGCAACATGAGATTCCTTAGGGCTGAGCCTACTGCACGTTCACCAAGACTAAGTGGACAATAGCACTGTGCTCACTTTTCCCTATAACACATCTCAATTATTGTGCAGAGACTTGATCCTATGTACTCTATGTTTAAAGAATGTAATTCTTTATGTGCTTGAGCATCAATGTTTTTGTTTACTTATGGTCAGCTTTTTCCCTAGAACCGTGGCATGTAAGGCGAAAGAGCAAGACTTCCTGAAACAAGTTCTGAGTTGCTTTATATTAAATAGCTGCTCTAAAAGCACCGTACATTAAACAAAGGAGGGCGGCATCTGCATATTTGCCATTGAGACACCACAAAGGTTTTCCTTAGTGGTATTCTTACCATCGTGCTTCCTGTCAAAACCGATAGCTATTGACATAAAACTAGGCTTTATGATGATTCAAAGGAGAGCTTCAAATCACAGGAGAATGTCAAGGCAGGCCTAAATCTCCCACTGGTTTCAGGCAGCTGCTACTGGAGTATCATAGGAAGTGACCAACTCAAGAGCAGAATCTGACCCTTTGGCACATGACATTAAGACCCTATTTAAAAAAACCTTTTATGAGTGGGTTTAGGTTTGGCTTGAGGTTGGCAGAGGTGTCAACTGCATAGGCATTTGGATCCCATTTCACAATAAAACAATTCATCATATTGAATTTAGAGGAAACTAGTGGCCACTAGCAGCTCTTCCAAATGTTTCATTTTGGGAACGAGACTTTCAGTGACTGGCTTACGAAGTCTTACAACACAGAATAGGAAAATAATTTTAACAATTGTGATTTTAGGATGCTCTCTATCAAGAGTCATGAGAATTATCTTCAGAGGGTGCTGAAGAGACATCAGCCTGTCTTCTTTGAGACTCCTAGTGTTGGTGTGGAAGATGCTACTGGAGACAACAGGTTCCTCCAGGCCTGATTGCTTGGTCAATGTGGTCAAGTTTTATACATTAATCTTTATGTACCTTTTAAAAAAATTTTAAAACCTTCATCATCTTCCCTGCACTGTAGAGAAAATACTTGCTTTTATCTTTCTGGTAAAGGACCAGTTTCCAGTCTGTAAATGGGAAAAGTAGAGACATGCAAGAGGAATAAATTGTTAGAGGTCCCCAATACAGGGGGGTGACACCTGCTTACTTTTTCTTATCCTTGTCTTTCTTGGTTTGCTGGGCCCCAGATTGCTGGGCCTGGGACTGTAGTAACTGAGCCGCTGCTTTCTTCTTCTGGAAGTTGTTCACCTCCTCCTCAAGCTCCTTCTTCTTGTCTTCTACTTTCTTCTTTTCTTCTTGGTGTGTCCGCTTTAGAAGGTCAAACTTCTCGTGAAGCTGGAGAGAAAAAGAAGACAGGCTTGGTGAACGGAATGAAAATTCTTTTGATGTAAAGTTGTTTGGATCTGTTCAAAAAACAAAACATGGCCAGGCGTGGTGGCTCACGCCTGTAATCCAAGCACTTTGGGAGGCCGAGGCGGGTGGATCACGAGGTCAGGAGTTCAAGACCAGCCTGGCCAAGATGGTGAAACCCCATCTCTACTAAAAATACAAAAATTAGCCAGGCGTGGTGGCGGGCGCCTGTAATCCATGCTACTCGGGAGGCTGAGGCAGAGAATTGCTTGAACCTGGGAGGCGGAGGTTGCAGTGAGCTGAGATCGCACGACTGCACTCCAGCCTGGGTGACAGAGTGAGACTCCGTTTCAAAAAAAAAAAAAGAAAAACAAACAAACATGTGTCGTGTGGCTGCACTGGCTTTAATACAGGTGTAAAGTACCGTTTTGCTGACTTCCTGGAGGAGCTGAGCTGGGATGCTGAAGAGCATCCCTCAGAGTCCCAGACTCCTGTGACACTTCAACTCCTTGGGACTAAAAATTCCTTCGCTCTGTTGCTCAGGCTGGAGAGCAGTGACGCAATCTCAGCTCACTGCAACCTCTGTCTCCCAGGTTCAAGCAATTCTCCTGCTTCAGCCTCTCGAGTAGCTGGGATTATGGGCATGTGCCACCATGCCCAACTAATTTTTGTGTCTTTAGTAGAGACGGGGTTTCACCATATTGGCCAGGCTGGACTCAAACTCCTGACCTCGTGATCCTCCCGCCTTGGCATCCCAAGGTGCTGGGATTACAGGCGTGAACCACCGCACCTGGCCAAAATTAATTATGATCCCAACAAAAAACTCACCCTAGTGGTAAAAGTGGTTCTTCACCTCTGGTCCTTTTTCAAAATGTATAAAAAACATTTACTTAGAAATATATACAATGACTACATATATATGTGTGTGTGTGTATATATATATATGTATTATGTATTAGCTACTTAAATAATGTGTTGGGAAATTTCTGGCCCTTGAGGGAAGGAAGGGGAAGAAGAAAAGCAAAGGAAGAAGAAAGGAAATGAAAAAGAAAAGGAAAGGAAGGAATTCTAGATAATTTTAGATTTTTTACCCAGCATCCCCTTGGTTCTCGAAGCCAACAGCAAATAAGGCTCAACTTTCTCTGCAGCAAAACCATCTCGAGTGCTTAGCTATTTAAATAGCCTCTAAGTTTCAGTAGTTTTTAGACAAAATAAATTAAAACAAGAAAATGAGGAAATTTATTTAAATGATTTCACTTAGAAACATATAGAGATATTGGTCAAACACTTCAGATACTCATTATCGACCAGCAGAAATAGACATTATGCACACAAGCGCACATACACACACACACACACTCAAATACGATGGGATGAGTGTTACAGTATAAATCTATGTTAACTTCTAGGAAGCAGTTAATCTGGCCAGGGGAGGGGACTAAGGTAAGGCTGGAGCAGGGAGTGCAAGCCCCATGAGGGCAGAAGCACGCGTGCAGACGTGGAGTACAGGCTTTGTGTCAGATCGTTGTCCCCCAGACACTGCCAAAGTCTAGCTGAGTTGGCTGATAGACTAAGATGATAATAATAGTCCCAGAATCCCAAATCTCATGTTTTAAGATTTGTAAATTGAAGAAACACAGAGCTACACAGGCCATGTGATCAGATCTGGAGACCTAAGATCTAGTTTTAGTCTCGATTTTGCTGCTAACTAGGTATGTGACTGCAAAAATAGTTTTAACTTTTATAACCTGTTCATCATCTCTAAGACGGGGATGAGAATATCTGACCCATTTTCCTGGCCAGGTTGGTAGGTCACTTGTGACAAAATGCGTGTAGAAAGTACTTGGACCATCATGAATTCCTCTAAAGTGTGAAGTATTTAGAAAATCTCTCTCTTACAAATCTTTCCCTTGAAGCAGGACAGATGGCTTACCTCTTTCTCTGCCTCTTTAAGTTCAGCTTCTTTCTCCTTCACTCTCATAACAAACATTTGTCTCATTTCTTCTTCTTTCTTCTGCAGTTCTCCCAGGAATTCATTCCTTTTTGCTTCATATGTCTCCTGAAGACTATTCAAAATCCACAAATGAAGGACAGCATCATGAAATTGTATATTAAGAAATTCCAGTTCACATAATTTCTACCCATCTACTTCCAAAACATAGACAAAGCTGCTGCTTGCCATATCAAAGCATAAGTAGAATGACACTGTTTTGCTTTTAGTTATGCTGTGGTTGGAAAGACAAGTGCATCAAGAACTAGAAATCAGTCAGTAAGCATGACACAGCACTAAAGGTGTGTCTCTGACTAGCCAAGTTTTATCTTACATATATTCACACAGGGAAAACCTGGGCTGAGGAGGTGGAGGTGATATAGAATTTGAGAAGATGGAGAAGGCCTGATATGGGGGGAGAAATGAAGAGGCACTGGAGTCCCACAGATCTGGGTTTGAATTTGGGCCATACCAACTAACCGGCTGTTCTTAGAGAAGCACAGCCTCCCTCGGCCTCCAAGGTCTAAGACGTGGATACAGTGACACTTACCTTCTAGGGATATGACCCTGAGAATGAAATGAGGGGAAGGGAATAAAACATCGAACATATAGTCAGTGCCCAGTAGATGGTACCCTCCCCTCTCATCTCCCTCCAGCCCCCAATGTGGAAAATAGACCCAGCAAGTAAACTAAGGAGACAACATTACCTTTAAAGGTACTGTAAAAAATTTGCTACTTTTCAAGTTATATTACCGTTGTAAATAGAGCAGGGAGGAGTTTAATTTTTATTTTCAATTCTATCCTCCTCCTGACTGTCTCAGAAGTTAGAGCCCAATATTCTACATTGAATGCTACAGCTCAGCTTTATCTCTAAGTCAAAACAAATATATTTACAGAGACATCACTTTGGTAACACAGCTTAAGAAAATACACTCCCACTGCAACCCCCACATACATACAGAAACATTTGCTGATATTTTATAAGGTGCTATTTCTCTCTGTCTTGTAGTTTCCCTACAACAATTGTTGTATATTAACCGTCTGCAGTATATCTGCCTCTCCCATGGACCAAATTCATCCAAAGTGTAGACTACAAACTGGATAGACACTCTGGATGACCCCTGGCACCACGCAGACCACCACATATCATTTACATCTGTCCATTTACACGAAGAAAAAGGAAATTCAGGTGATAGGAGCATACGTGCATGTAGATACACACATCTATGATGAACCACACAACTCGTTATGTATTAGGCCAAGCATGGTGGCTCACACCTGTAATCCCAGCACTTTGGGAGGCTGAGGCAGGAGGATCACCTGAGGTCAAGAGTTCGAGACCAGCCTGGCCAATATGGTGAAACTCCATCTCTACTGAAAATACAAAAATTAACTGGGTGTGGTGATGAGCACCTATAATCCAAGCTACTTGGGAGGCTGGGGCAGGAGGATCACTTGAACCCAGGAATTGGAGGTTGCAGTGAGCTGAGACCATGCCAATGCACTCCAGCCTGGGCAACAGAGCAAGACTCCGTCTCAAAAAAAGAAAACGTATTAATTAGGCTGGTTTATACTTCAATAATTAACACGGTTATTAGTTTATTAAAAGTAAGTTCTCTTGCCCTTGCCACTATCAATAGTACCTGTTTATGAACAATCAAGTATTTTGAGTTTCCAGAGGTACATTTCGCTTTCACATTATCTTACAAGATAAAAACATGTTTGGCCAATGCTAGTGTTGGCTAATATTAATAGCAATAGTTGGACTTCAAGTTTAAGATCTATAGTGATAGAGATATAGAGAAGTGTACTGATAACAGAACTATAAAATAATCCATGAAATTTTGCATATTAGCTTATAATAAACTCTTCATCACTATTATTTAGGTCAGAATTGCCACAGGTAGAGGATGACTCGTCCCTCCTATGAAATTTTACAGAAAACTGTTTTTATTGATTTTAGAATAATGAATATATCTCCCTCTTCTTTCTAACAAACAATGGAAACTTTGATAGAAACACTACCCAAAGTGTATTCCAGAGACCACCAATTTCAAGAAACGATCTCCAAAAGAGGGGCTCCAACGTCAAAAGATGGAAGAGAGAATGGTGCCCCTGCTATCCTTTTAGCAGATTTACAGTGCATGGTGGATCTCAACCTTGGCCACACAGCAGGGGCACTGGGCACATTTTGTTGCATACACTTCCCTAAATACAGAGTCCTAAGTTCAGTCCTGGAGAGGCTGATTCAGGATGTCTGGTAAGGCAAAATGGTCTAGTTTTAAATGCTTCCCAGGTAATTTGATGCAACTAGTTTGCTAGTTTTAAATGCTTCCCATGTGATTTGATGTAACTAGTTTGCTAACTACTGCTTGTCTTAAATGCTCTGAGAAGCCCTTCAGTAAAAGAATCTGTTTATTGTCTTAAAATCCTCCAAATTTGTCTGATCATGGAAAATTTAAGCAGTTCACTGATAGAATGTGCTCTGGGTAATGCTACCCTAAATGCTGGGAACTCACTAAATGACTCTTCTTTATCCAATCCCAACCACAAGCCATCTTATGAAACTATGAATCACAACTCAATTGTGGGTCTTAACCAGTACGTTAAAAAGTTTAAGAGTAGGCATTACTACACAAAATGTGTATGCTGGATCGTGATGGAAAATGCTTTTTATAGTGAAGCTTGCAGTCCAAAATTGGAAAGCCTAGTCCCAGAGACAGCCTAAGCAGCAATTTTGCCATTGGCAAGATTAGCTTCAGACATGAGTCTGGAAGCAGTTTTGACACCCTGGGCCAGAGCAGGCAAATGGGCTCAACAAATGCTACTTCTTATATCATTGTGTCTTAGGATGTGAGCCAGCTTTTGAACTCTGACATTGGAAACAATGATCAGGAACATAAGACAGAAGCCATAAAACCTTACCCCAAGGAATCAGAACTGTAATTAGTTACTTACAAATAACTTAGAACCATAGCATCCACAGAATCAGATTCCCAGACCCTCTGCCAGTTGAGTTGTCCACTAGAGATACCACAAGCCCTCACTAATATTTCCAGTCATTGAAGACCAGTTCAGAAGGAACTGGCTCATATTCAGTAAAGATATCCAAAGTGATTTTACATCTTTTTTTTTTTTGAGACAGGCTCCTACTGTCTCACCCAGGCTGGAGTGCAGGAGCAGGATCATAGCTCACTATATGCTCGAAATCCTGGGCTCAAGCGATCTTCCCACTTCAGCTTTTTGAGTAGTTGGGACCGAACACAAGCATGTGCCACCATGCCCAGCTAATTTTTTTTTTTAATTTTTTGTTGAGATGAAGTCTCCCTGTGTTGCCCAGGCTGGTCTTAAATTCCTGAGCTCAAGTGATCCTCCTACCTCAGCCTCCCGGAGTGCTGGGATTTCAGGTGTGAGCCACTGCACCCATCCCTTTAGTGGTATCTTTTGCAACTTTTAGTTCTTCAAACTTAATTTTTAATTACAGTTATTAATACCCTTTTCTAAGTGAGAAATGTGTACCTTTTTCACAAGATTTTAGATTGATTTGAAATTGAGGATTTTATCTTGTAATCTCCCCTTAACAGCCCTTGGGAGAGTCAGGTTTTGCTTGTGGAAGTCAAAGGAAGAGAGAACGAACACAGACACTTCAGTTCATCCTTCATTCTGGTGATTCACACAGCACAATTCTCTCTCTGTTCTTATCTAAAAGCATCTAGTGGAGGGCAGGCCAGAGTGTGATCATCTCCACCAGCTTTTGTGGAGTGGAGCAATATACATGTGAATTCATTTAATCCTTAAAACAACCCAGTAAGGTAGACATTACTATCACCTCCCACTTTATAGATGGAGAAACTTGGACACACAGGTAATTTGACCAGGTCACACCACAAAGAAGTAACAGAGCCAGGATTGAGCCCAGGCTGCCTTGCTCAGATAAGAACTCCACCTCCTGCACTGCATGGCTGGTGTATAGAGGCCCAGGCACTCCCAAAAACAAGTGAGTCTCCAGGGCCTGGACCTCGTTGGCCTCTGAGAAAATGGTGGTAACCGAGCGCTTGGTGTGAGTTGAATGGGAGTGAAGCAAGGAGACGGTGGTGTTCCGAGGTGAGATGGGAGCAGCTTGGGCAGGTACTGTTAGGAAAAGCGCTGTGGCCTCTCAGGAGAAAGGAAGCAGGGAGTGGCTCATGGGAGACACGTGACGTCTCCTCTTCTACCCTATAATGCCAGCCAGAAAGGGGCTGGGGTCTGGAGGAAGGAGACGCCTGGGTCCAGGGAAGCATGGGTGCTCTGGGTGGTAGAAGCATGAGTTTCAAGGCTTCAGGGCAGCAGCCGGGCATGCACGGGAGCGGATAAAGATGGGCTTGGGAAAGAGCAGATGAATGCCTGGTTATATATGTATTCTGCCACAAGACAATAAAGACACAAGTGTGAATGCAGGCAGGTTTAAAGGCAACCCAGGGATGGGCTCCACTAGCTTTACTGCCGTGGTGTGCTGCCAAGGCTTGAATACAGCGTCTCTGAGCGTGCACTGCTCCTCCTTTTGCCTCACGCTGTGTAACATACACCGTGGCACTGCCTCTTACTAGACTTGGCATTAGAGGTCACTCTCTGTTTTACAAACATGTACTGTAAACACAAGTGGGGCCCAGAGGACAAATGGTGAACGAGGGTGCTCACTGGGAAGGATGAACTTCACTGCACACCTATGCAGAAATCCTGTGCTTTGAGAATATAATAAAACCTTAAGCCCTTGATTTATACTCCTCCAAGCTCAGCCTAAATTCACACGAAGATCTATCTTCCAAGCACATCCAGGAATGGTGACTTTGCAGATGAAATTCTGGAAAATCACTTCAATCAATTGCGGCCTCCGCTTTTCCTTAACTCTGTCATCCTCCAAACAGTCACCTCACTCCATTCCTCCCTCTCAGGTGCACAGGAAGTGCTGAGGGTGCCGGAAATTCTTCAAAGGGAAAGGCTGAGCCCTTTTAAAAGTAGTGGTTTCCAAGAAAAGGAAAATCAAATTCATTTCGTATCACTATTTCCCAAGACATGTGATTCAAAGCCAACTTTTGGTACCAAGTAATCTTCCCTAAACCAGGAGGGACATCAGAGTTTGAATGAGTGGTCTAAGAGGAGAAATTGTTTCCAGTTGAAATGGAAAACCTGGTCCCAGTTATCGAGATGTTGGAAGGTATTTATTTTTAGAAGGTCCACTTTTTTCTAATTTTCTTATATATGGAAAAAAGTAAAGGCCTTGGTAATATATATGTGTGTATATATATATGTGTATATATTATATATTATTATATAATTATATTATATATTAGTAATATATATAATTAATATATATTATTATATATATTGTGTGTGTGTGTGTGTGTGTGTGTATACATTTTCCCTTTTCATCATCAAAAAGTAAAACTCAGGCCAGGGGAAATGGATCCAAGTGGGGAGGGGAGATATGGATAAAGCATGCTCTCTAAGCGTCAGGCAGCCTCCGTGATGTCCCTCACCAATCCTGAAGCCCCTGAAACAGGGAGAACAAAGCAGTGGGCTTGCCCAGCAGCTGTCCCTTGCAGAAGCCCTGCTGGGCCTATCCAGCTCCACCTCCTCCTGGTGGGCAGTTACTCTGGGCTTGCAGGAAATGCCTTAATTAAAATGCTGGCTACACAGACAACTTAGCAGGCTGTGCATCTGCAGCAGCAGGAAATCCTCACGATCCCCAGGCTCCCAGGGAACCTAAGGAACCCAGTCAAGACGGTGGAAGGACTTGGTCTTGCCTGTCCCAGTAGGCAAACTTAGGCCACTGGGCCCTTCCTGGTGGTGTAGATAGCTAAGGGTAGCATCACAGACTCTTCAAATTCCACAGATTCCTCAGTTGAAAGAAACACAACTATGCCAAATGGCTCTGAACATTTTGAGAAGTAAAACACTTTGGGAGGTAAATGACCTCTAACAAACTCAAGAAGCAGTCACACGCATTCTAACTTTTGCAGGCAGTTCACAGGCTCCAAGTTATGATCTCGTCTAGGGGTTGGGAAACTACAGCCGAGGACCAAATCTGGCCCCCCATCTGTTTTTGTAAATGAAGTTTTACTAGAACACACCCATGCCCATTCATTTACAGTATGGTCTATGGCTGCTTTCGGACGACAAGGGCAGAACTGAATAGTTGTGACAGAGACCGTTTGGCCTGCAGAACCTAAAATATTTACTATCTAACCCAGTATGGAAAAAATTTTTTTTTTACTGGATCTAATTATTCCCTGATCTGGATCAGCTCCTCATTTCACAGATGAAGAAACTCAGGCCCAGAAGGGTTAAGAACTTGTAGCGTAGCAGGACCAGGAACTGAACCCAAACTCCTGACTCCTAGCTCAGTGCTCTTCAACACTGTCTGGATTTGAATGAAGGTGAGGGGAAAATGAATTCAATTTTATGGCAGTTCCTTTTGTTCCATATCTCTTTGCATGAAAACAAATATTTTACGTAATCCTGAAGCCGGCCTTTCCCACACAGAAACCATTTCATCAGGTTTAGTAACCATAAAGTGGACTTGATTTTGTAAGGACTATTTTCTGGTAAATGCATTTCAAGGTTCAATTAGCTAAACCTGTGTACACAAAAAGGTGTCCTACACCTTGCCTCAGAACATGACTTTCACATGGTTGGAGATGGTCAGTTTTGCAAGCCGTCAGGGCAGGAGTGAATGATGCAATCTTGGCTAGAAGTTAACTTCTTGGTAAGCCCCTTGTCTGGGTTCTGCATTTGTTCTCACTGCATACACACATGCTCATGGAACTCCTCAGTAGCACAGTGCCAGGCGACAAGCCCAGGCATTCCTAAACTATCTCTAAAGCAATTGCAAGAAAATAAACTCCCTCCTACAGACCCACGGGGACAGAATCTGCTGTGCACAGGCTGCCTCCGGTTCTATTGTCAGCCAGCTTGTAGACATCAGAGTGTGTTATAGGCCAAAGAGGAGAAAGACAGATTTTTTTTCCCCAATGAACTATGGCCCTCAATTTGTAAAGGCACAGAACCCAGACACACCTCACACCACCTGAATTCAAATCCCCATTAAGAAACAGCTTGGGGGCCAGACGTGGTGGCTCACGCCTGTAATCCCAGCACTTTGGGAGGCCGAGGCACTCCATCCTGGTGACAGAGCAAGGCTCCATCTCAAAAAAAAAAAAAAAAAAAAAGAAAAAGAAAAGAAAACTGCTTGGGCACCATCTGGACAACCCTCTCCTCGACCAGGAGGTGGTGAACCTGGCCTGGCAGCCTCACCCCACACCTTTACCCAGAACCATCCCACGACTCACTACGGCAACAGCACCCCAGCCTTGCCAATCCTATCCCTACCACTGGATTCTGACGGGGTCTGGGCTTCGGCTAGGGTATTGATTCTACATCCATTTCTCCCCTTCACATTTTGCGTCTCTATCCGTCAGTGATATAAGAAAATACATAGATCTCCTAAAAGCTATTCTCCTTTCCTCCTGATTCTTTGTTGTTAGAATTTTACTGAACCACTGAAAGCTAATAGTAAAAGTGCTTGACAAAGGAAGGGCTTTCGGAAGTTAAAGGTGTTTGGCAAAAATGAATGGGGCAAACTGTAATCAGCAGCCTCACCTTTGTAAATATATCGACCAGGCTCTGTACCTCTGCAAGAGAACTGGCAGAAACCTGGGCTCAGGACCCAGATGGCAAGAGCTCAACACCACACCATTTTTACTACTTGGAGGACCTTGGGCAGTTTGTTTATACTTTCAGTGCCTTTGTTTCCTCATCTGTAAAATGTGGATAATAATGACATCAACTAGGTAAGTTAGTTGAAATAATGCAAATAAAGCAATTATCACAATGCCTGACAACATATGTATTAATCTTCACCCACCAGATCCTTCCATCATCACCATCTCAACCCAGCAAGCATTTCTGTGATGTACCAACATGCCACTCTCGCCACTGTCTGGGAGACACCTAATTGCTAGATGCCTTCATACCTGAAGGGTTTGCTGTCAGGGTCAGTGTCCTTGAACCCCATCTCTTCAAGCTTACAGCGTCGGTACAATTCATAGTGGCGGGTGTGAGTCTGCTCTCGCAAGTCCTCCATGTTCACCCGGATCAGCATCTCTCGAAGTTTCACAAAATCGCAATGATTTTCATTCTCAACTACAAGAGAGGGGGGAAATGGAGGAAGTGGGATTAGCAACGATGTCACTGAAATATCTGCAGTGATGCTTCCAAGATTTTATTACCATCACTCCTGAAATCTCTGGGGTCTCAAGACCATCTGAAGATCCTTTACTGGATTCACCTTACATTCCTGACAAAGACAAGATTTCTGACAACATTGACCATAATACTGATGACAATGCCGACTGCTGAGTGCCTACTCAGCACAGAGCACAGAGGGAGGAGCTTGAAAACAAATATTGTCTTTACCCTTCATAATAACTCTGCCAACTAGATGTCATGACTCTTGCTTTGCAGACACAGGAGCTTGGTCAGCAAGCTGACCTCCCAAAGAGAGGTAGCAGAGTCTAGATTCAAATGCCAGAACATCTGGCCCAAAGCCAGATGTATTTGTACCACTTCATGCTGTCTATAACTGTGCAGGGCCACTTTTACATACCACTTCATTTAATTTTATCAACAACACTGGGAAGAAAGGAGTTTTCTTATTGTAGAGAAATTAGTAAGAGTAAGAAAAATTGTATTTTTCCCAGGGATCTCAAAGGTACTGTTTCTTCTCACAGCTTTATTGCCTTTATTCAAAACAGAGGAAAAGGAGGTCTGATACATCTTAAACCAATGAAGAACTTTCTGTGGCCATCCTGCTTAATCCATAGCACTGGATGTCCTCCTTCAGAACACAAGAGTAGGTCATAGAGTCCTTGTCCTTCAAAGTGACACACCTGACAAGCTTTCAGGTTAGACTGTGGCCATGCCCCACAGTGGCAAATATAAGTCAAATATTCTCCTAAGTCTCAGATTTACTAAGATAACATTTTATTAGAAGACATTTTTTGCATAGTTGATGGAGAAAAAAGTACCCTCTAGATTGCAAAGAACTTTTTGCTGCTTTTTAATACTTGGCTGATGAAACGAGCTCCAACTCCTAGGGAAGAACTATTTTTCAATCAGGACTTTATATTAATTCCCTACACAACCTAGCATCCTTGAGGGACTACCTCAAGGGCTTGGCAGCCATGTCTCTCCATTGTCTACCTAGCTGATTACTTTTTCTTTCTTCCTCACCTCCACGATTGCCATGTGTGGAGCCCCACCACTCCCTCTCACTGCCAGCCCACTGTTGAGGGCCTCCCTAAACAAGACAGGAAATGAACAAACACGGCCATTCACATAGGGGCTAAATATGAAGACTCCATCTCCCATGCTGTGCACATACCCTGCACCACACCCCAGGGGTACTGCCTGGCCTTTGCCATCTTGTTGCCAATCTTCACCTCTTCAGTGCTGCCAACCACTGCAAATGGGAGATGGACCTGCCAAGCAAAAGGACAGAGAATAGTTACTTTCCCCTGCTCTGACAGACTAGTTTCCACCAGTCTCTATCTTCTTCCTCCTTCTGCAGGCCTCTACTTGGTGGCAAGGGAAAAGCAGGCTGCAGTTTGGCAGGTGGATGTCACGTATCCCACCTGTCTTATAACCAAACACTGAGTATGAGACACGAGCTAGATTCAAGGGAAAACTGTATGAGTCTTTGCAACTATAAAGTAAGCTTAAGACTTGTGCTAGCCCATGCAGTAGCCACTAACTATATGTGACTGTTGAGCACTTGAAATACAGCTTGTAGGAACAAGAAATTGAATATCTAACTTTTAATTAGTTTACATCTAAATTTAAAATGGAAGCAACGTAAAATATTTTTCCATTAAATGCAACTTTATTGTTTTGGTAAAACTGCATTTCACTTTGCTTCAAACTCAAATCTTCTGAAAAAGAAGACCAAGGTAGATGGCAAGGTAGACACAAAGATTAAAGATAAAGTATCTTCTTGGCACTTATTTCATTCTGAAAATCTTTAAGGTATGTTAGGAGAAACCAGGGTATGTAAATTAACCTTTTTAGCTGTGACTTTTATAAAATGTAAATACAGATAAAGTATTTTTGGTGAAAATTCAGTCCACGATGAGATATACTGTCATTGTAAAATATACACTGGATCTCAAAGACCTACTATTAAAATATCTTTTTTTTTTTTTTTTGAGATGGAGTCTCGCTCTGTTGCCCAGGCTGGAGTGCAGTGGCGCAATCCCAGCTCACTGCAAGCTCCGCCTCCCGGGTTCACGCCATTCTCCTGCCTCAGCATCCCGAATAGCTGGGACTACAGGCGCTGGCCACCACGCCCAGCTAATTTTTGTATTTTTAGTAGAGACGGGGTTTCACTGTGTTAGCCAGGATGGTCTCGATCTCCTGACCTTGTGATCCGCCCGCCTTGGCCTCCGAAAGTGCTGGGATTACAGGCATGAGCCACCGTGCCCTGCCTAAAATATCTAATAATTTTTATATTGATTACATGTTGAAATTATATTTTGCAACATACTAGGTTAAGTCCTTAAAATTAATTTCACATTTCTTTTTACTTTTTTTAAGGTAGCTACTAGAAAATTTTAAAATACTTGTGTGTCTCACATTATAGTTCTATTTGAACAACACTGCTTTAGACAGTTGACTGACTACTGCACAAATTCTAAGTCAAAAACACACCTTAGCCCAAATTACTGGCTCAAGCTTTGCACCCAGATTTATCTGAAGTAGAGATGGTGTCTAAGACAACTGACTCTTTCATATCGGTTTATTTGGTAGTTGTCGCTGCATTCTGAGTGGGGGAGGAAATAATAATCCTATCTTTTTTCTATCAGCATGTAAGAATAAGATTTGAAATAGCTGCTCCAAGAATTATTATTTAGAGTTCCTTGATCCAGTGTTCTTCCACTATAGATACATTGAGAAAGAAGATAAAGTTTGTAAGCCAATCCCTCTCCTACAGAGAACTTGACATAATCATTGGCTCAGGTTGCCCAAGTAGCATTTTGTTGGACGCTCAAGATATTGAAATGTTCTAGTTCATCTCACACCCTAAGAAGGAAAGAAAGCACATTCTCTTTCTCAAACAAGTCTGAGTTTCAGACCTGAACACTATTGTTTCCCCTGAAGTTGAGGAGCAACAGGACCTTTCCGGTCAATATTTTGGTGTAATGACCAAGGAAATTTCTCCACTCAAATGTAACAAAAGCAACTGCCAGTGGAATCTGTTTTCCTCAGACATTACGTGGAATTTGATCAGCAAGAATTGTTTGTAATGAAGAGCCTAAATGAAAATTTATTTAAAGAGCAGGATTAATTTGGAATGGCAGAGATTCAGTTCTATTAATCTGATAAAGACAGAGAGCAAAAATTCTTGGGTATTTTCTTTCCAATAAGTTTAACACAGATACAGTTCCATGACTAGAAAATAATGAAAAATTATCTAGAAGGATAGGAATATAAAGAAAAATTACATAGCAGTCATTCATGATACTTTCTGAATCCCACACTGACATCCCAAATTACAGTTCTACAGCAGAATAAAGGAGTGCCATCTCAGTTTGAGATTTTGACCTTGCTATAAAAAAGTACAGACCTCCTGCAGTATCCACAGGGTACTGGTTCCAGGACTGTCCATGGACACTGAAATCTGCAGGTGCTCAAATCTCTGATATAAAATGGTATAGTATTTACAAATAACCTATGCACATCCTCCTGTATACTTTAAATCATCTCTAAATTATAATACCTAAGACAATGTAAACGCTATATAAATAGTTATTATACTCTATTTAAAAAAATTTTTTTTTGTAGAATTTATTTTTTATTTTCTTGCTATGTTGACCAGGCTGGTCTTGAGCCCCCGGCCTCAAGTGCAAGTGATCCTCCCTCCTCGGCCTCCCAAAGTGCTGGGATTACAGGTATGAGCCACTGTGCCTGGCCATATATATATATATATGTATAGTATTACTGTTTTTATTGTTGCATTTTTTTTCCAAATATCTTTGGTCCACGGCTGGTGAAATCCATGGATGCTGAGGCTGACGGTACACTTCTCTGCTCGGGCAGTAGTACACAGGGTGAGAGTGTAGCCTGACAGCCAAAGCCTAGGTTCCAATCCTACCTCCACTACCCACAGCCGTACAATCTTAGGTGCTATGCTGCAGTCTCCTCATATATGAGGTAGGAATAATAACAGCACCTACCTATGCAACTGTTGTGAGGATTAAATGGAAAGTCTTGAACAGTTCCTGGTGCGTAGTAAATGCTCCAGAAATGTGAAAAATGTCACATGCTATTATTATTATGTAGCTCTCAATACCCACAACCAGAGAATTTTAGAGGTGGAAGAGATCTTGCCTATTATACAGTTCAATCCTGCTTAAGAATTCCTGCTACAGTATCTCTTCCAAGTGGACTGAAACAGGGTCTGTTATCTACTAACCACTGGCGATGGGAACTCACTACTTCCCAAGAAGTAAGGTGTATCTTCCATCTCAGTGGCTCTACTAGTTAAACACTCACTTCGTAATGGGACCAAAACCCCTTGATCTTCTAACCATTCATTCTTTTGCACAAGTCTAGCCATTTTCCCTCGTGGCAGCCTTCCTTTCACACCCCATCATGCCTATTTCCTGGGAAGAATCTGCTTTCCAGATTCTTCCAATGATTCTAGAGCCTTTACTACTTTGAATTCCAACAACCATCAATGGGCTTCCACTGTATGGAAAGCATGTGGCTTTCATGGATGTTATGCATTCCCAAAGGGAAAAAAAGATGCGCAGAGTCGTTGCAGCTCACAGCTGAGCTATGGGCTGTGAGACACACAAAAGAGCAGTGAAACAGACTTGAGCGTTAACCAGCAGGATGGAGACTCACCAGGAGGGATTACATCACAATCACACAGGGAACCACTGTCGCTTTAATCATTTATCTCCTGACTAGTTCCTCTCTGTGATGTGGAAATTGTATCCTCAATTGCCAGTTTACCTAATGATTAGAAAAGTGTAGGGAAAATAGAAAGGAGGGAAGGGCAGGATCCAATCACCAAAGCAAAATGGGGGCAAGCCAACGTATTTATGACAAGACTGGTGGAAACAAGCACAGATCTATTTCCTTTGAGCTGCTTTTTGTGAAATGGTACTGGGCTGGCATTTCCTTCTCACAAGATTTGCTGTATAAATCGTAACTGTTAGAGTGGGAAGGAAATTTGAGATCATCTTGTCTAATGCTCCCATTTGACAGATGGAGAGACTGAGGAGCAGACTGGTTAAATGACTTCAAGTGGTGGCAAAGCTGGACTACACCTGAAGTCATCAGGTTCCTAGTCAGTCCAGTGCTCCAGCCACTCTACAATGCTGCTACTAAGACAGGCGTTCATAAAAATCACTTGTTCCCATTTGACTTGAGGACTTACACTCATTGTTGCGTTAATCTCTGCCACCGTTTCTTCATCAGTGGGAAACTGATATATCTGGACCCCATTGCTGACAAGTTCACTCATGATCTTACTCTTGAATTTGTGCAGTTCATTCTTGGCAATGGTGTCAGCTTTTGCAATTATTGGAATGATATTCACCTGTAAAACAGACACGTCCATTTTTACACAATTCCAACGTAAGAAAAATAGACAAGTGAATAAAACATAGCAAACAAATAAATAAAAATTGCAAAACCTTACTGTAAAAAATAAAGATGTTGCCTACTTATATCAAAACATCTCATGTACCCCATAAATATATACACCTCCTATGTACCTACAATTTTTTTTGGGGGGGGTAGAGAGGATAACGAAAATCAGACTTTCTACCTAGGTGAAAAATTAAGAAGACCTGAGATAAACTTTTAGTTCCATATTCAAACACTTTCCTCCCATCCTGCACTGAAAGTATACTTGTAATTTCCTCTCCTGTGCTACCTCATTTTTCTTTACAGAGTAAAGGAAGTGTTACTATTCTATGACAAATAGTGATAACAAAGGAGCTTATTCTTTGAATGACCAACCTCTCCTTTTAGACCCCTCCAATCTACTTTAGGCTCTTGAGTTTTGCACACCCTAACAGTATAATAACAAAGTTTTTGTAAGAGCAGTGGAGTATTCAGTTCTATGCAGCCCAACATCCTTTCTTTCTTCTGATGACCTGAAAATTGCTGAGAGGAGAACCTATGTATTAACCAAAACAAAAATGGTGTTGCCCACTGTAAACTTTTTCAAAATCATACCAACTAATTCTTTTGAAAATCAGCTTCTATCAAATTACTCCTTCATGCCAGAATAAAATCAAGCGCCAAAGGCAAGGCTCACTTTCACAGCATCGGTTACAAAGAACAGGGGAGAACTCAGAATTTGACATTAGTGGCAGGAAGCCCAGAAAGGGAGCCAAGGATACCCCAGAGCACAACTTCCAAACCCCGTGTGGACATTCTTTCCCCGGCTGCCCCCAGCCCTGGGCACAGGACACATTTCTTAAATTCACATTTTAAGATTAACTTTCCCCTAATCCCTGTAGAAACAGAGGTTTCAATAAGACATTACTGACATCTGATATATAGAACTATGGTCTTCACCCAGCTCAGGTGAGAGAAAACAGACTCAGTGAGGAAGCTGTCCTAGCCAGGGAACAGAGAGTCTTTCGGGAGGTGTTCAGGTCACATCTGAATGCCTTTGCTTCTCCTTTTATCCAAAGGCCAAATTAGAAATCCTGATAAACCCGAATGAGATGACATGCTGACAGAAAGACCTATTCTTCAACCTATTCCTCAACCTGCTCCTAAGCTCACCATGCTTGGGCTTCCTCCAGCAAGTTGCAGACTAAGAAAAACATCATTGATGGTGGGGGAAATGTTTGGATCAGGACCAGAGGAAAAAGAAATTTCCTATTGTGCTTAATGGCTATCTTTTTTACACATTTAATATTTAATTAATGTCAACACAGACAAAATGGCAGAGATTCACTCTTTCTTGGCCAAATTGATCAGAGGAGATAGAGAAATCAAGCAATTTAGTTTTAAAACCTCTTTTTCCTCACTAGCAGGAGCTTGAAAGTCTTTTCTGAAATGACCATACATTTGCTTAACCCTTCCCTTTACTTGTATAAATAAAACTTTGATATTATCATTTTCAGATGCTAGCTAGCTCTCAAACTCTCCAACAATATCACTTCTTTGAAAGTTTAACCTGCTTTATGGTTGGTTGTTTGCTTTTATTAGTTGTGCCTGTTTTGCCTTTTTCTTTTCCATTTTCAATGAACTCTATTAAATATAATAATAGTGTTGGATATTATCCGGCTGGGTCTGCATACTCAGCCCTCGGTTAGGAAGCCTCCTCACTCTACTTCCTTCAGAATGTCTGTGGAGAACGGGGCACTCTTGAGAACAGGGAGGTCTGCCCCTGCTTCCAAGGACACGACAGACCTGGAAGCGGCCCTCACTGCCTGTGATCTCTCCACTATCATGGCTAATGGCACAGCTCCCAGGGAGCTGAGGAATCAGATGGGATAAAGGAGGGTTTCTATTTATTCTGCGAAGAGTACTCGCTGCAGTGATCCTTCCAGGCCATTAGAAGATTTTTCTGTAAACTACTGTGTCTGTGCCTGCTGGAAGCCAAAGGAGCCTGGCTTGGCTTCAGCCTCTCCAGCCCTCTAAAGGCCAGTTCAGACAGAGGCCTTGGGGACAGGCTGATCTTCTGAGCATTCTCTCACTGTTTTGTCCTTCTGGAGAGACAGCATCTTTATCAGTGTTGTTTAGATAAAATCATAGTAACAACACCCAGTAGAGTCCTCTAAAGAGCTTTATCATCTGATAAGACTTTTCTGTGAATGCAAAAGGGGTTTTGAATCTAAGAGTAAATACCATCCATGGCTTAGTTTTGTGGTTGTTCTTGTTGCCATTTGTTTCATCCTTACTTTAGAATGTATTGTCTTCTATTTATTTCAAAATGGAAAGTCTAATAAATATATAGTAAGGTGCAAAATTTTATCAAACTTACCAGTCTCTTCCTTCACGTGTTGTGAAAAGGAGAAGGTATGAATGTGGCAAGCTCAAGGATCACACTGAAATTAAGACTTTGCTTTACTTGAACACACATGTGCAGTTCAGTTTTAAAATCGAAGAAGCTGGACCATTATCATCACAGAGACAAAAATTTAATCTTTTATTCCATTGTAAACTTTGAATTAAAACCAAACCTCTAAACATCTTTTAGAGAAAGTTTTTTTTTTTAAGAAAGTAAACAAACCTGGAAGTTATATTTCAACCTCCCATTTAAGAATTAAAACTACTTCCTGGAAAGCGACTTGACTTTTTTTTTTTTTGCTAGTTTTGTTTTGTTTTATTTTATTTTTGTCTAACAGGCAAGAGGTTTTGAAGCGTTTTCTCATGCTGTCAAACACTGTTCCTGTAATCCAGGAAAAAAAAAAATCACATTGAAAGCAGAGAACAAATTAGGGCATTAGGATAAAGAAGATCTAAAAGGACAGTGGATGATAACCAGAGTGGCAGCAAGTACCTTACTGTCCAGCTTTTTCATGGTGACCAGATCCAGGGACTTTAGTGAATGTCCAGTAGGGGCAATAAAGTAGAGGCAGGCATGGATCCTCGTGTCATGGTAGTTGAAGAGAGAACGTTTAATCTTCAATTCCTCTTGCAGGTAGGCCTCGAACTGGGCATCAATATATTCTACTATCGGCTTATAGCTAGAATGCAGAAACAGCATGTTTCTAGTCTCAAACCTCTTTCACAGGACAATCCTACATTCAACATCACAATGGCTTCTTCTTTCCTAAGGGCTAAAGCCCAAGTCCTTACCTGGGTATCCAAGGCCTTCCATCACCTGATCCCTGAACAGCGCTCCAGGCTCACCTCTCCTGTCCCAGCCACGCCCAACCATTTGTAGCAGCCCGCCCCCCACCGCCCCCCCCGCCCCGCCCCCGCCGTGTCAAGCCCTTATTTCCTCTGAGTCTTTGCTCACGCTGGCCCCTCTGCGAGAACCTATCTTTTTCCTACTCTTCTCCTGGCTAACATTCATCCTCTAAAACAGAGACTGTACATATGTGGAGCTGACTGCCACTCCCCCAAGGGCTATCCATGGAAGATATTGCTAAGAGACTGTGGCATTCTTTCCTGCTGGGCCAAAACTGGGCCTCAAAAATCCATCTGAGAAAAGTGACTGTGACAGCCTCTCCCTACTGATTGCCACTGGTGCACAAAATGAAACTGGTGTGTGGTTTCAGGATATGACACCACCACCTACTGCGGGCTATTCCCTGGTCATCTGCCCTATTCCTCCAGAGATAGGGGCTGTCTGTGCTCCCACAGCCCTGTGCATAATCCATAACTCATATAGGAACTGAGGCACCTAGACTATTATGATCTTCAAGATTCCTTTCAACTCAAAATCTTCATGATTTAAAGGTAAATGTCGTAACCCTCTCTTCTCACCAAATCATTCAAATCTGTTTTGGATAATTATGTGTAATCCTATTAACTGACCATAAACACAATGACTTATAGCATATTGGGGATACACATTCCATAAACCACATGTCCAGGAAGTAAGTAGTATATTAGGTCACTGTGGGAAACCCACTAATTCTTTCTGGTCTCCAAAGGGACTACTCAGAAGAAGTTCGTTTTAGCAACAGAGACTGTTCTATTAGGAATACAAGGAGTTAATTCTCCCCAAACTTTATTGCCTTTCCGAAGATATAAGTTTTAAGAAAAATAAAAACCTTTCAACACCCAAATCCCATACCCATAAGTTAAACTGAAACCCTTGAAAGGGAACCACAAATCTTTTATAATAAAAATGACAGCAGACATCCTAAGAAAAACAAACATCCCCCAAATAAACAATAACAACAAACAAACTTATGAGCAAAACTGAAAGCAGTCATAAAAAGCTTTTTGATATTTTTCTTTGGTGATTTTATCACAATCTATCGGTTCAATTAGAGTAGACAAAATCTCTAGAGGCTTTAAAAAAAAAAAAAAGGTAGGATGTACCTCAGCAATAATAAAGTTCCAAATCATGACAGGCAAAATTCCAATAAAAAGAATGAATGAGCAATAAGATTCTTCTATATTTTCTAATCTTGAAATATAGACATATATTGCATAATAATAATAATATTTAATGAGACAGTTATAGAGGATGGTGGTTAGAAACATGGATTCAAGCCTAAAACCATAATACAGCTGCACAACTTACTAGCTGCACAGCCTTAAGCAAGTCACTAAATCTCTCTGTGTCTCAATTTCCTCACAGGTAAATCAGAGACAAAAATAGTAGTTCTATCAGAGAGCTATTGTGACAAATAAATGAGCCAATACATGCAATACATGTAAAGGGCTGGCACACAAAAGTCAGATATAACAATTTCATAATTATATAATAAACAACCACCACTATAGAATCAAGCCTGACTTTTTAGAAAAACCTAAGAAAAAAAAAAGGAACTTTCCATTCACCCAGTTCTCTGCTGGTATCTGTTCTGCTATGGAGCTCACGTCCAGTAGGGAAGTGGAGCAGGCCACTCCAGTGAGGTCCACCCATGCCCTTTGCCCTTTGAGTCTGGGGCTGATCCTTCTGTCTCCTGACACTGAGGCAGATTTGGAGATTAGGGCTCTTCCCCAGCAGCCTCTTATCCCAAAGGGTAAGAGAAGCAGCTCACAGCAATTGCTCCTCTGCTTCCCCAGTGTCTGATTTTTAGCTCTTAGCACCTCCTCAATAGTAGTCCAAATATGGTTCTGCTTTCTATTAATTTCCCTTCTTGCCTCTGGTTTTGATTCCGATCCTCCAAAGATAATGAGAAGCATAACAACACTCATTTTGCAGTGAGGAATGCTTTCCGCACTGGATTCAAGACATCTTCTGTTCTCTAATATCTCAGGCTTCCTTCTATCTGTTCTTATTAGAGAGTCCTGGCCAATCATTCAGTCTCCCTTCTTTTCACTCTATGTATCCCCTCTAGAAAATCACACTCATTCCTGTGTTCCACTCACCATCTATCTGATGACAAGTCATAAATCTCTGCCTCCAACCCAGATCTTTCCTCTGAGCTTCAGACCCATCCACAATTGCTTATCCTGTATTTTCAACTGCTTCTCCAACTAAATATGTCCAAAACTGAACTATTCATCCTGCCTTCAAACCCTCACTTTCCCTGTATTCCTTAGCATGGTGGGCCACCACCCACCCCACTGGCCAAGTCAGAAACCTGGGATTCAACCTGGAGCCTCCTTCTCTTACGTCACATACATAATAAATATGAATTCCCATCTACTTTACCTTCCATACCATTATTAACCAATAAAAAGAAATGTATTCCTGGACAACAATTTACCAAAACCACTATTCCCTATGTCAAAGATTTAATTATGCTGATGAAATAATTTCTTCTTGATGAGACTCAAGCCAGCCAAGTGGTTTTGTACTCATCATCATCCTATAGATGAGATGAATTATCTGCCTCTTCCTCCAAATCCTTTCCACTTCTCCATCTAAAGTGAGAAAGATAGGAAGCTTAATCCCAACTTAGCCTTTTGCTAGCTCCATCCCTACTAACACTTATTTATATTCTTTTTGGCCAATTAAAACTTCCCTGGATTGTGGCCATATCAATCAGAGGAAAGACAGGAGGACAAATCCAATCTAGCCCTTACGTTTTCACATAATTTTCTTTTAAGGCATGGAGGTATTCCTTGTTACACAGCACTCATTTTTTTTTCCATATACCTCCAGCCATAAAACATACACACATACGAAAATGACAGAGGCTAACCCTAAAACCAATGGAAAAAGATACTTAGACAATGTTTTCCATCCATCCGACCTACCCACTGATCATTCTTGCAAAATGGCCAATGCCATCATTCAGGGACTGACTCTCCACTTCATGTATGACCAAATACTTAACCATGTTTTTCCCTTATCTTGCTGTCTGTTAGCCAATTTTCCTTATCCCTTGACTACCTCCACCAGAAAGTGTGATTAAAAACTTAAAATTTAAAGGCCAAACAGTCCATCTCACTACTGTTTTATAACTCTGATGAAGATTTGGTGAGGTTGAAATTCCGTCTCAGGGGATTTCAATTATCTCTGCCTTTGAGGGCTAACTATCATTACAGCTAGTGATATGCCATGGACAGCTCATCTCCCATCTCCCCAGTGTGGGGCAAACTAATTATTCTATTTCCAATTGAACAACAAAACTTGCTTTCCCTTCTTCCCCAGACCCCTTTCTTTCTCCACTGAAGAGTACAAACAGCCAAAACAAGGAAGCCCTTAAATAACAAAGAGTGAAATGTGCTTTTAAACATAACAGGAAACCTTACCAGATCTCTCTTCCTGCCTCCTTCTAGCTAGCCTGGTCTGAGGCAGATAATAATACAGGAATGTTGACATGTCCGAAGTCTACATAAACAAACTGGGACATTCTTGAAGTCTTGCATCTATGGCAGAAAAGCTTGCCTAATCCCCAAAGTAGGTAAAAATCAACATGGGCATAGAGAAATACCACATCCCTTCCCATATGGTTACATATTGATGCAGAAATGAATATCCCACTTCCAGTTTCTTGAGGGAGGCAGAGCCTGTCCAAATAACGATTTGTGAACAAGTCATTTGGCTTTACAGTCAACAGTGTCAACAATACCTTCTGGGGTACAGGGTATCAGAGAGTTTTAAGTGCCATTTAAAGAGGTTATGCAATAGCTGTCAAGAAATTTCAGAGGAAAAAAAATATTTGGTATCTAGGTTAGGTTAATATCACACTTCCTCTCTTCTAAATCTCCTTGGAAACTATTATTTGACCCAAATGAGTCAGATAATTTCTTAAGGAGGGCTCCAGCTGCAAATATGAGGATATGCATTGTCCTAGCTGTTTGCTGCTGAGTGCTGATTGGGGAGTGAAAAGCCACCAGCAGCCCGAGGGAGTCCCAGTTTAGGGGAGAGGCAAAAATTGAGTGGCAGCACTGTGGCAACCCCAGTGAGCTGGAAGAGCACAGGGAATCTCAGCAAGAGGCTATGTGGAGGATGGTTCTCATTCCTGTGGGGGAGGGATCCTGAAAAAGTACAGTTGCTGTCTTCCAATCAAGGAATGGATGAGCAAGATTTTTCCTAACCCCAGGGAGAAAATCTATACCAGTCTGAGAGGTGGAGAACAGGCCTTGCTCTGGGTATGTTCTGCAAGTATGCAATGACTGGAACCCCCGGCTCTCTTCCCAGCTCCCACAATGCACTTGTGCCCCTTTCCTTATGACCAGGGCTTTCTCTTCATTTACTGCTCTTGGCATTACAAACAGCCTTCAGGCAGGGGCCTCTCCATCATTCCCTGCCATTGAGGTCATATATTAAGAGCAACTGCTCAGCTGCAGTGTCAGAGCCGAACTTGTTCCCTGCCCCAGCACAATGTACAGATAGTCCATTTTGGCCAGATGCAAAATAAAATCTTTCTCACTCTATCTAACAACTGTTCCTGTTATCACGGGGCAATGTCTACTGAAGAGCATTTAAAGTGCTTTATAGATAAAATAAAGAGCTTGGTGCTCAGCTAAAGAATGAATTAAACACTTCTCTGTCATTACTGTGGTGCTCATACTTATATCAGGCACAGTTAAAATTTATCTAGGCAATACGCATTTCTAGATAAAAATAGTCGAGTTCCTCTTTACAAAACACATGCGTATAATATACATTTTTGAGGAATATGGAAAAAAAATCCTGATACAAGCGAAGTGTCTGAGCCGTAAGCAAATACACCCTAACTTACTGATTTGTTGTTCATGTCTACATGTTGGTCACACTAAGCAGGTAGACACTTATGCCCATAATGTTGTAACTGCTCAAAGATGTTTCTGGAAGCCCCATTCTACAATCAGCTTTGGGCCTGGGGCAGTTTTATTTTAACTTTCTCAAACTTCTTTTGAGAATGAATGTACTATGTAAAATAGTCATAAGACATCTGAGGTTGAGACTGATGAAGAGAATCGGTGCTCTTGAGAAGGAATGTGAACAAAATCCTGAGACTAAGACTAACATGGGTTGTATGCCACGAAATTTTAAGAATTGAAAACTTCCCTCAAATAAGGGCAAACAGCAACTCATGGTAAAGACCCAAACTTACATGGCTTTTATAAATGGGGAACATTATAAAAACGCAGTGTACTATTTTATCATTATATAGCAAGCAATGGTGAAGGCATTTGATTACCTGGGGCAGATTTGGTGGAGCTTCTAGAGACCTCCCCTCTAGTGTCCTGGCTTCCCAAGCAGTATGAAGTGATTGATGGCTGGGGTTTCTGCTAAAACTGTTCTGTAGGGTGGCTGAGTGTTTCTCTAGATTGCTTTTCCTGGTAGGAAAGCCCCAAACCTTGTTTCATGGCCTTTGTGGAAAGATGCTGTAAGCTAATTTAGTCCCTCTAATAAAGCCCCTTTCTGATCCTACTAGCTGGGATCAATTTTGATGTCTGATTCTGACCTCAAGGAAGAACATTCTCAGAAAAATTCTCAGAGGACAAGAATATCACACCTTTTAGGCAATAGAGGACCAAGCCCCACAACTAAAACACCCCCAAAACATTTGGCCTTTAAATTTGCCTGGGATGGATCCTGCTATCTCCTCATCCATTTGTGTCCCCCCAAAATCCCAAGATGTACCTGTCATCTTTATTTATCTGGTCTCCAAATCCCACGGTGTCAACAATGGTTAACTTCAGCCGTACATTGCTTTCCTGAAGCTCATAACTTCTGGCTTTTAACCGAACACCTGGTTCATTGTGAGTAGCTGGGTCACTTTCAAATTTGGTGTTGAACAAAGTGTCCATTAACGTGGATTTGCCAATGCCTGTCTCACCTACATAACCACAAAAGAAAAATCAGAGAATGTCAATGTCTCTCAGACATCAGTTCAATTCACCAGTATTTTTTTCATTAGTCATGATTATAAAGTTTAAAAAAGAAAAACCGCCACCAGAAATGCCACTGTGAAGAGAGAATTCTTTCTATGTGTAATCTATGGAATACCTTCCTAAAAATGCCTCAGTGAATTTCAGAAACTATTTAGCAGAGGGGATTTCAAATTTACAGATCAAGAGATTCTTCTTTACCTCTGGATAGAAAAATTTTACTCGTAAGATTGCCCGTGCTCAGTTTGTGTATTACAAGAACATGAACTGTATCTCTTTCTCTCCTGAATGTTAGAGTATAAAACTATATTACTTAAGGGATAAAAGACTCTACTGTTGAATTTCTGTTACTTGAAACAAGTGATTCCATTTACACTGAATTACCTAAAAGATCAGTTAATTCAACATCAATATGACACCATGTCATAGAAAAGAATTACATTATTCAAAATAACACTCTTGATGACAATAATAACTAACGTCACTGAGTGCTCACTTTGTGCCAACCCCGGTGGCAAGAGCTTCTAGCGCATTATCTCCTGTATGTATGTATGTATGTATGTATGTATGTATGTATGTATGTATGTATTATGTATGTATGTATGTATGTATGTATGTATGTATGTATGTATGTATTTTTGAGACAGAGTCTCGCTCTGTCGCCCAGGCTGGAGTGCAGTGGCGTGATCTCAGCTCACTGCAACCTCCATCTCCTGGATTCAAGTGCTCCTCCCGGATCAGCCTCCTGAGGAGCTAGGATTACAGGCCCATGTCACCACTCCTGGCTAATTTTTGTATTTTTAGTACAGACAGGGTTTCACCATGTTAGCTGAGCTGGTCTTGAACTCCTGACCTCAAATGGTCCACCTGCCTCGGCCTCCCAAAGTGCTGGGATTACAGGCATGAGCCACCACGCCCAGCTACATTATCTCATTTAAACCCTATTACTACTCCCATGAAATAGGTACTACTGTTTCCTCCATGTTCAAGGTGGAACACTAGGCTTAGATAAGATTTATGAGTAACTTGCCTAAAGTCATTGCTAAGTGGTGGAACCAGGGTTCTAACTCAAGTCTGTATGGTTCCAACACCTGCACTCAACCAAGACAGCAGCCTGATTTTACCATTACACAGAAAACTGACTGCCTAACATTTTCTAGTTATGGTTATATTAATCCCTCCATGTTTTTATTTTTCTTTATCCAGCTGGAGTCAAGAAGCCAAATATTTGTGGCTTCTTAGATAGTTTTCCCAGCTTCAGAGTGAAGTTTGTGACAATGAAAGTAAATGATGTCAAATGACCTTATTTACACTGATAATTCAACTCAATAAGTGTTTACTGAGGCCTCATATGTGCAAAGCAGAGTGGCAGGTATCTGGAACCACTATACCAATCATATGATGACATCCAAATGTGGAGCTATGAAGAACTGCAGCCCAACCCTCAAAATAACACCAAGCAAATTCTCTCTTAATTCTAATTCTTATGTTGAGTCAAAGACAGTTGGCGACGAGAAAAAAACAGGCTTCTGTTCGTGGTGGTGGTGGCTGATCATATGATGATGGAGACAAGGGGGTAGAAATCCAGAAGCATTAGCCCTAGGGATACCTTTTTTCTTTCTTAATCTGGAAAATTTCTCAATTACATTTCCAGCTCAATTTCAACTTGCCAATATAGAACAGCCCTTTCAACAACTTCTAATCCCAGTATGTTCCTAGGAGCATCCCCTCTTCTAAGGATTGCTATAATGACTTTAAGGATGGTAGTGTTCCATGGAAAAAAGAAAAGCTCTGGGCAACCCTCCCACTATGATGACAAAATCTACTTACTAGTTATAAATTCTGTATTTTATACTCATTGCTTTCCAACATAATACAAAAGTGAAGGAGGATGACGTCTTTCTGGATTTGAGCTTTCTCTGATTAGAAAAGCCTTATATGGCTTGCCTCTAACTATGATGATTCACTTATAGGATAAAAGTTGGTCAAGTATATTCATCTTACTCTTTAACCTTTCCTGTTGTGTCCCTGAACATCTAAGATCATAGAATTTCCTCTTTAGTCATCCTTCATTCAGCCAGTATTTTTGTAGTGCCTACTATGTACAAGTTCTGTGCCAAGTTCTGAGAATTCAAGAAACTAGCCTGATAGGGTGTTCTCCTACATCTTAGAATCTGGTCTAGAACATGACTGAATAATACCAGTCAGACTCTAATTTATCATTATGGGAACAACATTCTAAGTGTTTGTCATAACCGCTTTCCTCTTATAAGCAAGACCATCCTTTACATCCATGGCCCTGCTAGTTGGCCACAGACAACCAGACCATGGCTAGGTCCCTGACCTCAAGGCAACCACGGAAGCCCAATCATTTCACTATGAGCTGGGGCTCCACATTGGAGAGTGGCCTATCTGATCACAGTTTTTCTCTTTGGGCGTTTGAATGAGATACATGCAATCCCCACACAGTGTGATGGCATGAAAAAGAAACGATAAACAAAGACAGGTAAGTAAGCGGAAGCCATGAGGCAGCAAAGGCTGTAAGTAAACAGAAGTCATGCTGCAGACAGAATGTAGGCTGGGAATACAGGAAAGAGCAGATAGATGGGGTAGAGTATTGGAAATCCATCATGAAATTAATGCTGGGGTGCTCACTGTGTGACAAGCATAGGTGCAGAGATGAAGTAATGAATAAAAACAGACACTGACGCTGTTTGCACTTCTGTAACATCCTGAATGTCATTCCAGATCTCTATGGGGTCTGGCTGTGCAGCAGTTGAGACGGTTTCCTGTCTTCCTTACTTTCCTGAATAGTCTTACAAAAAAGAAACCCTCCATAAAAGCAATATAAAACCAGTCTCTGCTCCCTAACCTGAAAGAATTTAACAAGTTCACACTCACCATTCATGGCTTAACAAATTAACTTTGAGCAAAACAAAGTTACTGTGTAGTGGATACAGAAATAAAACAGGGTTCTCACTGGTAGTCAATACTGAAGGTACTTGAGTCATTTTAAGTACATGTTACAAGTGTAACATTCTCAAGCAGAGCCAACTTCTTTTCAGGATTTACCTATTTTTAGAATACGAAAGGCACAAAAGCAGATCTGCCGTATAAAAGTTTCTCCTTTATGGGAAAGGCTCTGTCAGTAGAAAGTGACCTACTTAACTTTCATCTTCTTCCCTAAGAATAGCAATAAAGACTTCAATTACATGGCAAGGATTCTAGGTTACCTGGACAAGTCTGAAATTATCATCTTATTTTACTAGGTTGAAAATTACTTAAGCGCCCATGTGAATCAGGAACACCATACTTTTTAAAGGCATGGTAATTTTAATTATCATTTACATTAAGGTGGAAATTACAAACAATTAGCATACCAGATCCTACTTATAGCACAGGGTTAACCAATGGGTTGAAAAAAACCACTGTTCCTCTAAACTTTGGTGTGCTTTGCTTTCCATTTCTATGCTCTGTGCTTTTAAGAGCTGTAATTAGACACGGCAACTCCAGCAGCAGTGTGATTCACCAAAAGCAGTTCAGCAGGAAATGGCAGCTTTTGGAATAAAAGGAACTCTAGAAGAACTAGGGAAGTTTTTCAATGCATTAGCTTTTTTTCTTTAACAGACAGGGTCCCACTGTGTTCCCCATGCTAGTCTTGGACTCAAGCAATTCTCCTGCCTTGGCCTCCTGAAGCACTGGGATTAGTTTTTGAGGCTTCTCTCTAATCTTTGTAAGCAGAATCTCATCTATACTTTTGAGGACCCATAAGACAAAAATTTCTTTCTAACTGAATAACTAAAAGCCTACTAGGCATAGGCTCCAATTCAAACCAAACAACCATAACAATATTTTCAGAAAAATCAATGACTAAAGTATTTCAAAACTCCCTCGCACAGTGCCTGGCACAAAGGAGACATTTATTAAAAGTTAATTGCGGGCCAGGCACGGTGGTTCACGCCTGTAATCTCAACACTTTGGGAGGCTGAGGCAGGCGGATCACCTGAGGTCAGGAGTTCGAGACCATCCTGGCCAACAAGGTGAAACCCCGTCTCTACTAAAAATACAAAAATTAGCCAGGTGTGGTGGCGGGCACCTGCAATCCCAGCTACTTGGAAGGCTGAGGCAGAAGAATCCCTTGAACCTGGGAGGTGGAGGTTGCAGTCAGTGGAGATTGCACCACTGCACTCCAGCCTGGGCGACAGAGTGAGAGACTCCATTTTAAAAAAAAAAAAAAAAGTTAATTGAAAACAAAAATGATCATGGTGATGATTTATACAGAGGTATGCCACTGTGATAGATTTTTTCAGAGTTTGTTGTTTATTTTATCATATATTCATCTGCCTAAACACTCTATTGTTACAGTAATTAGAGACCCTATTAAAGTGCTATCTGGGACTTCTGTTTTTCCTATTCCTGCCAATGCTAGTAAACATGATGCCCACATCACAAGGGAAAGCAGTCCTACCTTTTCCATTCTATTCTCAGGCTTATTTAACCTACAAGCTCAAAGGTGAACAAGGCAGGGGAAAAACAGAGGGATTGTATTATTAATTAGAAGGTAACTGTAGATTGAACAAATTGTTGATCTGTGATTCAGCATCTTTTACTCTAATTGCCAAGACTGGCTACTTGAGTAAGTAACTGTGCATGGGGATCTGCCTGCCTTCCCTAATTATTCTAGATTTTACTCTTGGATGGAATCAGAGAGTCAGAAAGCTACATCCCTAAGTTGCGTTGTTCTTGTTCCTCATAGAATCACCTTTGATGAAACACACTCTGGCATAAGATGAGCCAGCGTGTGGCACCTGGCATTTCATTAAACAATTGCACTGACTTGGAGGATGCCCAGGAACCCAGACCACTACATACACCAAATCTCTTTTCTGAAAATCCATGGAGAAATTTTTCCAGGTAAAGCTGTGTTTCATCTGGAGCAATCATTTTGTTTTTACTTTATAGATACTATAAATCTGTCGTATGTTAAACTTTTTGCTTGTGTTTAGCATATAACACATGCTCACTAAATATCTGCTAATGAATGAGTGAATTAATAAATTTACTCCATGCTCTGACCACTAAGCTGAGAGAAAAATGTAATACTTCATCAATTAATTGCTATAGGCAGGCCTGATGGCACACGCTGAGTTCTGACTCTATCCCTGGCTTCACCTTTATTTTCTGGGGTTAATTTTATCTTCATTCATTTTACCCTATAAGCCATTTACATCCTTTCCTGGGAAAACAAGACGGGATAAAAATGTTTAAGATTTGATTGTAAATTTCCACAATTTATGTTGACACTATAGCCTTGGCTAAGATGGCCTTACACTTACCTGTTTTCAATTCCTGTTCTCTCATCCCCTCAAAACAATTAAGGTTGAATTGTGGACAAATTTTCTATTTCAAAATGTATTACTAATTTACTTTGACTCTACTATCAAACTGTCTCTTCTTCAAAAGCAGAGATGTTACAGTATCTTATTCACCTTTGTATGTTCACAAGGAACGGACAGACAGCTGCATCAATGTGGATGAGGTTTTTTCGTAGAGTTAGTATCATTTTGGCAAATGGATGAGAAAGACATACAAATTTAAAATTATGAAAAAAGGCTAACTGCTAATTTAGATCTAATTTAGATTCTCTGGAGAATTACAGCATGGGTAAAACATGAAAGGCTTTATTTAAACTAAAATGTAGCTTCAGGAGTGATTTAGGTGTGTTGTATCAAAACAGAGAGTAGGGGAATGATGAACTCCTGGGTGTTCTGTTACCTCATTTAACATCAGAATTCTCTTCCCAGTTAAATGAAAACTATTCTTCCTCTGTTACATGCCTTCTCAGGACCAACAGAGATGGATTCTAGCGGCAGACATTTAATTCATTATCTCTGAAACTAGACTTAGTTCATGCCAGGACCATTTTCTGCCCTGTTGTATTTCCTCTGCTTTCTTTCAACCTACAGGCTCATGCCACAAAACAAAATTACAATTCTGAGACATTTTTGGTAAAAATTTTCCTTACTGGAATCATAATTTTATTTTTTTATCCTTAATTCCCTCCCATATTTATCACAAAAATGTAAATTCATGCTATAAATATCACACATGTGCATACTGTGCAAAAAAATACAAATGGGCAGTAAGAGGAAGGGAGTAAGTAAGGAGGAAAAGTTGCCGTGGATGCTGTTAAGTTAAATATAACACCTCCTCCTCCACGTGGCTGTCCAAATATTTTGATCTACTTTTTATAGACTCTTATTTTAAAAATAGATGGACCATTGATTGACAGTAAGTTTTTTCTTATAAAGATATTATGCTATAAAATATCTATGGCAAAGGGATTTGCTATTTAACTCTCTGAGGATGATATTTAATGCTGACACTCCTAACTCCCAAAGAGCTCACGCTGGCCCCAAACAAGGGGCTCCAAAGGGTTATGGAAAACGACCTGGAGAGTTAGATATGCTGACAACGAAGGATATCCAGGATTTCTTGTGGAGTGAAAAAAGGAAAATGCACAGGATGAACAGCATGATCTCATTTGTGTAAAAGCAAAACAAGAAAGCACCTATATAACTGTGAGAAAGCTGTTTTTATCTGTCCAGTGTGTCTCTCTCCCAAGCCCTATCTCCTTTCTGATCCTGTCTTCTTGCCTATGGAGAACCTCGTATGTTTTGGAGTGAACTGACTCCATCTTCCCCCAAGGCTGAGCGTGTGACTGAGTCCTGGCCAATCAGTGAAATCCTGACTGTTTGGTGAGACGTGTCAGGAATGCCTTGTTCCTTCCCCTGAGGTTGCTCGGCTGGTGATGCTGACGGAGCCAGACTGCTGTCGTGAGGAAAATGCCTGAATGTGAAGCAAGCAGAAGCAGGATCAAGAACCAGAGACACAGGCTTGATGGGGCTCGTTGAACCCCTGGAGCCAGCTGCTCTTAATTACCCAATTCACCATATTACCTTTTCAGTGTGTGTTAGAGGGTGGGGGAGAGTCTTAACTGGGTTTAAGCTGGATTTCTGCAATTCTCTGTGGAAAATTTCCTGACACAAGAATACTAAAAGAGCGATGCAACGTGACTGGCTTTGAGAATGGATGGAAGGAGCCAAGAGCCAAGGAATGCAGGCAGCTTCCAGAAGCTGGAAAAGGCACGCACTCTCCCTAAAGGTTCCAGGAAGGAATGCAGCCCTGCGGACCCATACTGGACTCCTACCTACAGAACTGTAAGCCACCAAAAGCAATTTCCTAATACAGAAAGATGTCAAAAGTTTCTAGAAGAATCCCACAGTGTTATCTCTGTGAAATGGAAATGGGGGTGGGAGATGAAAGGGAAGTGTTTTATAACATTTTAAACAACAAATATATATTATGTTCATTAGTTTGAAAAACTAATTTTAAACATGTTTAAGAATAGAACCTGACAAATATCTAAGAATCACAGGTATTGTAACCCACCCAGGAGACTCCAAATAGGGCAGCTTTACATGTCTAACAGGGCAGCACGACTTGGTCTCTGAGGAATTCAGCATCTGAATTGTCTTATTTAACACAAGGAGTCAGCCCCTGAGCCAGCACACCCCACTGCACACCACATACGCAGTTAAACCAGGATCCCACCGGAAGGCTTTCCCCTACCGTCCCCTGCAGGAGCCAGGACAGAACTCTCAGACATGTTCTTAGAGCTGATTTTGGAGACAGGGCTGGGGAGGCACTGAAGAGAAGCCAGAATAGTAATTGGCCTGGGATTACAATTGAGCATACTTTTCAATAGAAAACCAACAAATCGCCAACAAATTGCTATGCTAATGAAGAATTGCCCTGCTCTGCAACGAGCATTTATCATGAGAGAAAGGACAACCCATTCATGCCACTCTGTAGAACTAGCTGCCATTCAGGAGGTCTCCTGCTGAATTTTAAAAGGCTTCATGTAGGGAAAAGGGGAAAGCATGAGATGAGAGTTGGCTGTGTTCTCTCCAGTCTTTCTCTTATCCAGTGCTTAAGATATAACGCCAGGGAGCTAGTTGGTGTAGCATGCCTGCCAATTGTGGCTTTCTACTAATGAATGCCCAGCGCAGAGGCTACATGCAGTAGAGTCATCAAGAAGTTCAAGAAGTTTTTAAAAAAGAAAAATATCTGCACTCCCCCCAACTTCCATAACTGACAAATAAGCAAATGGTGGTTCTCACATTGAACACACACCTTTTCTAAATTCTCTTTGCTTTACTTGGACAAGAAAAGTAAGTCTGACACATTCTGCCAAGCTTAGGAAAAAGACAGTCCACTTGGCTACATACAGAATTCTTTGATCTGTCTCAAAGTGATGTCTCAGAGGGAAATGCCCAGAGGACAATGCCAACAGATCAACACAGCCCAAACCACTTCACTGCTGTTTCACCTGCCATTCATCAGGCATGATGGGGAGAGAGAGGAACAGCCACCTGTTCCACACACACTTCTCCTTCAAACTAACAGGAAATTTATATTTTGATTTTCTTTATCCCCCTTCCTTTCTACCTTCCTCTTCTTAGTCCAAAAAGGATATGGCATACAAAAAATTAGCTGGGCACGATGGCGGGCACCTGTAATCCCAGCTACTCAGGAGGCTGAGGCAGGAGAATTGCTTGAACCTGGGAGGCAGAGGTTGCAGTGAGCCAAATCGCCCACTGCACTCCAGCCTGGGCAACAGGCAAGACTCCTCAAAAAAAAAAAAAGACATGGCTAGAGGGGTGAAGAAAAATACCAAGGCAGAGGCCTAGTCCAAAGTAAAATGTTTAAGGGATCTTAACAATATTGTAATGATCAGTTGCTTGACTGTATGACAGAAATACTAATAGTAATTTGAGTAACATGACAAAACATACAACGCATTTACCTAAACACAGCTCTCAATCTTTATAACTTGTGACATGTATAAGGCAGATATTTTGCCTTGTTTTACTGATGAAAAAAGAGAATAAACATGTAATTCTTACTTCACTGAAGCATGTCTCTCTGACAGGTACCTGTCAATATCTAAGGATCAAATTTCTTGCTGTGTGGGTGATGAATAACTTACCAACACAAAGGATGTTGAAACAGAATCCTTGAGAAGTAGACTTGTTGACCAGCTGGTCAGGGAGGCTGTCAAATCCCACATGGCCAGATAAAGACAAGTTTCGAAGCTCTTCATTCTGGAATTTCAGGGGAGAAAGATTTGAGTGTCCATGAACCATGCCACCTGGATATCACATATCACAAACATTACATTCTTTCTTCTTCCCTTGACATACATGGAAAAAGGAGACCCCCCCACAGCTGCCTTGGCTTCTACACAGCTGAGGGCACTAACAACTCCAAAACCAAGCTCTTTCCACAAAAATCACAGTCTCCCAAAGCAGACCATCTCCCTGAGCATCTCATTCCTTGTTACAAGTGTACTGGTCCAGGGGAATTTGAGCTTCTAGAGGTGACTATTTCAGGTATGCATTAAGTGACCAAAAAACACAAAAACCTCCAGCCATTTTGATCACTTTCATTACTCAAGAAAAGGTTTCAATTTACTGTCAACTCATAGTGAAAAAATATTTAACACTCTTCCAGATACATAAAAGAACTTTGAAAAGCTCACAGTGGAGGATTCATACTCCTTACAATGATGACCATGCTCTACCTACCATAAATGCAACATATTTAAAACTTCTCAGCACATGAGCTGGTTTCCTCTCCTCCATTAGTTTACAGGTTTCTTGAGTCTTCTTCCCCCTCTCCACCCTGTAGCTCCTAGCACAGGCTCTGTAACTGCTGGACTTTTGCAGAGTTTACCGATGTAGACTGGGGTAAGGTAGTTATCATACATTTAAAAATCACACAGGATATGGCTGGAAGCTAAAGTAAAATCACTGGGTGATTTATGCTGTTACATAAAATGGTACTGGCTGCCCCCACAACTTTGAATGCATCCCATGGGTGTTGGAGATAATCTGTGAAACCTTTTTTTCTCAAGATGCAGAGATCAGCTACAGTCCCTCAGTTATAATATCATGGTTATGGTTTGCAATTTCAGAAATTAGACACTGAAAGTCTTCTCCTTGGAGATAGGACTCCTAGTGTTCTGGCTATGTTGTCAATGAACTTTATATTCAAAATACTGGAGTCCAGGTGAGAAAATGATCCTCAAAGCTCCATTTTTATTTTTATTATTTATTTATTGATTTTTATTATTTATTTTTTGAGATGGAGTCTCACTATGTCGCTAGGTTGGAGTGTAATGGCACGATCTCAGCTCACTGCAACGTCTGCCTCCTGGGTTCAAGTGATTCTAGTGCCTCAGCCTCCCGAGTGGCTGGGATTATAGGCACGCGCCACCACGCCCAGCTAATTTTTGTATTTTTAGTAGAGATAGGGTTTCACCATGTTAGCCAGGCTGGTCTCGAACTCCTGACCTCATGATCCGCCTGCCTCAGCCTCCCAAAGTGCTGCGATTACAGGCGTGAGCCACCACACCCAGCCATTTTTTTTTTTTAGAGACAGGGTTGCACTGCCACTCAGGCTGGAGTGCAGTGGTGTGATCACAGCTCACTGCAGCTTCAAACTCCTGGGCTCAAGTGATCCTCCAGCTTCAGCCTCCCAAGTAGCTGTGACTACAGGCATGCGCCACCACTCCCAGCTTCAAAGCTCCATTTTATTTAAAAAAAAAAAAAAAAAAAAAAAAAAAGCTCTGTACAGGATCACTTAGTCAATGTTTTCAAAAGATTGGTTTTCATCATCCTATTTTTATGTTACGTAATCATGAGGGTGATTTCTTTTAATAAGCAAGGACTAAGACCCCATTTCAAATGTTTGTGGTCACTATATAGGCACAGAAATGTGACTCCAGAAATGCAGTGATTTTAAAGGACTTCAATGGTTTTATTAATAATAAAATGTCTAAAGTCCATAACAGCTCTAAAATTCTGATTCTGTGAAATAAGACTAAAAGCCACCACACTGCCTGAATACCATGGTGGCAGCTGCAGATTTGAGGTCAATGGGACAGACAACAGATGTCTAGTCTATGAATAGTTTCCTTGAAACCTGCCAACAGTGAATATGAGACTCACGAGTAGGCACTTATCCTTAAACAGGATGGCATGGTAGGCAGCTCACCAAACAGCTTCGAGGGCAGGCCCCAGTGGGCAGCAGTCCTTGTAGCTGGGCAAGCCTTCCAACAATACTGTACTTCTTCCAACCCCAATCCTTATACCTGCCCCTTCCTCTTTAGATACCTCAAAGGTCCAGACAGCAGGTATTTTTAGGGTGTTTACCACATCCGCCAAGACTTGGGGGAGGCGGGTTTGAAATGAGTCCTGGGTTATTTTTAGAACTCTTTCCACCAAGCTGTGCAGTAGCTGTTGTGTATCAGGCTAGGAGAAGCCATGGCACCAGCCTTCATTTATGCTGCATCACTGATTTCAACCGTTCGTGAATGGTATGAAAGAGACAACGCAGGGCAGAACCATCATCCCACATTCCCTCTCTTCACCGCTGCATAATTCTTTTAATTTCAGGGGGAGGGGAGAATGGTTTATTGCTCTGGATTCTGGATTGCTGGGTTTTTAGATACCAGATATCCACCTATGAACCAATTCCGGGAAAGAATCAGAGTTAGTAATTATAGCTTTCATCCCAGAACCCAAAGCTCAGCATCTCATATTCTCACCGTTTCCAAAACATGAGAAGCCACCCACACACCCACTAAGTATTTTTATACCCATTGAAAACCACATACGAAATGAAGGGTTATAAAACAGTTTGGTCTTGACATTTTTGAAATTTGAAGTTGTATCTTTAGAGTCTGTCTTCTAACACTATAATATAGAATATGTAAATTTTATAATACAGTTTTTACATTTCATAATTTGAGCCTAATTCTCTGCCCAGTATTAAAGGAAACCTGAGAGTCACTGCCCATCAGTATGTGATAGGGGAAAGGGAAAAAGAAGTTCCTCCTCTGGTTTATGAACAGGCTTAAAAACTGGAGAGAACGGCACTGGAGGACACGCACAGGGCAGCTCTGAGCACCTTACCCAGTGCCTCCAGCACAGCAGCTGAACCGCATCCCTCCAGTCCAGCATTTTATAGCTCTTCCCTTAGCTACCACAAACCAAGGATTGTGGGGTCTTTTTTGAGTCTCCAGGCCCAGTTTCAGGGAACTGCATATATTCCATGTCGTTAACACTAACACATCTGGAAACGACTCCCTGAATTTCTCTCTAATATTGAACTGTGCCTGGCGTCGAGTTCTGAATTTCTCTCAGAGGAACACTTCTCTTGGGTTGTCCCATCTGTACTTCAAACTTGATGTTCATGAAACTAAAATCATATTCCTCTATCCCAAACTCGCCCCTTCTCCAGAGTTCCCTGTTTCTGTTAACAGTACTTAGCTATGCTTGAGACCACCTTGCCTCCCACCATCAACTCTGAAGTCTTATCAATACTACATCCTCCACATTTCTATTCCTACTAATTCAACAGCCTCCCAACTGGCCTCCCTGACTTGATCTCACCCTCTGTAATACTTCCTCCCTCCACCTTGCCATCAAGGGGATCTCACTACTCAAGGTCCCCAATCCAAACTCCTTGTCCTGTCATTTCAGGGCCCCATGGACTAACCCCAAATCTCCATTCCTACTGAATCTCCCACTTCTCCCCAGGGAGCACCTTACTCTGCAGTTAAATTAAATGACCACTGTTCTTGGGACAAACCCAGGTTTCTTCCCATCAGAATTTACTCACATTATTTCCTCTATGTGAAAGGGCCTTACAGCCAGTGTTTACATATCCAAATCTTCCAGATCCCAATAAAATTATACCTCCATCATTGTCTTTATTATGAAATCTTGGGGAAAATTTCACCAAACATTCTTCTGATCAATAAAAGGAAAATGCTGATTGAAAAGCGGCTCAAGCTATTTGGAATTCCATCATGATAATAACAGCTAACATTTATCCCTTCCAATGCTCCAGAAAAGCCCTAATTTCTCTCTCTTAACAATTCTATAAATTAGTTACATTATTACCCAAACTCAATTTACAGATGAGAAAACAGAGGCACCGTTTAGTAACTTGCCCAAGGTTTCCCAACTAGTAAAGTCAAGGTGCTGAAATTGGAATCCAGGAAGTCAGGTTCCAGAGCTGTCGAACGTAGTCACTGCTATCTCATGAAACTGAAATTTATCTTATGAACTGAATATTAAGTTCCCAGGTAGCCCCAGACAGTACAATTATTTCAGCTGTTATAAAAATCCAATACATTAAATAGAAGGAAAAAAATACTCTGAAACCATGATTCTTTGGCAACCATAAGAGGTGGAAATTGAGAATTAGAACTGGCAAAGTAGCTCCAAGCATATTTTCACTGATCCTGGCAATGCCAAGACCAAATATGATTTTTGTAGTGATGGCACATGAAACCCATAATATAATGCTTAGTTTTAACCACTTTTGAAAAGAAAGTGCCAACACAGAACCACTAAGTAAGTAACTATAAGACCTTAATTGATTTAGCCCTCCATTTTCTAATCTACCTAGTGAGGATTTGTAATTAGATAATTTCTACAGCCCACTCCATCTTGAAATGGATTATGACTAACCTTTATGGTATAAAATAAACATGTTTTTCACTTGACAATTTCACTTTTCTCTTTTTAGAACATATCCTCTTAGATACAATTATTTATTTGTTCATTCAAAAATACCCACTGCTCAAAGCACTAAGAAAGCTAAAATAAGTTATTTTTATAATTCATTGAAGAACACTGCAGTTCCAACCCTTAAGAGGTTTTACAATGTAGTAGCAGAGCTAGGACAGATGTAAATGTAGGACTATGAAGGATAAAAGTCATCAATACCATGGCGTCAACTATGGGAAGGCATGGAGGAGAAGTAGTTTTTGGCTAGGGAAATTCAGGGGGTACCTTTTAGGAAAGCTAAAGTTCCCCAAATCTATCAGTGAAACAAAAGCCCAGCTTGCAGAACCCTTCTGGATAAATGTTATCTATGCCCAAAAGGTCACTTTCTTATGAATGTATACCTGAAGTGTATAATTGGTAGTTTTTCAGAAAATTCCCAGCTGACTTCATTATTGAGATAATTATAAAACAAATTATGTAAGAATGTGTGCCACCACCTACATTCTGAGTGCTGCTGTAAAATATGTTCCACAATTCCAAATCTTGCTTCACCAGAGAAGGGCAGCAAAAGGCTTAGAGTCAGACAGACATGGGTTTGAATCCCAGCTTTGCTTTCTGCTTGCTTTAGTCTCTGTTCTGCCCTCAGTAAAAATAGGAAGAGGTGCTACGCTCTCTCATACATATCTCCTTGGCAGGGTTGTTGGGAGGAGATAAAGAGGTACGGATGAGAGTGCCTAGCATTTAACAGGTCTTCTGAAACTTAGACTTCCTTTACCTACAGTAGCTAGGAGGAAGAGGCAACTATCATTTAAAAATCTGAAATTAATCAGAAGTTCTATTACTGCTGCTAGGCATTCCAGGAGAAGCTGCTGACCAGCAAAGCTCTCGGACATATGAAGAAGGTAAAATCACAATAAAAATAAAGTGAACATAAAGAAATAAAAAAAGAGAATGATGATTCTAGCATGAAGAAAATCCATTCCTAAAGCGAAAACTCATTTACAAAGCTGGAGGAAAAGCCACAGAATCACATTCCTGTTTGCCGAATCAGCAGTTAGCAGAATCCACATCCTCCCCAGCTGGGAAGCGTTCTGGATTCCCCATCACTTTTGCTTCTGCAGTCATGCACCAGTTCGCATTGAGGAAACATTCTGAGAAACATGCCAGTAGGTGATTTTGTTCTTGTGTGAACATTCTAGAGCAGCGGTCCCCAACCTTTGTGGCACCAGGGACCAGTTTGTGGAAGACCATTTTTCCACAGACAGGGTTGGTTTGGGGATGAAACTGCTCTACCTCAGATCTTTAGGCATTAGATTCTCATAAGGAACGCACAACCTAGATCTCTCCCATGCACAGTTCACAACAGGGCTCAGGCTCCTATGGTAATCTAATGCCTGAAGCTGATCTGAAGGAGGCAGAACTCAGGCGGTAATGCTGACTAGCCCATCACTCGCCTCCTGCTGGGCAGCCCAGTTCCGGACAGGCCACGAACTGGTCTCAGTCGGCAGCCTGGGGGTTGGGGACTCCATCCTTGAGTGTACTTGTGAGAGGTGAAGCCAGCTGGACTTCCTGGGTCGAGTGGAGACTTGGAGAACTTTTCTGTCTTACAAGAGGATTGTGAAACACACCAATCAGCACTCTGTAGCTAGCAAGGGGATTGTAAAATGCACCAATCAGTGCTCTGTAAAAACACACCAATCAGTGCTGGAGCTAGCAAGAGGATTATAAAATGCACCAAACAGTGCTCTGTAAAAACACACCAATCAGTACTCTGTAGCAAGAAGACTGTAAAATGCACCAATCAGCCCTCTGTAAAATGCACCAATCAGGAGGAGTCTAAAAGTAGCCAATCGCGGGGAGGATTGAAAAAAGGGCACTCTGATACAACAGAAACAGAACATGGCAGGGACAAATAAGGGAATAAAAGCTGGCCACCCAAGCCAGCAGCGGCAACCCACTCAGTTCCCCTTCCACGCTGTGGAAGCTTTGTTCTTTTGCTCTTCACAATAAATCTTGCCACTGCTCACTCTTTGGGTCCGTGCCACCTTTAAGAGCTGTAACACTCACCGTGAAGGTCCGCAGCTTCATTGTTGAAGTCAGCAAGACCACAAACCCACCGGCAGGAACAAACTCCAGATACACACAAACCTAGATGGTATAGCCTACTACATACTTAGGATATATGGGATAGCCTATTGCTCCTTGGCTATAAACCTGTACAGATTATTACTGTACTGACTACTGTAGGCAACTGTAACACAATGGTAAATATTTGTATATCTAAACATAGAAATGGTACAGTAAAAGTGCAGTTTTATAGTCTTACAGAACCACGGTTTTATATGCGGTCCATTGTTGACTGAGAGTTTGTAAAGCAGTACATGACTGTATTTTAATCCAACCCTGGGTCTACTGAAACTAACAAGCTCAGTGTGCCCAGGATTTTATTCACCATACTTAAACTGAAGTGATATCCCTTTTCTTTACTTTTAAAAATGAAGTGTTTCGGTAGATGTGGTTAGGTAGGCCATAGCCTCTGATCCTTATCAGCAGGCGGAAGCAAGAGAGCATGTTACCAAGGTGATATTTGAATTGTTTAATCCAAACAAAATTACATTTCCATTTGAAAGCAATATTTAATTTTTACCTTTAAAATCAGGTATTACAATTTAAGTTTAGAAAGATTTTTCTCTTTAAAATTTATTTTTTTAATATAAGAGATAACATTTATGTATTCAGGTAGAGAGCTGGAGATTTTTATTAACAAGACATGGTGATTACATTTTTCTCAACACCTCAGATTATGGATAAAGTATACTGATCCAAGTCACTTAATCCTCGGGCTTATGTTTCCTCCTCTGTAAAGTGAGGTGATTTAACCAAATTACCTCTAAACAAAGTCTCTGGTTCTTTGTTTTTTCTAATTCTAAGGCTTCTTGAATCTGGATGTTAGAGATGCATAAATCCAATTCTGTCATTTTGCTTAAGGAAAGCCAACACAGGGTGAAAAATTCCTGGTAGCATATTTGCTCTGGCCAGATCAAGACGGCTCGAGTTTTAATTGACCCATGAAAGGGAGTTTCTATCAATTATGCTGGGAAACTCCAAACCAAATGGAAATCTGTGTGCATAACCTCTGTGTTTTCCACCTCAACTTTTAATTTCTGCTTAACTACAATACATATGAATTAGCTAAGAAAGTTATGTACCCACTCTTTACAAATGCCCTGCTTAAAAGCAATTTCTTTTTGTTTGACTATATCTCCAGTCATCCACGAGATTTTTGAAAAGTGGATTTATATCCTCAAAACAAAACCTAGGGCTGGGCGCAATGGCTCACGCCTATAATCCCAGCTACCTGGGAGGCTGAGGCAGGAGGATCGCTTGAGCTCAGGAGTTAGAGGCTGCAATGAGCCAGGACTGTGCCACTGTACTCCAGCCTGGGTGATAGAGTGATATACTTTATTTCAAAAATAACAAACAAACAAACAAACAAACCTAGGAAATAACTTCTAAGTTAGTTATCTGTTCTCAAAAAGAAAAGTAAATCTTTATTCATGCTTTCATTCATTCAGCAAATATTCATTGAGTACCAATGTGGGTAGAATACTGTGTTAAATGCTAAGGATACCATGATGAAAAAACAAAGCCTCCCAAACTCATGAAGCATACAGGGTAATGGGACACACAGATGTCAATCAAACAGTCACAAATACATAACCATAAAGCTATCCAAAGGACGGGATGCTGTGTAGCCTTATAACTCATGTGATTAACTACTCATTCTTTGAGTGAATTCACCAGCCTATAGTATGTAAAAATATGTATTAGTCCAAAGCACTGTTGGATATTAATTTAATAGGCAGCCCCTGTGTACAGCTGATGTGCAGGTTTCATGTATTCAGATGAAAACGAAGTCTTTCTGAGCAGCAGTACCTGATGGGAGAAGGCAGAAATATCAGGACTCAGGTTTCAAGGGAACAGATGTCCAATTTTAAAGAGAGCTGAGATGAAACCATGGGGCAGCAGAGGGCAGAGGAGACATGTACGGTACACTCCTTTGAGCTCTGTCTTTTCTCCTTACAGAATACCCACTTGGAAAAGAGAAGAGGTACATACCCCTTCATCTTAGGTCATGTCTTTTTCTGAGGTCCTATTTCAGTAGAACAGATGCCTCTGAGCCAAAGAGAGGTAAAGAAAAGAACATGCTGTGTCGCACACAAAATCTTTGACTGACCACCAGCCACTTCCCAGTATCTGGAGAAATTCTGGCCTCATGAACTGTCTGCAAAGTAAGTTTTATTCAAGTACCCTGATTAATCATTTCTGTAGATACAGACTCGTATCTGATTGCATTCTAGAAAGTATTGAATTGGTTTCATATTCTCTTTTAAAAAAAAAAGAAGGTTAGTGGGAAGATGGGATACACCCTTAGTTCTCAGGCAAAAGGGAAAGCACTGGAATGTAAGGTTTCGACCCAAACCACAGCTATGAAGCCAGCATCGGGATGCTTTCAAAGCTAAGCATTGCTGGGGTAACTTTCATAATATAAAATGTCTGGACCATCTCATTACCAATGAGAATTGCATTCTTTTTTTTTTGAGACGGAGTCTCGCTCTATCACCCAGGCTGGAGTGCAGTGGCGCGATCTCGGCTCACTGCAAGCTCCGCCTCCTGGGTTCACGCCAGAGAATTGCATTCTTTAAAGATGATTTGAACAACATTTGCTACTCTGCTTCTCGTCTATACCATGAAATCCCATGCCTACAGCCAAGAAAACCCCCAAGGAAATTGTCTCACACAAGCAGCAGAACAGAGAGCACCAGGCGGCAGTGAGGAACTGTTAAGAGAAAAACCATATGGTAATATAAGGAAAGAACAACTTCTCAGTGCAGCCCAGCTGGAAGCTGAGACTAAGGAGGAGCATCCAGGGGCCAGCCCCTAGGTCACAAAGCCAGGTAAGTAAGCTCGGAATGTCAAACCCAGGGAGCCACTCTGGAAAACACATCATATAACCAAAAAAGCACTTGATTAATACTGAATAATTGTCCCAATTCCAAGTGCTATCTCCAAGTAAATTTCTCCAAAAGACTCCCAGTAGAGGAACACATTTTGCTTTTCCAGATCCTTACAAAATTAATGCTGTGTGGAGGTTTTCTTTGGGGCTGGTAAGATTTTAGGGAAATGTTACCTTTTAATTGTTTTGTTTCTGTAACATTTGAATTATTAAAAAAGAAAAAAGCTGTACTCTTATAATAGAAAATATATAAAATTTTTAAAATCCAGGAACATCAATTAACAATAATACTAAATTAATAAAGATATTTTCTGAGGAGGTAAGCCCACAATATTTATTGTAGCTAATAGGTAGGTTAACAGAGTAAAATAGGAGAACTTAATTTTTCTAATAGTAGAACCAAGTCATGTTGAAAGTGACAGGAGGAATCAGAAAAGTGGAAAAGTGTAATGGAAGGTGCCTGACAGGTGAAGTCAAGAAGCGAGCACCTCTGTCATAGTTTAGCTCTGTGACCTAGGGTATTTAACTTTGCCTCAGTTTTGTCAGCTTTAAGATACATTCTCTCACAGGGCTGTTGTAAAGAATTAACATATTTATCTTTTGTCAGCTCATTTTACACACTTTTCTTGCCCATCCTAGCCCATAACTTTAGTAGCCAACCATAAGCTAACAAGTCCCTTGTCATGACCCACAGCCCACTCTCCTCTGCTGGGCTTCCTACTGTACAGCATGGCCCAGGCATCTCTAAGCCAACATCTCGGTGGAACTCAGCCTATCCCCATTCTCAATTCAAATAAGTCCTCCTATTTTTTTCACGCCAAATAGCAGCAACGTCTACTTCAAGGTATCAGAGAGTCCCCCAGAATAACATGTATTAGCATGCATCTGATAAAATCGGCACAGTTATAGATCTCCACCCTCTTGCAGGAGAAAAAAAGCCCACTGTTTAATCGGCTTAAACCCTCCCCTATCCTCTGAATTGGACAGTGAAGACTTGAAGTCATCAGTATCATGTTAGCTTTTCTCCTCTGTGCCCTGTGTATACCTCTAACATTTACTGGTCACCCACCACACCTTTTTTGGCCAAATTTTTCCCACTTTGCCCTTTGGACATAACTACAACCAGTCTACTACCAGCTGATTTCCATCCCTAAGCCCTGAAATCCAATGACTAACTTTGATATTTCTCTTAACGCTGCCCTCATTCGACTTCACCAAAATTTGTAAGCACGTTGTTGTTTCAACAGAAGTCATACTCTCCAACCTTCTCATTTTCAGATAAGGAAACAGGTACAATGGCTACTTGACTGCTGTTCTTTATGCATGGGCCAGGTGGAGACAGAGTGAGGCGCGGGAGAACCCAGGACCCTGGTGCCTGGCCCACCTTCCCTCCATTACACTTAGGCCCGCTTTGCAGATAAGAGCTCACATTGGTTGTGGATGAAGCTGAATCTAAAAGGCCTGGAAATACCATGCTGCATTCGTTCTCGTTCTTCCACCTAGACCTGCAGCCCCTTTTGTCTCTACAGCCTACTCAGGTTTACCTGGGACTAGAGTTTCACCTTCATTCCATCAGAAATTAAATTTCTCATATGCTTCTTAGGAAAAACTCTGTTGAAAGGCAGTCCTCAGAAACAGGTATCTTAAGTGAACAGAGCCCCAGAGGCTGCTTACAACCCCAGATAGGGGGAGGAGGGGAATCACTAGCAAAACAGCATTTCAGCAAACAACCACCAAGTGTGAAAATCCAAAAATTGTACAAAGTGAGAGCACTTTTTTCTTAGAGACAGAATGTTTTTCTAAAAGTCTGTGTAAACTCTTGAGAAGTTAAATCTAACTGGATGCCAAGAATTAACAACAACAAAAAAGACATTTTCTTAAGTTTCCAAAGACCACAGTCTCACTCTGAGCCCAAGTGACTAATGCCTGTAACAGCCGAACATTACAAAGTGCTGACCAGCAGAAAGTCTGTTTGGGAATGACAAGGTCCACGTGTGCATTCCAGGGACGCTTACAGATTCTGCAGTACTCCAAGGAAGACAGGGTGGGAGGGAAGCAATGTGACAAATAGCCAAGAAGTATTTATAAAGGCACGACCCGATTAGAAACAGATGCTGCAGCTGCTCTCTTGCACTGGCCCACATCAGAGATGATGAGAAGCCCTTCACCCAGCAGCCACCTAGGAACGCTAATGAGCAAAGCAAGCGGGGAAGTGGGGAAGAGGTGACAAACCATTTCAAAACCCTCTTGCTGTCCAGTGGGTCCCAAACAATCCGGTTCCATTTAAGACATATCATGTCTCTTGCACAGCATAAAACCACCCACTTGTCTCACTGTTGTTTATTTGGGTCATTTTTGTCCCTCTTGCCCTGTCTTTATCCTATGGAATATCTTCAAAACAGTGATGAATAGGAGGTCAAAGAGAATTAAGAGGCTCAAAGCAGTTGGAAGTTTTTTTCTCAACTTTTTATGTCCTGTGCTACTCATATTCACACATCTATTCCTCAGTATTTCCTGTTTGAGAAATATTGTGGCTCAGTTCATCTATTTCTATTCACTGAATGCATTCATCAGCAAATAATGAAACATGGATGGGACACTTCCTTCCCAATGCCACCATTTCTATCACCGGATATAAATTAGGCACTTCCTTTCTGAAAGATACCATGTATTACTGTGCCTTTCTGAAAAGGCAGGGGATTTTCAGTTATGTTAATGGCCATGTGATGGCAGTCTCTGTGAGAGAAGAAAAAAAAAAAAATCCAATCCAGTTCCAAGCAAGTCATGAACAAAAGCACCAGGGCTGTTTCCCCCAGTCACAACCTGGCTGCTTTCTTCTCCCAAAGCATGTTCAGTTCCTAATCCAGGCTGACCTAGAACATCTGAGTCCAGTGACACATTTTCAGCACCTGAAAATTGAGGAATTATACCAGAAATGACCAAAACCATGATACATATTGAGGAAATAAACATACCAATTAACATCTGGTCTTGCTCTACAAATATTACTAAACAATTATGGCCAAAATCCTCAAGTCTTCCTAAGAGTTCTTTTTTTTTTTTTTTTTTTTTTTTCCTCCCTGAAATGGAGTCTTGCTCTGTCGCCCAGGCTGGAGTGCAATAGCGCGATCTTGGCTCAATGAAACCTCCACCTCCAGGGTTCAAGTGATTCTCCTGCCTCAGCCTCCGAGTAGCAGGGATTACAGGCACCTGCCACCATGCCCAGCTAATTTTTGTATTTTTAGTAGAGACGGAGTTTCACCACGTTGGCCAGGCTGGTTTTGAACTCCTGACCTTGTGATCTGCCTGCCTCGGCCTCCCAAAGTGCTGAGTTTACGGGCATGAGCCACCATGCCTGGCCTCTAAGAGTTCTACTGTGTCTTAATCTCAACCCTGGATAAAACACTATCAGGATGGAATAGAGGTTGTTTACATAAATGTGGGGCATGTGCTAGTTTTCTATTGCCATATAACAAATTATCACAAATTTAGTGGCTTGAAACAACATCCATTTATTAGCAGTCAGTTTCATAGGTCACAAGTTTGGGCATGGTGTAGCTGGACTTTCTGCCTGGGTTATCACACGGCTGAAATCAAAGTGTGGGCCAAGCTAAGGAGGTTGTCCTCTCAAGGCTCTGGGGAAATACCCTCTTCCAAGCTCATTCCAGATGTGGGCAGACTCAATTCCTTGCGGCTGTAGGACTGAGGGCCTTCTCTCCTTACTCGCTGTCAGAGGCTACACTCGGCTCCAAAAAGTCACTGACGGTTCCAAGCCACGAGGTCACCTCTGTCTTCAAAGTCAGCAATGAAAAATCTCCCTGTGTCCCTCTCACATGTCAAATATCCTTCTTCAGGAACAGTCTGGTTCCTTTTAAGGGACTGTTTAATGAGGTAAGGTCCACCCAGGTCAATCTCCATTTCTAAACTACAGCTGTGCCATAACCTACCTGTGGGAGTGATATTCACAAGTTCTGGGGATTATGCAGAGCGTGTACACCAGGGGGCTGGGATCTTGGGGCCATTTTTGGATTTTGCCTACCAAAGTATACATTATTTCAACATCCCTATTTCTCCTGTGTAACTTTAAGATATAATAATGAATATTGGCATTTCCCCAGCTAAAAAACAAAAAACAAACAAACAAAAAAAAACCACACAACTGTCTCCAGGAGAAAAAAGACAGATACTAGAAAAAGCATAGTAAACTAGATCCCTCTCAGGCTACCAAGGCAAACCTTTTACACTGCATCTGATAAGGGCAGCTAACCACAGACTAGCTAGAGTCCCTTTGCCTTTGGAGGAAGTCTTCCAATAACGAAAGTAAACTGCAAATATTTAGGTGTTGTGTTTGTAATAAGAATTCTAGGAAATGCAAAAGATTCTTAAGGAATTTGAGTCTTATTAGGGAGGTAAGTTATTGAGGTAAAATGGAAGATGATTTTGAAATGTTTCATGATGAAATATACTACAAAGATTACAGGGTTAGACAATGGAGATGAATGTGGACCAGAGCAAAAATGTAAAACTTTCTTAAAGCAGGTCAGTTTTGCCCTAGGTCATGGTAAAATGAAATAAGATCTGGGCCGGGCATGGTGGCTTATGCCTGCAATCCCAACACTTTGGGACGCTGAGGCAGGCAATTACTAGAGGCCAGGAGTTTGAGACCAGACTGGCCAACATGGCGAAACCCCATATCTACTAAAAATACAAAAATTAGCCAGGTATGGTGGCACCCACCTGTAATCCCAGCTACTAAGGAGGCTGAGGTGGGAGAATCGCTTCAACCCAGGCGGCGGAGGTTACAGTGAGCAGAGATCGCACCACTGCACTCCAGCCTGGGCAACAGCAAGACTCCATCTCAATTTAAAAAAAAAAAAAAAAAAAAAGATTTGAATAGTTGCAGAAAAGGAATGGAGATGGATGGAAAAAAAGAAGTAGAATCTATCAAGGAAGGCAGCAGGAAAAGGGAAGAGGCCCAAAGGGCATGGAAATCAATGAACTAGGAAAACTAAGAGTAGAGGATGTAAGACTTTAAAACTGATTCTTTTTCAGTTTACTGGAAATAGTCCTTAAATGGGGAGCATTATGCCCAGGATGTGCTACTAAGTATTCGAGTGTCACTTGGGGGAGAGATCTAGAAACAATCACTGAGCAGCCACATCATGAAAGACTTTTCTGTTTCCCACTCCCTAGTGTACTTACAAACCTATCTTCCCACCAGACCAGCAGACCAAGGGATCATGAGTATAGAATTGCCTCAGCCAAGGTTTTAACCCAGATTACCAGCTGGGTCAACCATCCAAATGGTAAGCTATTTGATGCAAACTTCTGCAGAGCATTAAAAAAAAAATGCATACCTTGCAGAGAAGCTAATAAACAGACTCTATTTGTTACGGCTACAATGTCAGCCATTCTAATCAAGCTAAAGCTTTCTTACTCCTTCCTTACTCTCCTTCTCAAAAAATAGGACCAAATAATCCCTAATAAATCAATAAATACTCCCACTAGTAGAGACAACTTTCTGCCTTACAGAAAGTTAACTGCACATTGTGGAAGCATCCATCTAGGTGTAAGAGAAAGGTGGTTTAGAGTTTTTCTCACACATACTGTTGTGCTTAGGAAAGCAGACCCAAGAGGCTATATTACAATTTTCCTCTTTTCTCAAAGTTCTCCTATTGATAGAAGATTTTATATGCTGGCTTTCTTGTCTTGATCAGTTAATGCAAAACAAAGCTTTTCACATGCTGTGGCTCACAAGAATGTTCCCGGCTCACAAGAATGTTCCCACAGTCGTCTCCAACCCCTCCATTGTCCACTAAAAATGTCTCTTAAAGAGGCATTTTCATTATCATTATCATCATGTTGATATGTCTGAATAATCAAGTAGGGCCCAAGTAGAACACAGGGAAAACTCGACTGCACACAACAATCTGTTATAAATCCCATCAGCTCTCAAAAAGAGATGATAAAATATGTGCAAGAGCACAGGTTACATTTTCACTCATGTTGTTACCACAAAGCACAAAAGGTTTGGGTCAGCAGCCCAGACTTCTCACCAAGATGGGGTCCAATTCCACATCAATGCTCCTAGATTGATAGATTAAGAGTATGGGATATGAGAATGGGAATATATTTCTGACAGTCTTGATAGCATGATTACAGGGAAGCATTAAGCTAAAATCAAAACTTGAAAGATTATAGCTTGGCAAGAGATCCTTGCTGTAATCCATACGATCTGTAGGAAGGAAAAACTGAAGTTAAATGAGACTCAGGGTGAAAGACAAACCAGAATTAGCAAAAGTCTTAGGCAATGATCCAGGTGGCTGCCATTAAACACTCCCAAATCCTAATGGTCCATTTGAATAATTATTATTCACATAGATAAAATGAATGGCAAGCTAAGGGAAATAAGTGATGATTACACTGGCAAAAACAAGAACTACTTTCCCATTTGAATTTGAGAAAAATCCAAGCCTCGAATCCCTTCCCACATAGAGAGGGTCAGACCATGTATCTCACTGTAATCATGGCTACAGAGTTAAACCTCTTTTGCCACAACTGCACCAAATGTACACTTAGGTTCCTTATTACCGGGAGTGGGTTTAGAGCAATGTGGCAGCTGCAGCCACCGATACAAGGAAACAAGGCTTGGCAGCAATTCCCCATGATTCCTTCTCAGTTCCACTTCCTATCCACCCTTTAGCCCAGATATTAATAATTCAAAAGACAGTGTGACAGCCACAAGTCACATGCATGAACACCCAAGAAACAATCACTGTAAAACGTGATGTATTTGGACAGACAAACTTGTGAAGCTTTAGTCCCCATGGAGAACAGAGCACAATAAATGCACCTCATACTTCACCTCAAATTCTGGGATCAGGGTGGAAAAGTGGATCACTATCTTTTCAAAGTATCAGTTTAAAGTTGCTGGGAGTACCTATATGATGAAGGTTAAAATACCCAGAGAAGGAAAAAAGGCAACAGGCTCTACCACTTTTTTATCCACAGAACAAAAAAAGAGGGGTCTGCCATTTCCCTTGATCAATCAATCAAAAAACAAGTTTATCAAACATTTATGAAAAGACCACAAGACTAAGTATGGTTTAGCAAAAACAAACAAGGCACTCAAAGGCCACCATACTTGATGCTTGGTCTACCCTTCAAGCTTCTCAATATGTCCCTCCTTCCACTACAGCCATCAGGAAAATAATGTTTATTGGGTGCTTGTTTGCCCCTACTTTTTTTTTTTTTTTTTTTTGAGATGGAGTTTCTCTCTCTCCCAGGCTAGAGTAGAGTGGCACAATCTTGGCTCACTGCAGCCTCTTTCTCCCGGGTTTAAGCAATCCTCCAATCTCAGCCTCCCAAGTAGCTGGGATTACAAGCGCCCACCAGCACGCTTGGCTAATTTTTGTATTTTTTAGTAGAGACGAGGTTTCACCATGTTGCCCAGGCTGGTCTTGAACTCCTGACCTCAGGTGATCCACCTGCCTTGACCTCCCAAAATGCTGGGATTACAGATGTGAGCCACCATGCCTGGCCCTTTGTTTGCCCTTTTAAAAACTTTCCCGTTTAATCCTTATAACCTGTGAAGTAGATGCTATTGGCTCCATTTTACAGAGGAGGAAACTAAAGTTCAATTCATGGCAGAACCAGCATTCAAACCAGTTTGGCCAGATTCCAAGTCCACCACCGCCCATACACTAAACTGGACAACTGACTCTTTTCAAAGCACACCAACCTCTGCACAGAGCATGCCTCCACCTTCAACTCCACTTGTCAAATCCTACTCATCCTCAAAATTCCAGGCAAAATGCCACTTTCTTCACTAAGCCTTCCCTGGTTCCTTGAATTAGACACCATTGCTTCTTATTTCATAAAGGTCCACTGTATTTGGGTCCTTGGTCACATCTTGCATCTAGCAGTACACTTAGTTTTTCACTTGGTCAGGCCCCCAAAAGAATGTACATTTTTTGAGGGCAGGAACCCTGTCTTACTCATCTTACTTTGAACTTTATACCACAACAACACAAGTAGCCACGGCCATATGTTTAGGATGAATGAATGCAGCAACTTATTTCTCACAAAGTCTATACAACCTGACTTCCCCAACCAAAAACAACTGCCATGGAGCAGCAGTGCAGTGATAGGGAATTCACGGGAGAGAGCATTCATTATGGGCTGAAATGCCCATGGTATGTTTGATGGAGGAAGTGAAGTTTAAGAGGGCCCTTGGAAAATGGAGAAAAGGGATGTCAATACTCCAGCCACATGCTTCAGTATGAACCCTTCACAACACTTAGTCACAATCAACTGTGGGGAGGGAGAGACACGGTAGTGAAGAGGTCAAATGTTGTAGGGGTGTTTGCTCTCAGGAAATAAACTATTCTGCTAAAGTTCACAAGTATAAAGCTCTTATTTTATACATATATGGCAGGCACTGTGCTGAGTATTTTACATAGGTCTCATTTACTTCTCACAATCGCCTCTGAGGTGTGCACCGTTATTATTCCCATTTTACGGTGGAGGTCAGTGAAGCTCTAAGAGATTAAGCTGCTCAGGGTCGTGCAGCAAGTAAGTGGTAGGGCCAGGAGTCAAAGCCAAGCAGGCTGCCTCCAAAGCCCAGGCCACTACATTAGTAGAGCCTGGGAGTCTAGAAAAGTTACCTCTGGTCAACCTTTTATAAACCAGAGAGTGATGTGTGTGTTGGCCATCAAGGAACATGTGTGGCCCACCCAAGCACATCACACTACAGAAGTCACCAACTTCCAAGGTGAGAAATCGCTGGAGAAGTAGGTTGTCATGGTGCACAGGCCCTATTCCACCAAGTAACAGCACATGAGGAAAGCAACGTGGGAGCTACGGGAAGTGGGAACAGCAGGAAACAAGAGAAGGAAGAATCCAAGAAGAGACCTCCACCACCAGGTGCTGGAGTGGATTTCTTATATTTCTCACAGAAAAGAAGCAGAGTAAGTCTAACCCAGAGAGTGCAGATTAAGGTTAGGCAGCCTACAGCAATCACTGTTACTCTCTCTCATAATCTTCTAAGAGCAAGGATTATCAAGTCTCCTTCCTTACTTTTCTCTGGCAAAGCTGTAAGAATTAGTTGCAGAGAAAAATCAACCAAAGCTTACATAGAAGTTGCAAAGAAAAACAAGAAAGGATGCAGTTAGCAGTCCTGACTGATTAAAACCACATGACTAACATATCAGATATTCCCACCACTTCCTCCTTAGCTTCTTATAGACTACTGAGGAGCAAACACACATATGCTTGTATTACCAAAAACAAACAAACAAATAACCTTTCAGTAGTATGGGCTAGAGAGGAAATATTTTCTGTATCTCTACCAAGTATGTGCAAGGAACTGGTAAGCCATTTTATCAGCTTAATCATCCTAAAAAAAAAAAAAAAAAAGACGAAGCTTTTGGGATAAGAGGACATCCCCAGATTCACTCCTTCATCCTTTTTAGAAAGGCTAAAAATGCTCATTACCTGGATATTAAAATTAGACTAATGAAAAAAATATTGATTTACTGATGAAACTCCATTATCCACTTCTGAGCTTATATTTAAAAATAAGTCTTTAAAAACTAGCAATATTTTTACTCTCAGGAAAACTAATATTCATTATTCTAAAGCCTAGCCTGAGCTAGGCATTAGTTGGTAATTTCACTTGTGCTGTTTCACTTAATAAATACAATATTTACTTAGATCCCCATTTCTGAAGGCATTTTAATTACACTCACATTCCTTTACATGCACTTCTCTGCAACTTGCAATTTGGAACAAATGTTCAACCACTAGCCACCATGGCAGCAACATAAAATACCTGTTTTGTTGATTTCCTAACAATCGATGAGGTAATTACAAATAGTTTACTCAGGCCCTTGGAAACCATACTCAGATGTCATCTACTTAAGCAGTAGTATTTCTGTAAGTGCAACAAAGGGGAGAGCATTCTAAAAGCAAACTTTAAAACATTCAAAGTCACATATTATTTACTGCCATATTCTCTCTCTCTTGAGCTTTTCACTAAGGTTTAAATTTCTCTCCCACCAAAAATGCTTTCTTTAGAACACTATGCTCTTCTTTCTCTACCTCATTCCGTATTATATTGTGTAGCTGGGCTTATCTACCTTAAGGCAAATAAGGAAAAAAACATAAACAACTACTTTAACCATTATATTCCATAGCTAAACATCCTTCAGGGCTTCCAATCCTATTTCAGCTAGGTTGGCTATAAGTGACAGGGACCACCACTTCTCTGGTTTTCAGTGTCATCATCTGTAACACAGATGGGTGGAGAAGGGTCATTGAGGAAAGGTACATAAACTCTAGTTGTTAAATTATGGGACTCTAACATTTGCAATGGGGTAAAAGATAAAAGGCTGCCAGAGCCTACATCAGAGTGGGTATCAGACTTCAAATAAAACCTCACTAGAGGTACTGGGTCATCAAAACAAAAGTCTAAAATGCTGACTCCAAGCAAGAAGATACAAAAGAGTGGGATGGCTCCCAACGTAAGTCAAATAGCGGGTTACTCTTTCCAAGAAGTGCAACTTTATGATTGTTTAGATACTGCAAAATCAGCCTATTATCTAGTGGAAAGCAGAACAACCAACGAGTCTTTGAGGGCCCTGATCAATGTGACATAGAAGGCTTAGAATGGTTGAAAGCCATCATCATCTGATAGTCAAACATTCAGACACCAAAAAATCTCATCACTCTAGTCCCAAAGTTGAGCTTGCGAGTCTCCAGTTCTGTGTATTCATGAAGCAATTAGGGAATCACAAGCCTTAGATCTTATGTTAACACAAGTATAGGAAGTGGAAAATAATTCTGATGGGTGAGCCAGGTATCAAAAGGGGTATTTTAAAAAATTGGACCTCGAAAGATGCAAGAGATACAAGCCAAAAAACACAGAAGATGTTGAATACAAAATATAGTATTCACTGTTTCCTCAAGTACTAAAAACCAGACGTTTCTTTAAGTATATAAGTAGATACCTCATAATCTTTTACAACATGTCCTTACCATGTAAAGAAAATAGAACAAACACTCACATACCCAACACCCAGCCCAAAAAACAACACATTAACAAAAGCTTTGAAGCCCCACGGTATCCTGTGAGATGGCAGCACTCTCCCTCTGTACTGGAGGTAAACACTATCCTGAATTTGCCTTAAACTCTTTTCTCGTTTTTCTTTATAGTGTTACCTTATACACTAATATCAGGACACAGTCACTAAGAGTCCTAACTTCAAAATAACAGAAGTGCTTACTTCCTTCTCCAAGTTATCTGTAGGAAATTCAGAACTCCTCCTTAGAGAAGACTGAAGGTAGAAGATACAGAGAGTAGAAGAGTTACTTTAAAGAAAGTGGTTCTCAAAATTTGGTAAGAGAATCCTTGAGGCCTCCCCAAGAACCTTTTAGGGGTATACAAGTTCCTCCTTTTCCAACCACATACCTATGTGAGGTTGGATCTTCAGGTACTTCAACCAAAAGAATACGTTGCATCAGAGTGAATGAAATACAGATCTGATGACCCAGCTGTCCATTAAGTCAGACATTAAAGAGATTTGCAAAAGTGAAACAATGCATCTCAGCTCACTAATTTTTTGACTTGAAAAATGTAGTTATTTTTCATAAAACAATGTTATTTATGTTAACATGTAATAAGTTTATTATTGCTATTTTAAGTGAATAAGTAAATATATTTAAAACTTGAAGTAATAATAATAGAAGTGGACTGAAGTTGCAACAAAAACCTATGGGAATGGCTACGGGAAGTTCTTCATGTTTGTAGAAAGCATACCAACTGACCAAAAATGCCCCAAGCTGACATAGTCATAGTAAACACTTTGGGATGGTAGAGAGTTTTCCAACCATGTTCTATGTTGTTCGTAAGGCATTAGTTATTCTTTAGTCCTAGAGATACACACACAAGAGGCACCAAGAGTAACCCAAGCTATGTTCCATAAGCCTTTTAAAAGGGCTTACATTTCTTTTTTGTTTCCTTTTTTCTTTTTTTTTTTTTGAGACAGAGTCTTGCTTTGTCACCCAGGCTGGAGTGCAGTGGCACAATCTCTGCTCACTGCAACCTCCGGGTTCAAGCAATTCCCATGCCTCAGCCTTCTAAGTGGCTGGGATTACAGGCACGTGTCACCACACCTAACTAATTTTTGTAATTTTAGTAGAGATGGGGTCTTGTCATGTTGGCCATGCTGGTCTTGAACTCCTGGCCTCAAGTGATCTGCCTGCCTCAGCCTCCCAAAGTGTTGGGACCACAGGCCTGAGCCACCACACTCACCCAAGCGCTCACATTTCTTACAAAGGATGGCTTACCATAAAATATCCAACTGCATTGAGGACCTAAGTTAAACTTGATTCATTCCATCCACAGCCCAGCTCCAACAGTGAGATTCTTTTCACCATAAATAAACCAATGTCCAGGGTCCTAAACACAAGATCGGTGACTAGAAGGGGAGTTTGGGTTTTCTCCGCTGGGCAGTGGAAACGACTGAAGAATCCGTCTACAAATGACCTATCTAGAACGCCTTAGTTCTACTGTCCTTGGGTTTGTAGTATGGGCAAGTGTCAGGGGATTTGGCTTCAGTTCTGAGCTTATGGGTCTTAAGCAGGTCACTTACTCTCCTGGGTCTTAGCTTCTTTCTCTGTAAAATAAAAGGGCTAGATGAGATTGTTTCTTTGTAAGCCCTTCCTGCTCTAACACTCTATGAAATCTCCAGCAACAAAAACCTGAAGTGGTATTCACTTTGCCTCCCCAGCATCCGGTACAGGGATTGGCAGAGTGTTGAGGCACAACATGAGTCACTGACCTTTAAATAGTGGACCAGTACCATGGCAAAGGGGGATAATTTTAAGAAAGAAAGAGGACAACAGGAAAAGGAATTAGGAAGAGTCAACACAGGACATCTGGGATGTTTTTATCCCAATTTCAACTGCTAGTGGGTAGAACTTATGAATACCACCAATACGAGAGGGGAGAGAAACCAATTCTTCAGGCTCAAATGAGGGGACAACATGTGAGTGATCAAAAGATTGCTGGAAAAGCATAGAACCAAAGCCAGAAGCTGTATTCTGGGGCTCAAATGAACCCTATTTCTCTAGAGACCACAAAATGCCTTGATTTATGAGGAGTAGTAAAACTGATGTCAAATCACCAAAACTATTAGTGATACAAATATAAAATGTTGGTGAAGTGTATTGAAATAGTACCAGGACCACCACTCTGGAAATAGTGGCTTAGTGCTTTACATCTCTAAAACTAGCTAACATTCAGAAGGTATTATTTATATGCCAGGCACTGGTCTAAGGTGCATAAAAAATGCATTAAAGTGTACATCCTCACAGATGTGGAAACAAAGTCACAGAGACACAAAGAAATTCGCCCAAGTTCTCAGAGCAAGTAAGTAACAGGGCCTGGGTTCTAACCCGCTTTAACACTATGAAATTATACCAGTGAATCACTTCAGAATATTTCCAAATAAATAGATTTTGGTTTCTGTGCTGTTTGCTTGATTTGTGTCATACAAAAAGTAGTAGACAAATTTTCACCAAAATGGAAGGTTATGTTTGGGATGGTCTGAAGAAATCCATGCTGAGCTGTGTGGAGACCTGAACGGCTGATGAGGAGCCCTGGCAGAGGGCCCTCCTCTGGGCATCAGCGGCTGAGCTGCCTCCCTCGTGCTGCGCTGCGTGGCTGCTCCACACACACGTATGCTTTATCATGCACACACACTGCAAGCCACAGCCAGTTCCCTTGCACCAGAGTGACAGGTGGGTTTCTCTGGACCTGACTGACTGAAGGGATGTGTGGAACAAGGCTGGGGCTGGAAAAGAGAGGCAGACCCCTCTGTCACCCTGGCAGGCAGCAGCAAAGCGAATGTAGAAAAGCAGGGACCCCAGGAGAGATGGAGCTTTGACTTTTTTGTTTTCCCCCCCACAGGCTGTGAGTGATAAAGTCCTGCAGAAACTTTAAGAGCAACTACCTCTCCCAGGGCATGCCAACAGATACTTGATTTAAAGCATAACAGGCCCCATCACTGACTTCAACTACTCACCACTTGGTTTCTTCTCATCTACTTTTTATTTTTAAAAATGTGTAATAATCACATTTGGGCACCTGTGAGAGAAGAAAGAATTGACTTCAATCCTGGCACCATTTACTTGCCAGTTGTGGACTTTGGGAGAGTTAATTAGCCTTTCTGAGCCTGTTTTCTCATCTGTAAAATGGCATAATTATGGCATCTATTCATAAGTCTGTTGACAGAATGAGATCATGTATATGAAGTCTTTAGACACAGTGCCTAGCAGAATGAGTGCCCAGTATTATTACTTATTATTGTTTTGATAAGAATTTTAATCTATAAATCAGAAAATAACCTAAGTGAAAGGAGTACTAAAATGGGTATCTCCCCCAAAACAGCAAACATTAACAACCTTAGTTAACGGCCCTATCACTAACTTAAGGGCTCCCTTGCTTGTTGCTCATCTAGCTCAGTTTGTACTCAACTGCTAATTACAAGTTAGGTGTTAATTATCTCATAAACATTTCTTCAAATCACAGAGCATTAATTGCCTGCCCCAACTAAAAAGGCTGGATTCCTGGGCGCTCTTCCTTTTCATGCCTTGGGTTCCAGGCTGTTTGCTTTCTTTGAGTTGCTTCTAATTTATTAGTTCAGGACTTCTCCCACTGGGTGAATGAACTGTGTTTCTTAACAGTTGCTATGTTCTTACCCCTTCTAAACCACCAAGCAAAAGACAAAACAGTAGTTAAATATAATTAAGTGAATTTCAGTGAAGAGTGATCTAGATTTCTAAAACAACACACCAAAAGTACATACCGAAGAGAAAAGATGGCACAGTTAGAACTTCTGTGTAACAAGACACCAAAAACAAAAGTACAGATACATGACTGGCTGGAGAAGACATTTGCACATACAATAAAGGATGAACCTCAACAAGATAAATAGCCCAATTGGCGGGGGGCGGCGAGGTAGTGGAGGAAGGTAAGGATGTGAGTAGGTTATTTGCAGAAAAATAAACATAAATGGCTAATAAGCATATAAAAAGATGTCCAACCTCACTAAGTCATGGTAGTTGGGGATCGTAACAGCTTAGAGCTTGTGGTATCCTGTGGACCCACCGGCCATCTTTAGTTAATGATTACTTTTAAAAAAATAGCTTACATCCTCATATTTTAAAAAGTCTTTGTTTCTAAGAAGACAATGCAGAGCTGTATGGGGCAGCTGTGAAAACCATTTGGCATTTTATACCTAGACCTTCACCACGTTCTTTAAAGATGAACAGTGTATCAATGAATAGCTCCAAAGTTGTTTTTATTTTAAAGCGGTTTCCTTTTTCCTGCTTTCTCAAGTGAATACTACCCTTCTAAGAAGCTCATAAAGTCTTGGCATCTTTGTAAGTGTTGTGCTTAAGACAAGATTCAAAGGTCAGAATTAAAAAGTACTTAGTTAAAACAACCTCCTCAATATTCTGATCACAATACGTAGAAAGATTTAAATGTTAAAAATCAGTGTTTCCTTTCACCAGTATACACTGCAGACGTGTCTGCATGAAGTCCATGTGCTATTCTTAAATTTAGTACTCAAATCTCAATATCTTAGGTGAAAGGCTAAAAAAAAACTTCTCCATAATTAATATAAAAAATAAAGCAGCATGGAATAGTGTGATAAACATTGGCTGGGAGTCAGAAGTAAAGACTCCAGCTCTGCCACGTTTTAGGGGAATGACTTTGGGGCAAGTTACTTGTGAGCCTCTGTCTTTACTTGTAAAATGCATATAATATTAACATCTCATAGGTTTGATATATTAATATATCATAGGTTTTTAATGGTTTCAACTGATTGGAACTATATTGAAACTATGAAGCACCTTGTATAGTCTTTCCACATTAAACAGTTCCTTAGTAGAAAATATTTAAAATGTTATTCTCTATTAATTCAACGTCAATTCTGGTAGATATTTATGTATGTTTATGTAAGATATACATATAGATATCATATATAAACTTTTAAAATGTAAATACTTATTGTTCCAATGAATCCTATTTCCCCACTTCCACAGGACAAAGATATCTAATGAATAATCACCTCTCACATTATTTCTAGAACTTTCAACAAGCATGTTGGTAGTTTTCTGGAAGCTAATAAGCAATGAAAATGAAAATACTGAAAGATGCCCACCAATTTCCATAAAAAACAGCTTCAGGAGTCAATCCTATACACATAATTTCAATTACTAAGAAAAGCCCAGGGGAAGGCCCTGAATACAGCATCAAAGAGAAATACCTATATCATTTGCTAAGGCTGCCTCACCAGTCACTGTAGTATTTTCTGATTGACAGGAATAAATTATATTACACTCTGTCCAATCCAACTAGTATGGTCTGAGCAATCCAGGGCTGAGAAAAATTGGACTGAGACTAGAAAACAGGTGAAATGAAAATTAAAATCTTAAGCCAATTCATTGCATGTCTTTATTTCTCAGCCCTTCAAAGCTTCCTGTTGTCAGATGCTCAACTACTGACTATTGATAACTGTAAGAATTCCTGGAGGAAATTTAGGAGATTGTTAAATTCTTTGTTCTGCAATCTCCTTTTAGGATGTTTTGCCACAGTAATGTTTTCTGACTAAGTCACTCTACACAGCAAGAGACCTGAGCCTGTAACTGCACAATTACTTTTGAAGCATTTACTGAATAACTCCTTTGTGTTAGCCACTACTCTATGCTGTGTTTAAGATACAAAATTAATAAGGAGTGAAAACTATTATGGCACAACACGGTATCTGCTGATTACAGAAGCCTAAGAAAAATGGGAATTCAGAAAACTAGTCCTCCTAATTCTGCCTGGTTGAGAGTCCTGAAGGATGACTAGGTAGAGAGACTGGAAACAGGCCAAAGAGAAAGGCATTTAGGTGAAATGCAAAAGCAGAGAGGTAAGCGAAGGGGACACACACAGGGCCCAGCAGGTAGCCTAATGGAGACTGTGGGAAGAGAGGCATGAAGTCTCGGAAGGGCATGAATGTCAGGCTGGGAGTTGAGCCATTATTTACTCTAAAGGGAACAGAAGTATGGAAGGGCATTTTTGCAGAAATAAGAGAGAAAAAATAGATTTAGTCTCTCCAATACCTTTTTTCTTTTGGAAACCCCAAGAAAAGGGCCCTTTAGTTCTACAGTTCATACAGAAGTATTATGAAATGCTTTTTAAGAACAAGAGTAAAGCATCTGAATTTTTAACTAATAGAAAAGGGCTAGAAATGTCAGAAGTGAATTTTTAACTAACCCTCTGGTTTAAAGTAGTAGAGAAAAATCCCATTACTATGTTGCTGTTTGTGATGGCCCCTTGGTTGTGTTTATTCAGCTGTTGATATACTCTAATCTTCATGAACCATGAAGTCGGTAGAGTTTACCCTACTCCTATCAACTGGATCGTGTATGGACTTTTCTTTTCTAATTTCTTAAGAAAAACTCGCATGGATACACTTATTAATTCCCTTGATGCCCAAAGTCAAAGATTTATTTTATTTGGTTAGGGGCCTGAAATATGATTCAGAGTTCCCAACATTTTCTCAAATTTCTCTGTAACTTTCAAAGTGAAGTTCAAATGTCTCACATTTTATACTTTTTTTGTAATCTCCAAAATGCTAAAATGCCACTTCTTTTAAAAATTGGTTTGGCCAAATATTCAGTGGATTAGATTTAGAAAACCAGTAGAAGAAGAGATCTAAAGTTCAATACTGCTCTCTGGAGGCTCATTCACCCTGTCTCCCAAATCAGAATTAGGATATGATTATAACAAGACAATGTTTTCAAGAGTCCCAGATCCTCAATGCAAGTTGTAATATTAAGAACTACATATGAAACTCGTGCTCATGACCAAGACTGAGCATGAAAAGAGCTCCCGCTGCCAACTTGCTTCTGTTGGCCTGAAACATTAGAGACAAATCCAGCATGTGACTTTAGCTAGGGAGTCTTTTCTTCAAGGCAAGAAGACTATGTTTCAAGCCAAACATAACATGTGGGAAGAAGACTATTCCACATGTACACATGGAACCTTTAATTTCCAACTCCACATTTCTCAATAAAAATGCTCCATCATAACAGTGTTTGAGTAGAATAAATTGAGAGGGGTGGAGTGTTCAATGACCATGTAAAATGCCACGGATTTCTTTAAGAATAGGAAGATACATCAATACTTCTTATTACCATTTTGCTCAAGCTACCATCTTGAATCACATGAAGCTACTATTTTTGTAGTTGAGAAATGGCTGGATATCAACTTTCATGTGGTTCAACCCACTACTAGGACATTCTGTAAAATCAAGAGCAATTTTGCCACATCTTTTTCTTTTACTGTTAATGATCTCACTGGCTTTTTGCTTCTTAAAAAGGTTATGAAAGAGTAGGCTCCTGAAAAGAAGAGTCTCAAAACTCGTAACAAAAACAACAGAAATTTCGTCAATAAAAATGTTTCAATAATTAGAAAGACAGCCTAAATCAACCTTTTAGAAAGATGTTTTCTAAATAGTCTGCTTACAAAACATCTGCCTTTTTTGTTTTTCTAAGACTCTAATTGTCACTAATAGTTCCTAGAAGATGCATTTTTGTATAGGCAGGAAGACCGAAAAGAAGGGAGGATGCTGGGTTTCAGCTGCAGAGGGAAGGATTAACAGGAAATTTAAGCCTCATCTTAAGTCCTTAGGCCTCAATAAGGATTAATGGGAAATTTAAGCCTCAATTCCCCAGGCCTCAGTTTCCTCATCTTAAAGGAAGGTCCTTGATTAGGTGACCTTTGAAGGCCCTTCTGGCTCTAGCACTAATAATTTATTGAAATTTGGTAACAGATTTTATTCTACCTATATCAACTTGCATTTTATATCGTCCCACTGCCAAATTCATAAATAATTTCATGGCCTATAGGAACAGCCATTAACTGTCATTGGAACACAACCAAAAATAGAAAATCCAACCCCATTCACTATATATAGCACGTGTTTTTGCAAAGCCACATTTGCTTGGCTACCACACACTCTAGAATTCCTCCCATTTCCTCAGCTGTGGGCCTGCTCACACCATACATCAACTTTTGGTTCTCCAAATTTGCTCTCTTATGGCCAGGCCTGTATTGGAGAGATCCTGTTACAGAAACAATTCAAAAATTTTGATGTTGTCCTCAACCAATCCATACGTTTTAATATCAGAGTTCAAGCACTTGCTTCACTTGTATTTTAAAAGCAGGCACATTTTCTGCACACACAAAAAGCTTAAATTGTTCAAATGTTAAATCATTCTAACAGGCATACCAAAAAAAAAACTATTAATGCTTCCTTTATTCAAATACAAGAAAAACAAATAAATTTATTTCCAATGGAAATCAGATTGCAAATTGGCAGACTCAACCTGCAAATGTGTTTATGTGACCCACACAGTATTTTTAAAACATTTAGTTGCCAACATTGTCAGATGTGGAAATTTCACATCAAATTCCAAATGTCCACTTCCTTTGAAAAACTGAAGACTATTGCACCAGCAGGCCCCCATTTCCTAGTCAGAGCCAAGAGGTGGCATGTGTTTTTCCAGCAGTTTAACTGAAGAATGTGGGTTGCCTTTTTGGTACTTTTTCTCCCTCAAATAAATGAGCTAAATAATGAAGCTCATTCATAGATGGCTTACACATTTGCCTGCCTTACTATCATCTACCAGGCCATCAATAATTCAAAACAGAACCTAATTGAAGCTTACCAAAACTGTGTATAAACCATTGGCCATTAACTAAAGAGAAAATTAGATAAATTTCTATTTCTTATTAATGTTATAGCTACATCAGGTTAAGCACCTTTTTCTTTTCTTTTCTTTTTTGTGATGGAGTCTCACTCTGTCACCCAGGCTGCAGTAAAGTGGCATGATCTTGGGTCACTGAAACCTCTGCCTCCTGGACTCAAGCAATTCTCGTGCCTCAGCCTCCCAAGTAGCTGGGATTACAGGTGTGAGCCACCACGCCTGGCTAATTTTTGTATTTTTAGTAGAGACGCGGTTTTGCCATGTTGGCCAGGCTGGTCTCAAAATCCTGACCTCAAGTGATCTGCCCACCTCGGCCTCCCAAAGTGCTGGGATTACAGGTCAGGTTAAGCACTTTTCTAATTACAATAAAGCGTAAGCATTAATTGAGATCTAGACTACCTAATTTTTTTTGAGACAGGGGCTCCCTCTGTCTCCCAGGCTTGAGTACAGTGGCACAATCTTGGCTCACTGCAGCCTGAAACTCCCAGACTCAAGTGATCCTGCCACCTCAGCCACCAGAGTAGCTGGGACAATAGGTGAGCGCCACCACCTCCCAGCTAATTCTTGTATTTTTTTCTGTAGAAATAGGGTTTTGCCATGTTGCTGGGGCTGGTCTCAAACTCCTGGGCTCAAGCGATCTATCTTCCTCGGCCTCCCAAAGTGCTGGGAAGTAGAGGTGTGAGCCACCATGCCTGGCTGATTACATGAATTTTTAATTTTTTTCAAGATGTATTATTGTTAGATTTAAATTTGGTCTATTAGAAAACCACGGGAAAATCTCTAAACTGTATACATTAAAAAAAAAAAAAAAAGTCAGCTATACTCATCTTGTGGCCTCTTTGCTGAAAATAGTTGCTATATTTGCCTAATCAGGTCATAGTCATTTTACAAGCCTTAACAGTTTCCTGTCTCTATCCTGCATAAAAAGCACAGGGTAACTAATTTGACCAAATATCTTCCTAAATCTTCTTCTCAGCCCTACTGTGGATTCCACCGTCTCTTGTCAAGTGGAGATAAGACTCATTTCATGAGAGAATTCTTTGCAAAACTAGCATAAATCTTGAGTTGTGGTAACATTAAAATGTAGGGCACCATCCAACTACTTACTCTCCCCACTCACCATGGAATAAAGCAAACTAGACTAAACTGCAACACAGATGACGAGATGAAACACAGACTTTCCTTCTCTCCCAGGAACATAGTTAACAAAGCCTAAGGGAACACAAAGGGCAGACTCTGCTGGAGACAAAACCATGTAAAAGAAATGGCAGCCTCTTATAGCTGAAAGCTTGCAGTTGTTCATGAGAAAGTTGGTGAAAATTTCAATATAGCTCTTTTTCTAAAGCACATTATCTTTTTCCATCAATAGACAGCTGAGCCAAGCCCTGAGAGCATTTCTGATGATACAAGATCCTTTTACCATCACAAACCATTCCCTTTAAATCCTAAGATCCCGTGTATAGGGTTCCAAATTTAGAATATACATATTCTGCACTCTGTCATGAGAGAAAATCACTATTGGCTCCTAAATTAAACTATAAAAGCATAGCAACAATTCTTGCTTTATGTTGTGAGGAAAACTGCACTTTTAAATGTCATTGGTGCAAGCATTATTTCCTTCAATCTGTCTGTTCATATGACTAAAATGTGCTTGCTACACAAGTTTCTTTTAGAAATAGAAATATGAAAACAAGTGTTTCCTATAATAAATTATATATAATATGTATTATATAGGCAATAATATATAATACTATACCACCAGTAATAGGCATAAATTCTAAGCCCCAAAAGACAAAATTTGATAAATGACTCCTTTTTTTTGAGATGGAGTCTCGCTCTGTTGCCCAGGCTGGAGTGCAGTGGCACAATCTCAGCTCACTGCCGCCTCTGCCTCCCAGGTTCAAACGATTCTCCATCCTCAGCCTCCCGAATAACCCGGACTACAGGTGCACGCCACCATGCCTGGCTAATTTTTGTATTTTTAGTAGAGATGGGGTTTCACCATGTTGGCCAGGCTGGTCTCGAACTCCTGATCTCAGGTGATCCGCCTGCCTTGGCCTCCCAAAGTGCTGGGATTACAGGTGTGAGCCACCGTGTGTGGCCTGATAAATGACTCTTTTATACTATTAATGACGAAAACATTTATCTCTAACAAGAGTATCTACAATGACAAGCAAGCAGACTTAGGCATATCTCTGCTCTCAAAGAGGTCATAAGAATCTGTCATTCTAAAAGCTAGGTAGGAATGACTTAGCGATGCCAAGTTTTAACTCAGTGAATCAGTCTTTCTGGCAAGTGTGGTAAATGACGGGAAGTACTGGGCCACTTGATATGAGCTCAAATCAAGCTACTTCTCTCAGGAGCTAAGATTTCTGAGGAGACTAGACTAAAATGATCCTCAGCTTTCTTTTGACCTTTTAAACGTCCCATGACTCTACAGCACTGCTGGCATTCAATAAAGCTCAATGATAAATATTGCACAGAAATAATGTTTAAGTGTTTTAAATTATGCATAAACCCAAAGTTCAAGATAAGCACAGTTAAGCGAGGCCTGGCACAGTAACTTCCATCTGAGTTCCAACTTGGCTTTTTGATGATGATGATGGTAATGAAATAGCTCATGCATACAGAGTATCACGTATCTGAATACTCATGACCTATCTTTGTTAAACCGTAACTTTTACCATCCATATACTTCATCTTTTCTTTTTAAATCACAGATACGTTTGAAGATCCTTGAGTATCTCTCCTTGATGCCTTTCACTGCCCCTCCTTCCCCAGGTCACAGCTTGGCTCTTAAAACAGACAGTGCTTGTTATTTGCTTCAAAATAATTTGGGGAGAGGTGAGGGAAGAGGTTAGAGAAGGGAGTGAGGAGGCTAAAGAGAATGGTAAATAGACAATACGAGATTGGCCATGAATTTAAATGGGAGGGGGAGAAGGAAAAAAAAAACCAAAATGATTGGCCAAGAATTGATAACTGGGCTATGTGATGGGACGGAAGGGTTCTTTATACTATTTTCTCTACTCTTGTGTATGTTTGGAATTTTTGTTAATTAAAAAAAGTTTTTCTTAATGTGGCACATATACACCACGGAATACTATGCAGCCATAAAAAAGGATGAGTTCATGTCCTTTGTAGGGACATGGATGAAGCTGGAAACCATCATTCTCAGCAAACTATCATAAGGACAAAAAAACAAACACTGCATGTTCTCATTCATAGGTGGGAATTGAACAATGAGAACACTTGGACACAGGAAGAGGAACATCACACACCAGGGCCTGTTGTGGGGTGGCGGGGAGGGGAGAGGGATAGCATTAGGAGATATACCTAATGTAAATGATGAGTTAATGGGTGCAGCACACCAACATGGCACATGTATACATATGTAACAAACCTGCTCGTTGTGCACATGTACCCTAGAACTTAAAGTATAATAAAAAATAAATAAATAAAGTTTTTCTTAGAAAAAAGAGAAAGATCAGACTATAAATACTTCTAGACTACATTCCTGAGCTGCACTATACAGTATGGTAGCCACTTGCCACATGTGGCTGTGTAAGTGTAAATTAATTAAAATTAAACAAAATAAAAATGTTAGTTGTACAGCTATCCTAGCCACATTTCAAGTGTTTAAACGCCATATTTGACTACTGTGATGGCAACTATGCAATAGTGGAACATTTTCCAGTATCATGGAAGTTCCAAACTGACAGCAGTGTTCTGCAGCCTAGGGTGGTATCTCCACGTGGTAGAAGAAGGTGTAAACAACAGTCAGAAGACTTGGCCTTAAGATCATCACTGTTTACCTTGGGCAAGTCTGAGTCCTGATCAATCAAAAAGGAGGTGAAGGTGTTGGGTCAAGAATAATATCCAACCAAGCAACCCACCTCACAAAGTTGTTGTGAAGATCAACTTTTACCCACCGAAATGTAATCACAGGAAAAACATGTGGAATTGCACAATTTCAATTAGGAAACCACTGCAGTGTGTGCAATGGGTTTAGTGGCAAAGCCAATGTGCAAGTGAAAACATTCCAAAAGTATATTTAAAGACCAAAAAAACCCTGAAATGACTCTAGTTTAAGAAATCACACATTTCAACTTCAAGTTTGTTAAGTTTTCTCCTCCCACTCCCTTTATTGGAATAGAAAAACAACTTTCTACTTGCTTTTTTAACACATAACTTTTTCATGGTTGGGATTAAAAGTTAAATCAAATTGCTAATGTAAGATTAGCAAAGGATAGCTGGAATGCACCACTTGGGCCAAAAAGCCAAGTCACTTGAATGGATGCAAAAATCCAGGAATTAAGTGGTCCCAGCTTTTATCTACATATAATGAGAGAATTTCTCCTTCCCGGACAGATTGAGTACATCTTTAAGTTATCCATTATCTCATGTGGGGTGTGCGAGTGTGTGTTTGTGTGTGTGTGTGACTGTGTGCGTACCTTAAAGAAATACATTAAAAGATCACTAAAATAACTTTGCCTTTCCAAATGAGATTATTTTGCTTCCAAAATCATATTTCCCCTTATTCTGGACTAACATAAGAGAAACTGATTAAACAGGCAATATTTCCAATGTCCTTTTATCTCTAAAGCTGGTATCAGAAAAAAAACAAACACAAAAAAAACTGATAATCAGTTACATCAGGGTGTGAAAGGAATTAAGTATAGGTAATGCCAAGTGAGACATGTGTACCTCAACCCAGGACAAACCAGTAATTCTCAGCCTTTTTTCCCGTTTCCCCATGTGGGGATAATTCCATACCCACAATGATCCTAAACCAGGGGGTACCTGTGTTAGAATACGGAAATGTTTTGTTAAGTACAAGTCCCTTAAGCTAAGACTATTAGAAGCAGGAATTGGACATTTTATCTTAAAAGGCATTTAAAGACTGAGATTTTTAAAACACTAGTTATAGCCAAAACATTTAAATTCACCTTAAAACATCTAAACATACATTCATTCACAATTTTTTGACAAAAGGCCAAAGCTTTTTCATCATTAATAGGTCAGAGGAATTTCAATAAGGGTGTCTTTCCAGCACAACCCACAGGCATCATCTATAATTTCCAGTTTGTTTATTTAATGTGGAGACAGAACTTAAAAGTGTTTTCAATGCAATCTGAATACAGGCTCTTTTTAGATTCTTACAATTTTTGTCTCCAACTTTTTGTAATTATCTTACGTATATTTAATTCACGGCAGTTTTATTTCAGCAAAATTTTTACCTTTACTAAAACTTTCCAAAGCATCTCACTTAGAAGCAATTCAATTTTTGCACTTATATTTCATAGACTCACGAAACATTAAATTAGGCAATGATGATGATTACAACTAGTGTAAGTAGGTTTGAAAACAAACAACTGACCCAGTAAGCATAAAACTCTGTTGGCAGGTGCAGAAATGCATGTGCAGCTCTAAAACAGAACAGGACAGTCCCCACTCACAATGGTTCAACTTACGATTTTGACTTTCCAACGGTACAAAAGTGATACACATTCAGTAAAAACCATACTTCAAATGCCTATACAACCATTCTATTTTTCACTTTCCATACAGTATTTGGTAAATTACCTGAGATAGTCAACACTTTATTATAAAACAGGCTTGTGTTAGATGATTTTGCACAACCACAGGCTAATGTAAGTGTTCTAAGCATACTTAAGGTAGGCTAGGCTAAGCTCTGATGTTCAGTAGGCGAGGTGTATTAAATGCGTTTTAAACTTAGATATTTTCAATATAATGTGGTTATCAGGACATAACCCCACGGTAAGCTGAGAAGCATCTGTACTAGTCTACTAGTCAAAAGCATGTGGAATGCTGTGGGCAGTCAGAATGTTTTGTAGTGGAAATAGAGGGCACAAATTAATCTGTCAGTGAGCCTGAAGACATTCCATCCAGATTCTAATAAAACTTCTCAATTCCCTTTGGTGTGCCCTTTTTATCCTTCCCTTAAACTAAAAAAATAAATTTCGAAAGATAGCCTGGGAAGAAAAAAAGCTGAAGGTTACCTTTCAAGGGTCCTCGAATTACATTATAAAAGGGAAAGAGAAGGGAAATAAAATGGGCCTTATTATTTCTGAATGCTAAGCCAAGTTCCTCATGTTTACTAAGAAAAAGTGTTGGGCTGAATACTAGTTAAAAGAGCATGACAAGATCCTCCCAGTCATGGAGGTTGAGCATTATCTGAGTCTCAGCCTCTTCTCCCCAGCTACACTGCAGGCTTTCCAACAACATGGAGCACAGGACAGGAAACACAGAAGGTCCTCAAATATCTGACTGGTTGATGCTGCACAATCATAAATGACTTGAGACAGGAGGTGGGAATAACAAAACACATCCTGATAACTCGCCCCTGAATTCAAACCTTACTCTAAAATTTTGAACCTTAGTGACAATGAGATGCATTTTCCAAAGACAAATTTTGGTTCTGATTTGGTTTGGTGGGAGAGTAGAAGGATATGGTTTTGACATCGTCACTCATGCATGGTGTTGGCTGGGGCTCAATATTTGTTGACTTAATGAACAGGAAATAGGAAAAGCCACTGAGGAATAAAAGCATAAGTTCTTCAAGAAAGAGGAGATTTAGAAATATTAAGCAGTATCCCCAACTCTCCAATATCCCTACATAAATCTCCATTACATAAAGTCAGTGAGAGTCTTCATCACCCCCAGCTTTGACTGGGTTATAAAATCCAATTTAGACTTGGTCCTCTTCACATAGCTTAAATGTCAGCTTTGGAGTAGCAGTTAGTGGCAACAAATTAATTATTAGGGATTTTAATACCTGAGACCTCATCTTATCTGCCTTAAGTTCATAAAATACCTTGGAATTTTAGTTTCTGAAGGAGCAAATTTGATTATCAACAACTAAAAGACTTCTTTAGAGGGCTCAGAGAGAAAACTGTGCTTCAACTTCAGACAACCCAACATTCCCTAGTGGTTAAGAGGTTGACTAAAGATTGGAAAAGGCTTTGAAAACAAAGAGGCATGTAGCAAACAATCAAATTATTTTATCAGGCCAAAGTACTAGTCTTAGACTGCCTACCCACGTTAAGTCAAACCAAACACCTCAAAGAATGACAGCAAAGGTGACAAACGTGAGGAGAATCTAAAAATGAATCAGCTTGGTTTACGTAGTTTCCATGACATTCTCAGAAACTGCCTCTGAGAATGGCTTACACGAAGTGCAGTGATCATTTGAACAATTCTCTTAAAAACTTTTGGGGTACATTTAAAAATAACTAAAAGAGTACAAATAGATTGTTGGAAACACAAAGGATAAGTGCTTGAGGTGATGGACATCCCATTTACCCTGATGTGATTATTACACATTGCATGCCTGCATCAAAATACCTAATGTAACCCATAAATATATACACCTACTATGTACCCACAAAAATAAAAAATTTAAAATAAAATAAAATAAACACTCTTAGGGAAATACTACGTTAATCCCCATCCTTAAAACTGTTCAATGTTAGCTAATTAAAGTTGCTTCTTATTACCCCATTTTTCCAATCTATGCAGACAATATAAGCCCAAGACTTTCTGATTTTTTTTTTCAAAAGAGTTTTAAGCTTTGTCTTAAGTTCATAGTTCATGTATCAAAACCATAATTTCCCCCATTCACTCTGTATCTAGGTCCTAGAATATAAAAATGCAATTGACTTGCCGGGCGCGGTGGCTCACGCCTGTAATCCCAGCACTTTGGGAGGCCAAGGCGGGCGGATCATGAGGTCAGGAGATCGAGACCATCCTGGCTAACACGGTGAAACCCCATCTCTACTAAAAACACACACAAAAAATTAGGCGGGCGAGGTGGCGGGCGCCTGTAGTCCCAGCTACTCGGGAGGCTGAGGCAGGAGAATGGCGTGAACCCCGGGGGGCGGAGCCTGCAGTGAGCCGAAATCGCGCCACTGCACTCCAGCCTGGGGGACAGCGAGACTCCGTCTCAAAGAAAAAAAAAAAGAAAAATGCAATTGACTTGAAATGGGTAAATTAAACCCATTGCAGAACAAAGTAGGCACTACTGATTCAAAAGCAAGTAGTGCCACCCTGAGAGATTATGAGTTCCATCCCAAAGAATCAGAAATGAAAATTATAGAAAAGTCTAGGTGATGCGATACAAATTTTTTTTTGAGTCTAGTTTTTTAATCTGGCCAGGTGCCCGTGGCTCACAACTGTAACCTCAGCATTTTGGGAGGCCTAGACAGGAGGATCACTTGAGGCAAGGGGTTTGAGACAAACCTGGGCAAAACAGCAAGACTCCATATCCATTAAAAATAATAATTATTATTATTTAAAAAAAAAAAACAAAAAAAACCTTGTCTTGTCCAAGCTCAGTCCAGTGCTTTGGATCTGTTTCCATTGGTCCTTACAGCTGCTCATCAGACCCCAGCAGCCAAGAATGGTAAAACAGATCAAGAGCAAGGTTGCTTTTCAGGAAGCCTTGGACACCACAGGCAATAAACTTGTAGTTGACTTCTCAGCCACATGGTGTGGGCCTTGCAAAATGATCAAGTCTTTCTTTCATTCCCTCTCTGGAAAGTATTCCAACGTGGTATTCCTTGAAGTAGATGTGGATGACTGTCAGGATGTTGCTTTAGAGTGTGAAGTCAAATGCATGCCAACATTCCAGTTTTTCAAGAAGGGACAAAAGGTGGGTGAATTTTCTGGGGCCAATAAGGAAAAGCTTGAAGCCACCATTAATGAATTAGTCTAATCACGTTTTCTGAAAATATAACCAGCCATTGACTATTTAAAACTTAATTTTTTTAATTTACAAAAAGTATAAAGTATGAAGATTATAAACCTAATTGCCATCTAGGTGACAATAAAATATTAATTCTAATAAAAAAAAAAACCTCGTCTTACAAATAGTAGTGAAAACCTGGTAAAAAGTCAGTTTGTTCTGAGTATTTTTTAAAACATTCAAAGTAGCTTAGTATATTACAAAATTAACATTCATACTCCCTTATTTGTATAAGGAAAAGACAAGCCCCACACTAGTAAACAAGGTGTTTTCATCTAGGTTTCCCCAAAATGCAAGGACTTGAGACAGGGACTTGCATGCATGTGAGTCCTGGGAAGTGACCCAGGGGAACAGAATGGGGGACAGGGAAAAGTGAAACAGGGGAAGAAGGCAGGCCACCCTAAGGGGACTGTAGAGTAATCACCCCTGAGGGCTGACGCTGGGGCCCAGAGGGGAACTTCTAAGGAGCCAGGTCAATTGAAGAGCCATGTAGATCCACCATCTCAAGGGGGTTGCCCCCTGGGATGGCAATTCCTTTGGATGTCCAGATGTGCACATAGGTCAGAATAGCTAAGCAGAACCCAAGTGGCGATGGCAGAGAAGCCTGGGGCAGAAAGTGGAGCTGTGTGGTCTACACCTACTGGGGGTTGACACAGCAACAGCCAGGTAGGCACATGTCTTAGCCAATACGTCTTATCTAACTTGTCTGAAGAGTGAATTTTCACTTATTGAGTCAAATGTTTATTGGTGGGGGGTACAGGACATACAGTCCTTTCCCTTAAGTCTGGCTATCTAGACTAAGAATGCAAGAACGTGGTCAAGGGCTAGTGGAACATATTGCTTATCGTAGGTAATAAGGTTTTTTTGTTTTGTTTTTTTATGTTTACAATTGTATTTGACAGTCACTTTTTTTAAAAAAAGGTAACTTAAGGAAAGGTGGGGTGGGGACTCCAGGGCACTATGTGGATGACATTTAAGTGTTGCCAGCAATTCAAATAAATAAAAATCGCCAAAATTTTGGTGATTCGTGGGTGGAGGCTTCATGGAGGGTATGTTTGATCTGTGCCTCTAAGGTACGCTCTGATTAGAAAATGGGAAGCCTGTGTGGTTCAGGTGTGCAAGAGAAGGGGCAATTGCTCAGTTCCCACTGGGGTGGGGTGGAGTGGCAGTTCTGGTTTGAGCCCGGTCTTCAGTATAAAGCCATTACTATTTCAGCACCATTTTCCCGAGATAACCAACTTTTATTGAGGATGAATGTTCCAGGCAGCAGTGTAAGCACTATGTGTGTACTAACTGGCTTAATCTGTAACTCTTTGAGGGAAGTACTGTTACTGTTTTACAGATGAGGGAAGTAACTTGCCTAAGGACAAAAAGCTTGTTAAATGGTAAAACTGATACTCTAGAACCGAAGCAACCTGGCTCCAGAGCCCACAGTTTTCACCCAAATGCTATACACTATGGCCTCTCAGTAGAGAGAAAAACAGAGCAAGGGAAAGAAGGGTGCCATCTGATTCATCTGCATTTAGGGACAGATGGCTGGGAAAGGTCCAAAGGGCCAATTTCCCAAGGGAAATCATTCTTTCAAGCAGCTGGAAGTCCTAATGGCCTCAGAACTATTTCCCAGAGAGTACACTTCCACAGCTGAGGCCACCAGAGAGCAGCACAGAAGGCCTTTCAGAAGGTTACCAACCATCACTTGATGGTGACACCCCTGGAAGCTTATCACCAGTGAGTAGGAGAATTCACACTCTGACTTCAATTCATTGTGGCTGCCTAACTCTTATCTCTGTCTCTATCTCTCTCTCTCACACACACACACACACACACACACACACACACACACACACACACACACACCATTCTACTATGCCCAGCTAGAATCAGAGCAGGCCAAATAGAGGGAGAAAAATCCTTACAGACAGGGATACAATTTTAAAAATAAAGACTCAGCTTCATAGTAGATTCCTTGACTAAGAATCTAGCCAACTGTTATTATTCAAAATATTCACTGCCCTCCCTAGAGGGGGATTTACTTCCCCAGCCCATGGCCCTCAAGCCTGACCCAGTGTCTTTCAGAGCCACTCTTTACAGGAGGATTCTCTATTCTCATCCGTTTGAATTTAGGAATGACCATTTACTATGGCCAATACGATCTGCATGGAAGTGACCCATCTAAGAGCTTGAGAAGCCAGCTCTTGAGAAGCCAGGTTTCAGCATCTCTCTTTGTCCTCTGCCACCAGGCTGGCAATGCCCAGATAGAGGATACTCCCTCAGCCTGGGTCCTGGAGGCAATGCAGTATGCAGCAGACCTCCGAGGGTGGAACAGACAAGAAAGCTGCATGAGAAATAAACCCTTGCTATGTAAGCCACCAAAACATGGGGCCAATTTGTTACCGCAACATAATTTAGCTTAACTGACTGAATCAGATGGGAGGTCTGTATGCATGTTGTTCTAAAAGCCTTTGGTTCCAAAGCCTAGCTCTCCCACAAATTTGCTGTAGCAGATTAACTGACAACTGCTTCCTGCCTCATTTTCCTTCTCTATATTACTTCTCAGGTATTTTGTGAGTATAAAGTGAGATAATTGTCTTGACAGTAATTTGAATTGAATAAATTTGAAAATCAAGATGTTGAACAAGCTTCCTGTGCACAGAATTTTTTGGTCAAGGCTTTTGCCCCCCCAACAGCAGGTCAGAGTAAATTTAATGAGTACCTTAATGAGATTCACAAAATTTATACTGGTATGAAGACAGTACTCAAAGAGATGAGATGAATGAAAACAGCATGAAGTCTTAAGGAAACCCTGGCTTTTAACAGACTTTTCTCCTGTTCTCATAAAATCCAATGAGTTTTTAATTTCCTTTTTGGAGAACACTGATTGCCACTTGAAGTTCAAGGTGGAAAGAGTCCTACCATCTTCCCCCCAGCCCCAACACACTCTTCAGGACTCAGTTGCTTAGGTCTAAGAAAATAATAACTTCCAGTTCTGAATCCTGAGGAAAGGCTCAATGCACAAAACTGGGCACAGGAAGATCTAGCATTGTCGTTGTCATATGTTGTCACTGGACTCTCCTTCTCTGGGTCCTCCATCAGTCTTCCCTTCCTCTATTCTTTAAGAGTTCAATTTGGGCATGAAAGGAATCAACTCCCCTGATCTTTTCTCATCTCTCCTACTGAATCCTGAAGAATTAGTAGTCTGCAGATTTTCTTTGTCTTCCTTCAACCAATTTCAAGGATCTGAGATATCTTAAGTTGTGGGCAAAGGGTGGATGGAATATAAAGCATTTAAAGAGCTACACAGTAAATACATGCCTATAAAGAATGCACTGCACAGCTGAGTCTCTTCCCACCTCCTCAGCCTCTTGTCTGTCCACTCTCCCTACCCAACCCTAATGCTGACGTTCCGGCTACATTGGATTTCTTTAAGCGTCTCTCCCTCACTTCCAGAGCTTGGCACATGCTGTTTCCTGGGCTTGGAACACTTCCACAACCACCTCCCCATCTCCCTTTCCTTGCTAAATCCTATTGCTTACTCAGCCTATAGAGAGATTTCATGAGAGCAGCAAGGACTGCACTCAAGTACTCACCAACATAATTTCAGCACCTACATACAGAAGGTACACAAGAAATGTCTGATAAAACAGGTGGGTTGGAAAGGCAAGAATGAGTACTGATGTGTTAGGGTGTTGAGGATTATTTTGTTTTTCAATCTCTAACCTATCTACATTATTGTGCCTCAACTTCTATAAGAGAAAAAAAAAATCAATTCTTCCCAAAGGAATGTTACTTATCAAAAACAAGTAGGTAAATTTTAATGTTATGCTATACATATTTTCATTTCCTCTTTGTACAATAAAAATGCAAAAAGAAAAAAGAAGAAAAAAGAAATCACACACAGACAAGAACAAAGAAAGCTCCCACTTGTCAGAAAAACGGTCCTTTTAGAATATGGTCTCTTTCCCACCTCACCACCTCAGCCTGCCCCTCTCTCCATGTTTCACACTCCATCCTGAGGAAAGGCTCTGAATCCTGAGGAAAGGCTCAATGCACAAAACTGGGCACAGGAAGATCTAGCATTGTCGTTGTCATATGTTGTCACTGGACTCTCCTTCTCTGGGTCCATCCTACCCAGTCACAGTTCAGCAGGTGGGCAGAATGTGTCCACACAACTGGACTTCCTGTGCCATTTGGTTTGAGCGATGTGCTCATACTCATTGGCGTCGATCCTAAAAAGAGGTGGCCCTGGTGCCTTGGTTTTGTCATATCAGGGAAAAGACTCCTGATTTCTATCTCATGTCAAGCCTGGAACAATGTGAATTTCATTTCAGATCGCCCAGCAAATTCCTTTTAGAAGTCTGTCTCTATTACCTTAGCCCAAGTATTGTTTTTATGTTCAACAGCTGCTGCATTGATGGGCTGCCAGCAGGCATGAGTGGGTCAGGGGAAGTATTGTTTAGGTGCGAGTTTTCTGTCAATCCAGATTTTTAAAAGGGGGGTGGGGGAGGGTATCAATTATATTGTAAAGTAGATCTCTTTGAGAAAAAGTATAGAAGCTTCAGATGTGTTGGATTTCATTTAAATAATGGTTCAGCTTTGCTGACCCCATTTGAGACAGGTCTAGCTAAGACTATGAAAGATGAATCCCAATAAAACGATAAAATCCAAGAGCGGCGTATATCCCCAACCAAGTTTAGAGTCCTATAAAGAGAAACACGGGCACAGAAAACTCTGTGGCCTGCGCCACAGTCTAAATCCGATGATCATGATCAGTGTGACATCATCATTGGGTAGAGTATAAACACTTGGTCTTTTGGCAATCAATCAAGTAGGCCATCCAAATCAAGGAAACAGCAGAGTCCCACAATCATTTGTTCCTTTCGCAGACATAGGATGGCCCATGCCCAAACACTAAGCATCCACTTCCTTCATTCTAAGAGTATTCAAATGGTCACACGGGACTCATTCAGGCACACAGTTTGGTTTCTAGATGGCAGTTTATACAAGATGGGTTAAGTTTGCTCAAAAAAAGTGATGAAATAGACTAACCACCTAAGAACTATTATATCAGGATAGTGGGTTATGGGCAGTTTTGTTCTTTTAATCAATTCTTTGGGTCTCCTTTTCACTGTAATGTAGACAAATCATTTTTAAAGACAGTAATTTAAAAGATAAAATTAATCTATAACTTTCAAAAGATTTTAAAAGGAGAGATTATTGTACCTCAGAAACTTCTTGCATTCCTTAATAACTGCTTATAGAGCCTCAGTATGTATAATTTATATCACTGACTAAAAAGTTCTAATTTTTGAAAACTGACCTGAGATGACAGTCCCTTGTTTAGGTGGCCCTCCCCTGGACCTTTCTTGGCTCCATTCATGTTTCTCCAGGCACACCAACCACAGTCATCCATCTGGGGCCACATTTTCAAGTCACAAAAATGGCAATTTTATAACAAGGGAAAATAACATTTTATTGGCAGTACTCCTCCACTTCCCACACTCCCTGCCCTCGTCTTCAGGAATTGCCTATAATTATCCCCAGACAGATACGATCCTTCACCTGAATCATATTTGCTGAGTCAGCAATAGGCAAATAATTCCTTTTCTCCCTAAATGATTTACACATTTACACTGAAGTCTGTCACTTTAATACACCAAATCTCTCAAACAATAAAGCTCCTGGTAAGAAGAAAACTTGTCCACTGCTATATCCCCAACACCTAGAACAAGTACCTGATACATAGCAGGTGCCTAATAAATGGTGTTAAATGAGCAAATGGAAACTTGGTTTTCCATTTCCTTCAGCTCAACAGATAAAAGAGCAATTAAGTGCATTTCTTGAAGGATATCATAGGGAAATCTCCACCACCAGTGAAGTTTAAACACATTTTTTGTTAGGGATAAAGTAAGAAATATTTCTGCACTGGGGAGCAGGCTAACCCAAATGACCTCTAACGTTCCTTTCAACTCCTAGAGTTTTTAAACTGATGAACACCACAGCTTAAGAGAGTCCATCAGCTACATAAAGCCTGATTCCCAAGTAGAGTAAATTGCCATGTTCTGTTTAAAATAAAGATAATAACTGCCCAGGGATTTGGACGCAAAAATGCTAATTCATCCAAAATGCAGACACATCCCTTGGGAGTAAAATGTTCTTGCTAATCATCAGTTATACTAGGCAAACAGCAGATGTGCTTCAGGGTCTTCTTAGGGCTAAGCCCAAAAACCATCAGTGGGGAAATGGAGAAGCTAGGGATCAAAATTAAAACTGAAATAAACAGTATCACACTAATTGAAGCTTTGTTTTGCAGTCAACAAAAAATCCACTTAAGAAACTTATCTGAATTTAGCCTTGAGGTTTGTAACAGAATATAACCATTTCATAAGATAGAAAATAGTGCATTTGACATGTAAGCATTTTTGCCCACTAAAATGTCATATTTACCTGGGATATCACACTCTGATGTTTCCATTCAAGAATATCGAAAATTTAGGGTAAGTTATTCAGATTCCGTTTTTCTTCAGTCTGGCGGGGAAAGGTAGTTATCGCGAAAGGAGACATACGTCCTAAATAACTTTTTTAAAAAATCTAATTAAATACCTAGGGAAACTCCATTCACACATAAATCAGCTTTGGAGTGGTTCTTTTCCCTCAGCGCACCCTTCCTTTCTTTTGGTGAAATCACAGACTAGATAAGAAATGGGAGGGCCAGACAACCCTTAACTTTAAAGATGCAGTGTAGATTCCATGGAGCTGTGTCTGAAGAATCTTCCCCATTCATTGACTTTGTCTTAAAGCCCTAACTGCAGAGACCACACTTAAGACAATAACCCAATGAACAAAGTGAAAGGATTCAACAATTATCTGTGAAATGTGATCACGCATTTTCTGTAGACTTTCTAACTTTATAGTCAATTCTTAATCACTCATACATTAGGTTTCCAAAAGAAAAGACTTCTGTCTTTAGATTGTAATTTAATTTTAATTCCAGTGACAACACAGAGTGCGCAGAAAGAAGTCACTTCCTCTGTGCACGTATACTTAAAAAAAATCTCCTCTATTATCTGAAGAGGGAGGTCTAACATAAGAATTCTGTGGGATTAAGCTCACATATGGTTGGCCGACTCGGTGTTGGATGTGATTATGGCCACACAACTAAACCTTAAATCCACATACTGTTCCTATTTAACTGACATACATGAACTAATTTATAGAAAATGTGCAGCTAATTATTTCTTCCACCTCCTCCATCCCTCAAGAATGCACCAGCAATAATAGGTGTTACTGAAAAAGCCAAACACCCCCACTGAATATTTGCAATCCTAAACGCTTGCCAATTTATCTAAAGCAGATATTGTTATTTTAGTTCTCTGAATCTATGCCTGCTAATAAGTATAATGGGGGGCAGGGGGAGGAGTAATTTAACCAGATAAATTTGACCTCTATAGACCTCAATTTTCTCATCAAAAATAAACGACTAGCCCAGAGACTATGCAAATTCCCTCAGTAACAATAACCTACGTGACCACTAATTATCAAGAGCACAATTTATGTGCAAAAGAAGACCAGAATTCTTAAAAGAGCCGTGTCACTAAATCGTAGAGTTGAAAAGGCCTAAAAGACAGTTATGATTCGATATGACCACTGTGTTTTCTGACTGCAGAAAACGTCTTTGAAAGCACCGCGGGCAGCCGAACCACCAAACCGAATTAGAATCCGCAAAGGGACCCATGAACTTCTCCCGAAGGGGTAGGGTGCAAAAGGCGCGCGTATCTGGGGAGGAGTTAGGCGGGGAGAAGGGAAGAGCCAGGAGCCTGAGAGCACAGCCTTACATTTCTGGGATTTCCGAGCTTCCAGTATCTCAGTAAGTCTTTCGTCTGTAACTACAAAATCTCCCGAGCCACCACCTGCAGCTGCACAGTTGTGGGAAAGGCAAGAAGAAAAAGGGAAGAGGAGGTGATAGGGAAAGACCGCGTCCGAGGCGCCCCCAAAGCCAGTAAGGCGAGAGTGGACCGTGAACATCGACGAAGAAAAGGGGAAAGGGAAAACAGGAGGACTCCGCCTTTCCCACCCAGCTCGGCTCCTTTCAAAAAAAAGAAAGGCCGCCGCCGCCCCTTCCTCCGCCTTTCACTTGGGGATGCGGAGCGGCCACTGAACCGCACCCTGCGAGTCCCGCTCCCCTCCCCTCCGGCCCGGCCCCGGGGCGCGGACCGAGTCTTGCACCCTAGTAGGCGCGGCGCCTTGGCCCACACACTCGGGGCAAAGGTATCTCCTCCCTCCTACTCTCCTCCCTCCCGCCGTGGGGCACTCGATTCTTCACGCACCCGCCCGCCCTTCCTCTTCCTCGCGTCCCAGCCTCCTCGGCCCGCCGCCCCCGGCCTTTCAGCCGCAGAACATTTCAGTCCTTCCACCCACACCACAAGGGAGCCTCCAGAAAACTTTGTGTGTGTTATCTGGGGCTTTGTCCACATCCTGGGCAGGGCCCGCTCACCCGGGTGGATGCCCGAGGGTGTCCGGGATCTCACAATGCGCTGGGGAGGCCACCACGGAAATCCCACCCCTCTGACCCGCTTCTACAGCCGTGCCACACGCAGCGCTTCAGCTCGCAATTCCCATGCCCTGAGCGCCCCCTCGGCGCGGGGGAGACGGGAGGAAAGCCCCGAACCTGGCGCCCTTCTGGCTGTCACGAGGGAAGAGGTGCGCGGGCAGAGGGAGGCGGCTGAGACACGCCGCGCCTCAAAGAATCATTTTAAAGGGAACAGGAGACGGGTCCTTTCTCTTTCGCATCCCCAGAAGAGGGGCGCGACGAGGCGATCCACTGTTGCATCACGTAACTGAGCCCCTGGGCTCCTAACCCCGACCCCAGACGCGCGCCCAAATTCGTGCACACACCCACAGCCGTCGCAGTCGCCGCGGGGCCGAGCACCCGCCCGGCTCCCTTATGGTCCCCACCGCACCCGCCCCAGAGCAGAGACCACCCGGCGCCCGAGGAGCAGCAGGCGAGGTCCCAGCACTCACAGACGGTCTCCCCACGGCCACGGCCATCGCAGCTGCGGCACCGGCTCCGGCTGCGCCCGGGTGCTCTCCGCCGACTCGGGCTGCCGCTAGTGCTCGTCCGGCTCCGGCTCGCCTCCCTCGCGCCTCCCTTGCGGCTGCGCTCTGCTCGCCGGCGTCCCGCTCGCAGTCAGCGGCATCTGCTCCCCCCACGCCGCCGCCCCTCCCGCTTTATTAGAGCAACATGGCCACCCGCCTGGAAGGGACCATTCGCTTCCTCAGGAAGGGGTGTGAGCCTGCGCGCCCGGCCGCGGTGGTGGGTGGGAGGATGGTGGGCGGGCTCCGAGCCCGGCTCCACTGGCCCTGGCCGCAGGGCTCGCCCCTCCGCCCCCAAACGACCCTCTCTGCTGCCATGAGATGCCGACAGCCTGGGCGCTGGCCGCCACCCCCCACTCCATCAGGTGCTGGAATCTGAGTAAAAGCCTGGGCGCGAGCTTCCAGCCCCGGGGCCCGCCACGGGCTCCACGAAGCGGGCAGCTCCAGCGGCCGCAGGGAGAAGGAAGGGCAGCCGGGGGAAGACCGGTCGCAGGGACAGCATCTGGCGGAAAGTTAGCCCCGGACTAGCACGCCCCACCCGGAGAATCCGGCCTGGAAGGGGCTGCGGACCACCAGGCGGAGCGGTGGGCGACCGAAGTGCGGCTGGGCGGGCCGCCACGTCTCAGCACTGGAAGAATTGCCCCTCCGCAAGTCTTCCCTTCCCACGTGGGGGCCCCCCAGGCCGCACCTCGGTCGCCCACCGCTCCCCCTGAGAAGGGAGACTAAAAGGCATCTGGAAGCTGTCACTGTGGCGCGCGGGCGGACAGGGGATCCCGTTGGAGAGGAAGATCCGTAGTAGCCGCTGCTGCCTGCGGCCGACCCAACCGCCGCCTGCTTAGGAGGAAGAAAAAAAAAAAACCCCCCGCTGAAGAATTAAGGCAGCTGTTGGTTGCTCTAGAGCTTAAGGACCGAGGCCTCCCCTGGGTGTCACTGGAGCGGCCACACGTGGGGGATCAGCCGACTTCATTCGATCGCTGGCGACAGACCCGGCGACCCGGAGGAATGCGCGCTGGGGCTGCGGCTGGAGGGCGCGGCGATGGCACCAGGCGGGTGGCTCGAGTGGGTGCAACTCTGGGCTCGTGGGACTGGGAACTCCTCCGCCGTGGGGAAGATTTTTTTCCCAGCAGATGTTGGGGTGTTACTGCGTGTCTGAGGGGCCGGCGGAATAGCGGGGTCCCGGTGCGTGCGGGGCAGCGAGGTGTGTCAGATGAGCTGTGGATCCCCGCGGCCCCTTGTGGGCCGGAGAGGGGGGGCCCACGACAACAAGGCGATTGAGGACAGCGACGGACAGGGCGGGGAACCAGCTGGGTGGAAGCACAGAGAAAGTGTGGTGAGGAGGGAAGGGCTGTGATCTGCCCTCGGGACCACGCCCCCAGGGACAGCCTGGTCTCCTGAATTAGGGAAAAGACAAACCGTCTCTTTAGACTGGGGCGCCTCAGAGTCTGACCTGAGTCTTCAAACGCCCAGATGCCCTGGGGCCTTGAGTCTCCCTGTCCCGCTGGCCCTGCCTCGCGTGGGCCTCAAGACTCCGACGCCCCCGCAGCCTTGGGCTAAGGGTCAGTCGTCCCCGGGTACGGGTCCGGCTGCCGTGGAACTGATGCTGGGTTGCGCCGGCAGGTGGGCGAGGGGCTTGGTCACCCCGTCTGAATTCCACTGGCAGGACAGCTGTGGAAGCGCCAGAGAAAAGTCCGTCCATGAAAGAAAGGTGAGGGGCGCCGACGCAGAGCTTATTTGTTCAGTCTGTGGGCGGACTCAGACGTGGAGAGCACCAACCTCTTCAATTTCTGCCCTCTAGACTCCAAATCTTTTGAAATTAGGGACCACCATTTTATGCCAAACATACAGTAGGCGCTCAATAAGTGTTGAATTAAGATTACATATAAATGGGCCGGGCGCGGTGGCTCACGCCTGTAATCCCAGCACTTTTGGGAGACTGAGGTGGGCCAACATGGTGAAACCTTGGCTCTAAAAAAATGCAAAAATTAGCCAGGCATGGTGGCGCTTGCCTGTAGTCCCAGCTACTATAGAGGCTGAGGTGGGAGAGTCGCTTGAACTCTGGAGGCGGAGGTTGCAGTGAGCCGAGATCGCGCCACTGCACTCCAGTCTGGGTGACGGAGTGAGACCCTGTCTCAAAAAATATATAATAATAAGATTACACACAGATGGGTGCTGTGCAAAGGGAGGGGGAAGACAAATACTTTCTTCTGCAGCTCTGGTACATGGACATTTTGTTCTTTCTCCATAAGGAGGATCAGACAGCAGCAGCACTGCCCATGGACCAGAGGCCTCATGTAAGGCCTGGGAAAAGAGGGCTCCACACACTGCCAACCAGATGTAAGGGCAGTTGCAAAGGAACTGTGAGTTATCTTGACCAGAACACACTGTAGAATTTGTTTATCAAATTTTTATTTTTTACTTATTTATTTTGTGAATGTATATGCTGTAAACTCATCTGCTTAGACTATAAGAATGTGAATGCCCTACCTTGGTGGGTAGGTTAGTTTATTCTAATCAGCAAAACTTAACGTTACATATTCCAACATCTCATTTGGGATGTGAGGATGCTATGGGGAGGGTGGGTATTCTGGCATTGCTAGAATGTTGGAGCCTTAGCGAGAGAGTGACAGAGTGGGGAGAACCTGGCACTTCAGCTGCAGATGATCACTTATTAGCTTTGTTATATCAAATAAGTTAAACTTTCTTCATCTCATTTTTTTTTCTATTGTAAAATAGGGTAGTAACAGTGAGTCCTGGTGGAGGACATGTTCTGTTAGCCAGACCCACTCTCCAACCTGCTGTCTGTACTTTGGAGACTTAACTCAAGAGACTTTCTTTCCCTCTAGCTTCCAGTTGAGTTAAGGCACTGGGAAGCAACAGCGATGGAACAAAGAGGAAGGAGTATGGTTATTTATTCCCCCCTGGCTCCCTTGCTATGGCACCATTGCAGGCTGGCTGCATCCCTCAACCAAAGGAAGCAGCCAGTATCCCTCCCTAGGGTGACCCAGAGTAAACCCCTATGGTTTCCCTTCACTTTGCACATACCTTTGCAAATTGTCTTTTTATAAAACTCTACTCACATTATCCAGTAGGAATGTAACATCTCATTCCTTCACAGAATTGTTTTGAGAGTTAACAGAGAATACTGTATTATTATTATTAGAATGACCTATAATTTCTGTCCAAACTGAGAAACTTTGAGACTAGAAAAAGGGGGTTTGTGCTGATAGTAACGATGCCAGGACAATAGGAAAAACAAGGACTTATGGCCACCCCAGCTATTATTGCCAGTGAACTCTGCTTTAGACATGTTAAGCAATCAAGAAGTGGTCGTACTGTCACGCTTCTGTCACTAGACTATGAATGTCTCAAGGTAAGAGTGCTTTTTTGTCTATTAGCTTCTGTCACATGGTCTGGTATATTCAATACATTTTGAGTTGGAGATGAGGGTAAAAACTAGGAAATGAATAATTTTTATTGCCATACTAAGGTAATGAAGAGTCAAGGAGGTCTTTAAGCAAAGAAAATTTGCATTTTAGGAAACAGCTATAGCGAATATTTGACATCGTTAGTAATATAGGGTCTATTCCCTGTTTAATTGCACACCAATTTATTTGGAGAGCTTTTCCAATGAATGTTCCAACTTGGTAAAAAGTAAATGCCTCTTAAAAAAGAGGTTCCGGGCCAGGGTAGTGGTTCATGCCTTGTAATCCCAGCACTTTGGGAGGCCAAGGTGGGCAGAACACCTGAGGTTAAGAGTTTGAGACCAGCCTGGCCAACATGGCGAAACCCCATCTCTACTAAAAATACAAAAATTAATGGGATGTGCTGGTGCATGCCTGTAATCCCAACTACTCGGGAGGCTGAGGCAGGAGAATAGCTTGAACCCACAAGGCGGAGGTTGCAGTGAGCTGAGATCGCACCACTACACTTCAGCCTGGGTGACACAGCCAGACTCCATCTCAAAACAAAACAAAAAAAAGAGGTTCCTCGCCTGCTGTGGTAGCATGGTGTAGTCCCAGCTACTCAAAAGGCTGAGGCAGGAAGATCACTTAAAGCCAGGAGTTTAAGGCTGTAGAGCGTTATGATCGAGCCTGTGAACAGCCACCGTACTCCAACCTGGGCAACATAGCAAGATCTCATGTCCAAAAAAATTAATTTAATTTATTTTCAGTAAGAGGCTCCTGAAGAGACTTTCCATCACACCCTTCCTTTCATCACCACAGTACATACACTCTTAAGAAAGTATGTGATCTAAGCCTGGCCAATTAGATACTGTTACATTTGAATCTTGAATCAAGTGACACAAAGACAATACAAATTGTTACAGTTTATTCAGGCCATAAATTATTTTTTACTTTTTGGCAAATTGTTACAGTTTATGGGGTCTATAATTTATTTTTTTATTTTCTGGCTGAAGTTATCTAGGATTTGTTTCTGTGGTTTACAATCAAACAACCCAAAGACCAGATCACTCTTGACTACCATAAAAATGATTAATTATAAAGGGATACAAGAAAAACAGGAGGCTGGGCACAGTATCTCACGCCTGTAATCCCAGCACTTTGGGAAGCCAAGGTGGGTGGATCACTTGAGGTCAGAAGTTCGAGACCAGCCTGGCCAACATGGTGAAACCCCATCTCTACTAAAAATACAAAAGTTAGCCGGGTGTGGTGGCGGGTGCCTGTAATCCCAGCTACTCGGGAGGCTGAAGCACGAGAATCACTTGAACCGGGGAGGCAGAGGTTACAGTGAGCAGAGATCGTACCACTGCACTCCAGCCTGGGCAATAGAGCAAGACTGAGTCTCAAAACAACAACAACAACAACAAACAAAAGCACACACACAAAGCAGGGGATAAGTTAGCTATTGCCACTTTAATTTTGGACGGTTTAACTGACTGTCCTGAACTAACTGATGCTGAACTCTTTCTGCAACACAATATGTAAAAATGTTCAGTAAAACATTGTAAAACACATCTACATTTGAGAGAAAAAAGTAAAATTCTCTATTCACAGATAACACAAGTATACAGAAAATCCTAAGGAATCCACTAAAAAATCATTAGAAGTAATAAATGAACTCAGCAAGTTTACAGGATACAGGATCCACTGAGATTCTGATAAACATGGATAGGCAAAAACATTGAAACTGTCATTTATAAACTCACATAGGCTCCAGTGATTATCTCTTCTTTTCTTTGTTAAAAAAAAAGCACTTAAAAATCATTCTAGAAAATTGTTAGGCAATGTTAAATTTACCAATAACTCTCTGACTCTTCTTTGCCCCTACCACTTTTTATTCTCTTTGAAAATCAAGACAATATTTGCCCCTCTTCAATCTTTTGACATTTCTTATTTTTCTCTGGCTTCTGGAAAGTAAGTAATTACCTTTACGATCACTTATGAAATCTCTTTCATGGATAATTCGTTTAGGCCTAGAAACTCGTTTAAAGCTATTGATTGCTTGCTTACCATGCTGGACTTTAGTAGCCTTTAAATCATATTTATTCTACCTTTTTTCATTAAAACATTAGTCTCTTTGGGAGAGGAGACAAATAAATTAAAACTTGAATTTTACCTTTTCTTTGTCATCTGATAGCATTATGTCATCAGCACCAAGCAGTAGCTTCCATCCTTTCTTGTTCACCCTCCTGTGGCAAGTATTACTTGAAAAACAAAAAATAAATTTAAAAAAATGTCTTGGTATTCTTTTTAAAGGCAAAAGTTATCTAAGCCTGCAGGGACATTTCCATTATAGGCTGTGCCCCTCTTTAAAGCACACTCTTTAAAAAATCTGATTGCAGTAAGTACGTCCTGTGAAGTGACATGCTCCTTAGAGTAAGATGGCTTGGCCTGCTGGCCACTCTGTTTGGCAGCCAGCCCTGGAGCTGGGTCAGTTTCCCCTGGTTCTGGCATCGCTCCTTCTCAGATAATTCCTTTCTCCCTGTGGCCAGTCATTGTGGTGACAGCTATTATTCTTTTTCATGAGCCTAGAAAATTTATGTGGTGGATGTCCCTCTGAATACTAGATACTGCTACTGAATTAGAAGAGAATCATATGCACTTGTATATTCTGACAGCCATGTCACTTACACCTTCTCACCTTTTGTCTCGTCCTATTCGTTATCTACCATTCTACCACTGTCCATTTCTACCAGCTGAATAACTCTGATGCAGGGATTACTCTGCACCCTCATCTCCCTTACTGTAGACTTATTCCTTCTGAATGAGGTAAAATTTCCTTGACTTATAATATTTCAGTCATAATTTCCTTGCTACCTCATGTACCGATACCTATTGGATTATGTTCATTTTGTTAATTTTCCCAAGTTCAATTTGCTTTGCCACTAATTCTCTCTTTCCAGGCTGAGATTTCAAGCCATCCGCATTATATTTCACCTTACTTCTGTCTGTTTTATTTAGTCCCATCTGAATCAGCAGAAGTGGCTGTAGGTTGGCTGGTATCATGAATTTTGGCAGATTATGCTACATGAGTCATCATTCCACACTTTAGGAAGATAACGAACTAGCCATTGCAAGGCTGTCTTCCTACTCATCAGCAGAGAAAACATGGGCTTGTGAGTCAGGACACTTGCGTTCATGTTCCTACACTGCCAAACATCATGAGCTATGCAAAATTTTTAAGTTGATGTATTTGGGTATAGGCGAAGCTGCTGTAATGGGAATATCCCAAGAGTCATTGGTTAAAGAAAAATAGATGGTTTTTGTTTTGTTTTGTTTTTGAGACAGTCTTGCTCTGTCACCCAGGCTGGAGTGCAGTGGCGTGATCTCAGCTCATTGTAAACTCCACCTCCTGGGTTCAAGTGATTCTCCTGCCCCGGGTTCCCAAATAGCTGGGACTACAGGTGCAAGCCACCACGCACAGCTAATTTTTGTGTATTTTTAGCAGAGATGAGATTTCACCATGTTGGCCAGACTGGTCTCGAACTCCTGACCTCAGATGATCTGCCTGCCTCGGCCTCCCAAAGTGCTGGGATTACAGACGTGAGCCACTGCACCCAGCCTAGATGTTTATTTCCGATCGTTACCTTATCTACTCTGATCAAAACAGTCTCACCAGCACTATATCCACATTCTAGCCCATGGAAAGGGTGAAGAAAAGAAAGTAGAAGATTTTAGTTTCCATTTAAGGAAGTGACATGGAAATAACATAAGTCACCTGTGTTCACATTCCACTGGCAAAAACTCAGTCACAAGAATGTACTTCGCTGCAGGGGAGGCTAGGATATGCCCTCCAAAAACTCAGGGGGAACGTCCTACTTGTGAAAGGAAGAAATGAAAAATGGACACTGAGAAGAAATCAGCAGTCTCAAAGGTAATATACTTACACGGTTTTTTAAAAAACATAAAATGATGCAGAATGGTTTCCACTCTGTTCGCCATCTATCCAGTCCTCCTGCCTCCCAACAAGAGGTAAATATTATTGTCTCATGTATCTTTCCAGAGTTTTTCTAAGCAACATGCAGCAGATATAAATATGTATCCTTATTTCGTACCTTACCCCATATTGTACATGAAAGAAAAAATATACTATGTATAACATTCTGTATCTTTATTTTACTTAATATATTTTGCAGTTCCTTTTATATAGATACATAGTTATCTTCTTCATTCTTTTATACAGCTGCCTACTGTTTCTAAGGCTGTATCACTGATAAAGTCTCATGAATAAACTCAAGGTTTTTTCAATCTTTTATCATGATAAACCATGCTGCAATAATAACCTTATACTAGTCATTTTGAACATGTGAAAGTATATCTGCAAGATACATTTCCAGAAATGGGATTAGCCAATCATATATTAAGCCAACCTTTTGATCTCTTTGAGCTGCATTTTTTAACTAATAAATTAAGCTCATATTTACCTCATAGGATCATTGTTATAATGAAATGACCATATAAACAATTACTGTACAACAATATCAAAAACAAAATAGAGATAAGTTTATCAAAATACGTGTAAGATCTGTACTCTAAAAACCTATAAAACTCTGTTGAGAGAAATTAAAGAAAGCCTAAAGTAATGGAGAAATATACCATGATCATGGATTGAAAGACTCAATATTGTTAAGACGTAATTCTCCCCAAATTGATCTACAGATTCAATATAATCCCAATTGAAATCCAAGCAAGCTTTTTTAGAAGTAGAAATTAACAATCTGATTGTCCCCAAATTTATGTGAAAACACAAAAGACCTATGCTAGCCAGCCAAAACAATTTTGAAAAAGAACAAAGTTGGATAACTTACACTGTACAATTTCAATACTTAACTAAAAAGCTACAATAATCACGACATGGAATCGGCCAGTGTACAATCATGTAGTCCAATGGAAGAGCATATGGAAAGTCTACATATAGACATATATGGTCAATTGATTGTTGGCACAAGTGCCAAGATAATTCTGTGGGAAAGGATAGTCTTTTCAACTAATCATGCTGGGACTATTGGATATCCACATAGAAGAAAAGAACCTCAAACCTTATTTCACCTATACACAAGATTGAATCCAATGGATCATAAATCTAAATGTAAACAGTAAAGCTTTGTTTAGAAGAAAACAAAGAAAAACTCTTCATGACTGTGGGTTAGGCAACAATTTTGTAGAGGAGACACAGAAAGCACTAACCAACTGGATATTATCAAAATTCAAATTTTTGCTCCTTAAAATACACCATTAAGAAACTAAAAAGGGAAGCCACAGACTGGGGAAAAATACCTGCACTACTTGCAAAAAATAATAATGACAAAATATGTGAACATACACATAATAAAAGAAGATACATGTTTGGCCAAATGCATGTGAAATGGTGGTCAACATCATTAGTCATCAGAGAAATGCAAATTAAAGTACAATCGTATGCCTCCTAGTAGAATGGTGAAAATTAGAAAGACTGATGATTCCAGTTGTTCGGGAAGATGTGGAGTACTGGAACTCTGATGCCTTGTTGCTGTCTTTGTTTAGTGTTGCTATAACAGAATACCTGAGGCTGGGTATTTTACTTTAAAAAAGTTTTATTGGGCTTATGATTGTGGTGGCTAGAAGAGTCAAGATTGGGCAGCTGCATCTGGTGAAGGCCTCATGTTGCTTCAATTCATGACAGAAAGCAGAAAGAGAGGGTGTGTGCAAAGATCACATTGTGAGAGAGGATGCAAGAGAGAGAAACCAAGGAAGCCAAACTCATTTTTAGCAACTTGCTATCATGGGAACTAATTCATTCTCTCAGAGCCAGAACTACCTCACCTCTGTAGGAGGGCATTAATCTGTTCTTGAGGGATCCATCTCCCTCACCCAAACACCTTCCACTAGCCTACCTCCCAACACCACCACACTGGGGATAAAATTTCAACGTGCATTCCAGTAGGGACAGACCACATCCAAACCATTGCAGTTGGTGAAAATGCAAAATGTTCAAGCATTCTGGAAAACAGATTGGCAGTTTCTTATATAGTTAAACATATATTTACCATATGACTCTACATTTACACTAAAAAACAGCTACACAACAGAAATAATGAGTCCACAAAAAAGTATTCATAGCAGCTTTATGCATAGTAGCCAAAAAATGAAACAGCCCAAGAGTTCAACAACAGGTTAACTGATAAACAAATTGTGGTACCTGTATTTACATAATAGAACACTACTTTGGTATAAAATAAACCATGGATACATGCAAAATGTAGATAAATCTCAAATACATTATTCTGACTGAAAGAAGTCAGACCCCAAAATTACAAATGGTATGATTCAACATATGTGAAATTCTAAAAACACAAAACTGTAGTTACGGAAAGCAAAACAATAGTGGCTTGGGGTATCAGATAAGGAGGATGGACTTGAAAAGAGCACAGGATGGACTTTTGGAGTGATAAAAATGTTCTGTATCATGGTTTTAGTGATGATTAGATGAGTGAATGAATTTGTCAAAATTCATTTGTCTGTACACTTAAAATGGGTATGTATTGTTGTATACAAGTTAAACATCAATAAAAAAATCTTAAATTGCTATACCAATATTGTTTTTGTGATATCAAAACCTGTAAGAGTGGACCTCTTTCTCTAGAAGTTATCACATGCCATCAAACTTTTGCTTAGATTTGTTGAATGCTTTACTGTGTCAGGCACCATGCAAAGTATTTTATATGCATCTCTCATTTAATCATCACAGCAATCCTCTGGCATTTCTCCATTTTATGATGAGGATACTGAAGCACAGAGACAATAAGAATATTATCCACTTTGGGAGGTCAAGACAGGAGGATGGCTTGAGGCCAGGTGTTTGAGACCAGCCTGGGCAACATAACAAGGACCCATCTCTACAAAAAACAAAACAAAACAAAATCATCCACATTATCCAATATCTAATTACACTGTGAAATTAATAAGTGGTAGAGCTAGGATTCAAGCCCAAGTTTGTTACCCTACACCACCCACATCTCTCATCAACAAGCTATGTTGCCTCCTTAGCACTCATATCTTTCTTAATATAGCTCTTGAAGTTTCACTCACAAAGGCTAAGAGAATCGCCTCCATTGTTAAAACACTACAAATCATAAGGTCTAGCATTTGAAGGAGAATCATTAGTTGTGAAGAGACAGCCGACCAAGGAGACCCAACTTGGTTCTTTTTTTTTGGGGGGACGGAGTCTCACTCTGTTGCCCAGGCTAGAGTGCAGTGGTGTGATCTCGGCTCACTGCCAGCTCCACCTCCTGGGTTCATGCCATTCTCCTGCCTCAGCCTCCTGAGTAGCTGGGACCATAGGCGCCTGCCACCATGCGGGGCTAATTTTTTGTATTTTTAGTAGAGACAGGGTTTCCCTGTGTTAGCCAGGATGGTCTCGATCTCCTGACCTCATGATCCACCCGCCTTGGCCTCCCAAAGTGCTGGGTTTACAGGCATGAGCCACTGTGCCTGGCCCCAACTTGGTTCTTACTGAATATATGTTTAGCACAATCTGGTACATAGGAGGCACTATTATTGTTATTATATTATTTTACATACCCCTTGGGATTCTCTTCTGTCTGCTGCCACTACTATATTGGCACCCAGGATCTGCTGATCCCCTTTAATACCCTGGCCCCAGTCCATACAAAGACTCTTCCTTGTTTTCCCCTTAGCAAAACTGAAAATGCTGGAACTTGAAAAACCTTAATGCTAGTGGAGTACAAAAGGCAAACAAGAAAATGCATAATTAGGATAAAAGCCATCTGGTTTACAAAATATATGTTTCTGAACTTAGCATTTATTCATTAAACATTTACCAATAGTGTATGCTATGAAAAAAAAAACAATGTGTAAGACAACGTGTATGCTGCACTACCATTTCTGTAAAAAGGGAAGAGAATGCGTTTAAATGAACATGCATCTTCAGAAGGATGCACTAGAGATTGAGAATAGTGTTTGCTTTTGTGAAAGAGCACGTGCGGCAGGTGTGGGTCAAGGTGATGAACATTGTGAGTGACTCAACCACATCCATTCTACACAAATGCATTTGGAAAATGGACTTTTTAGCCAGGGATGGCTCTGATTGTTACAGGTATGATTCCTTCCCCCGACAGTGATTTGTTAAAGAAGAGATGTGTGACCCAATTCTGTCCAGTGAATGAGAGGAGAGCAGAGGAGAGGTTTGCTGGAAGCTTCTAGAATTTGGTTTCTCACTCTAAGGAGAAATTCACAGAAAGTCAGTTTTTCTCTCTCCTGTTGGACACAAATAAGGAAGGATGAAGCCCAACTCTTTCCATTTGACAACTGTGAAATAAATTAGCCTTAGGCTGAAGCCCAGGCAGTAGAGAGCAGAGTAGAAAAACAGAAAGAATCTGTGTCCTTGATAATACTGTGAAGCTGCTAAGTCAACTAACTCTGAACCCCGTCTCCCATCTCTGGTAAGAGAATGAATACATTCCCTACCAGTCAGGTGTGAGGTTTCTATTGCTTGCGGCTGAAAACAATTAGTGCAGATGGAGACTTACTTATCTTCTTTTATGTTTCTGTATCTTCCTTTTTAAATTACGTGCATGTATATCTATTTTTAAAATTTTTAAGAGTTTATGTGGGCCAGGCGCGGTGGCTCATGCCTGTAATCCCAGCACTTTGGGAGGCCGAGGCAGGCAGATCACCTGAGGTCAGGAGATGGAGACCATCCTGGCCAACATGGTGAAACTCCGTCTCTACTAAAATACAAAAAATTAGCTGGGCATGGTGGTGTGCGCCTGTAGTCCCAGCTACTCAGGAGGTTGAGGCAGGGGAATCGCTTGAACCCGGGAGGCGGAGGTTGCACTGAGCCGAGATCACGCCACTGCACTCCCACCTGGCTACGGAGCAAGACTCCATCATCTCAAAAAAAAAAAAAAAAAAAAAGTTTACTTGTTCCAGGCATTGGGAAAATCCACTTTGATCTGTAGGGGTTTTTCTCAAGATGGGCTTTCTTAAGAAACTTGCTTCTTCCTCATCAGTGATCTCAACCACCCAAACTCCTCCAGGAAGATGTAGATTTACTCTTTAGAATGAATAGGGTTAAACTATATGAAATTGACATTTTTTTGTACCAAATATTGGTAATTTCACAGTATAAATCAGTGTTCAGGTAGAAGAAATTCACATGTTACAACCATGGGCATCAGTCCTCCCTGCCAATGCTCTTGGCCATTGAACTTTTCACTTGGTCTTTCCCCGGTTGCTGTTTATTTTAATCCTTTTACCCCTAGATCACAGAGAATTGATGGAGAAAGACAAGAACCCTGCAGCTCGGATCAGTATACATTCATGCTGTCTAACCCTGTTTTTGTTTTCTCTTTACTTGTCATTTCCTCTAGCAGCTATATCATGCTTCCTGCTTCCAGAGAAAACCAAATCTTCCCACCAGGGCTATCCTTATGCCCCCTCATATACAAATTGCACCTCTGTCTATAACTCTCAGCATCCCTTCTCTTTCCCAAAGATGCTGTCCCAGACCCTGCACTCTCAATTGTCTGATGTTGGAGCAGCAGATAAAGCAAATAAAAAACACTAATGCATCATAATCTAGAGTATTAGTTAGCTATTGCTGCATAACAAATTACCCCCCCAAAATGTAGTGGCTTAAAACAATCACCAGTGATTATCTCAGTTTCTATGGGTCAGGAAATCAGAAGTGGCTTACCTAGGTGGTTCTGGCTCAGGGTTTGTGGCATGGCAGTCATGATGCTGGCTAGGGCTGCAGTCATCTGAAGGTGTGGAAGGGGCTAAAGGTCTGCTTCCAAGATGGCTCACTCACATGCATGGCAAGTTGGCACTGGATGTTGGTGAGAGGACCCAGTTCTTCGCCATGTAGTTTCCACCATAAGGCTAAGTGAGTGTCCTTATGACATGGCAGCTGACATTCCCAAAACCATGATCCACGACAGCAAAGAGCAAGGTGGAAACCACAAGGTCTCTCATGACCTCACCCTAGAAAATTATACTGTATCATTCCTACAACATCCTATTGGTTGTCATATTAGCTCTATTCAATGCAGGAGATGACTACGGGAAGTGTGAATAACAGAAGGCAAGATCACTAGAAACTATCATGGAGGCCGAACACCACAAGTAGTTATTATGATCTCCAGTTTACAGATGAGAAAACCGATGCTCATTGGGTCTATAACATATGTCAAAGTCACACATCAACAAAACAGTGGTAGAGGCTGATCTGCCTCTTAAACCCATACACTTGCTACTGTCATCCTGCCTCTGGTGTGGTGGTGTACTATCCTGGAATGACTTTGAATTGTCATGTCACTGTTAAACTATTGTTTAATTTTTTTGCCTAACCATATTTTATAATTTTTCATTTTTCTTACAAAGCTGTGCATATGGTAGACATTCAGTAAACAGTTATTTCTACCCAATAAGTCAGCTTAGAAAAATGGAAGACTTGGCACCCTTATAAAGGTTTGACATGGCTATTGTTGTCCAATGATATTCTAGTTTCAGTAGGAGCAAATTAATGACAATAATAATTAAGGGAGCTAGAAGGATAACTGGACATGAATCAACTGGCCCTAGCAGAAGGGATGGGGAGAAAAAAAGAGGCCAAGTTCGTCAATTCTTTTTAGGGTTAACCCCACATTGGATCCCAAACTGGATCTGATCACCTTTCTCTCTGATTCTTCTTATCGTCATCTTCCTCAATCAGGTGAAGTTTCCTAATAGAAAGGGGTTGAATTTTAATGTATTATCAATTCATTCTCTGGTCCTATGCAATAACAGGGTTCATACTGGTATCTGGATTTAAATATTATTTCTTTCAATTTGTTGATGTTTAGGTAAATTTTATATATATATATATATATATATATATATACGTATATATGTAGGTACACTGTTTATTTATAAAAATCTTAGAATCTTTAATAAGCCAACCTCTCAGAGAAAAACACATTAATATACTGATGTATTTTCTTCTAAAACACTGAATATTTTTATATAATAAAAGATAATGCTAAAAATAGCACTTTATCCTTTTTTACAATGTAACATTTTTACATTTTACATTATTAAAAATCCTTCAAGAATGTTACTTGATTCATTGATTATTTCTGATTACATATTACTAAGACCTCTTTGCAAAGAATTTGGAAATTTCTGAGAAATATAATGAGAAAAATAAAAATCACTCATAAACTCACCATTCAGATAGCAACTACCAATATTTTTATATATTCACTTCTAGATTTTTTGTATGCATACTTACATATATAGAAATGTATTTGCAAAAACAAAAGTGTCAGGTTGTTTTATAATCACATTTTTACTTAAAAGTATATCAGAACATCTTTTCGTATTAATGCATACAAGCCTTCATTACATTTTTAATGACTGCTACTACCCATAATATCTAGATTATTTCTATATTTTATTTTTATAAATAACTCTGTGGCCAATGACCTAGCACATACATCTTTCACTGCTTGTTTATTTCCTTAGAATAAATTCCTGGAAATGGGACTGGTGCATGTCACAGGAATTTGAGACAAATCTTCATTTTTTTGCTCCTTCCCCGTAAGTTCCCTCAGTACTTTGTAATAATTCCCTCTACATTTACTTTGTAATAATTCCCTCTACGTTTACTTTGTAATAATTCCTTCTACATTTACTTTGTAATAATTCCCTCTACATTTCGGGAGCGTTGTAGAAATTCTTTGTATTTGTGTGGACTGCTATGTGTGAAGATTATAAAGTACAAATATACCCATTCGGGTCATTTTATTGTTTGGTTTTGAAGTCAAGTGGCAGACATGGACACTGGCTAAAGCCAGTAAAAACAGATAAAGCCAGTAAAGCCAGTAAAACAGATATTCATTACAAGGGTCTGGGGAGCTTACACAGGAAGGGTTGAACAATCAGGCCACAGACAGAAGAACCACCACTTCAGCAGGAGTCAGCTTTACTTCCCACCTTTCTGACACTCTGTGGCAAAGTCTGGTTGGCCTGGCTTGGATTGTGTGCCCACCTTTTGGCTCGTGAGTGTGTGTATGTACATGTGTATGTACACATGCACCTTGACTGATCCCACCAAAATCCCAAGGCACAAACGTAGTTAATTTCTAAAAGGGGTAAGAGTCTTACCTTAGGCTGCTGTAACAAAATACCATAAACTGGTGGCTTATAGACAACAGAAATTTATTTCTCACAGTTCCAGAGGCTGGAAGTTTGAGATCAAGGTACCACTATGGTTGGGCTCTGGTAAGGGTCCTCTTCTAGGCAGCAGACTGCCAACTTCTCCATGTACATTCCCATGGCTGAAAGAAAGATAGCCAGCTCTCTGGCTTCTTGTAAGGGCTCCATCCTCATTACCTAATCATGCTCCAAAGGCCCCACCTCCAAATACCATCACATTGAAATTAGCATTTAAATATATGAATTTGGGAAGGGGGGTCACAAGCATTCAGTCCATTGCAACAGGCAAAAGCCACTGTGAGTACTACCAGAATGCTATTTGTATTATTAGGTTGGTGCAAAAGTAATTGTGGTTTTGCCATTACTTTTGCACCAACCTAATAGAAAATGTGTATGAAATAAGGTTATAAATTGTTGCCTGTAGGTTTATTTAAATGATGACAGAGAAGATATTTGGTAAATGTTTCAATATTTAAGCATAAGTTGGGCTCAAGTAAGGCTCAGAGGGAAATTATCTTTAAAACTAAGTAAAACTCTTCTGTTAAAACAGGGGCCCAGAATCAGCTGCCTGCCATATGGTTCCATGGAGCAGATGTAGAGGGCAGGACCCCCACCTTGGTAAAAGGCCAGCAGCTGAAATTAAACAGATAGTTCAAGTTTCCAGCTGCCAAGGTTCTATGTTAAGGCTACAGTGGATCATAACCCTGAGCAAGCCGGTCCAGAATGGCAGTTCAGAGAACTCTCCACTTTGATGTTCCACAAAGGATATCCTCCCTGCCATCCATTCATCTATAACTACCTCCATCTGCCATCCTTAGAACTCCTTCTTTCATTGCCGTTCAAGGGCCAGTTTTCTCTTCCTTTTCTCCCACTATCTTTCATGTGTTGGGATCCGGTTGGGTAGCAGGAGAGTGCTCTCTAACAAGCCATGTTGTGGGTCAGGTTCTCCAGAAGCAGATGCAAAAATGGAGTTTGGGGTAAAAAACCTGTATTAGGCATCAGACCTGTGAAAGGAAGGGGGATGAAGCAGGACTGGGCAGAGAAAAAACATGAACCATGATGCGGACCCAATAAAGCTTGAGCCAACTCAGTGGGGAGCTCTGGAGCAAATAATGCCTATCGGTTGTCCCCTTCTGGCAGAAATGGCCACACCATTGCACCCTGGCTCAGTCATTGGATGTGGGCTACTTCTGAAAGCTGTGACTTGGTGAGAGGCATCTCTCTACAGTTGAGGCAGACCCTGTAAAAGCTGACAGCTGAGACTGTGCTCACTGCACTCCCAGCAACCAGGTAGTAAATTCTACTTCGAAGGGGATTTATACTGCAGATTTTGGTTTTCCATGAGCCACAGGTCCTTTTTCTATTTTTCCTGTTTCAAATCTTTTTAAAACTTGACTATCTTTTTTTTTTTTTATGGAGATAGAGTCTCACTCTGTCTCCCAGGCTGGAGTCCAGTGGCATGATCTCAGCTCACTGCAACCTCCGTCTCCCGGGTTCAAGTGATTCTCCTGCCTCAGCCTCCTGAGCAGTTGGGATTACAAGTGTGTGCCACCACACCCAGCTAATTTTTGTATTTTTAGTAGAAACGGGGTTTTGCCATGTTGGCCAGGCTGGTCTCGAACTCCTGACCTCAGATGATCCACCCTCCTCAGCCTCCCAAAGTGCTGGAATTACAGGTGTGAGCCCCTGCGCCCGGCCTAAAATTGACTATCATTTTTAGTAACCTTTTTTGTACTTAAAAATGTTAGACTTACAGAAAAGTTTTGAAGATGGTATATACAGTTCCCATATAACCCACACTCAATTTCCCCTATTATTAACACCCAAAATTAGTATGGTACACTTATTACAATTAATGAACCAGTATTGATATATTATTATTAACCAATAACTATTCAGATTTCCTTCATTTTTAGCCTAATGCCCTTTTCTTGTTCCAGGATGCCATATACAGGGGAGCCTGTAATGTTTAGTTGTCACGTCTCCTTGGGCTCCTTGAAGAGTACTGGCCAGGTATTTTGTAGAATGTCTCTCAGTTTGGATTTGTCTGATGTTTCCTCATGATTAGACCAAGTTTATGGGTATGTGGTAGGAAGATCATAGAGGCAATGTGCCATTGTCATCACATCATATCAAGGGTATATACTATCAACATGACTCATCACTGTGGATATTAACTTTAATGACCTGGCTCAACTAATGTGTGTCAGGTTTCTCCACTGTAAAGTTTTCTCATTTCCATACAGTGCTCTCTGGAAGGAAATCACAATGAGCAGCCCACACTAAATGGATGGGAATTATGCTCCACCTTTTTGAGAGTAGAGCATATATAAAAATTATTTGGTATTCTCCTGCATCATGGGAGATTTGTCCATTCTTCCCACTTATTTATTAGCAATTGTTCGATCATTTACTTATATCAGTATAGACTCATGGATATTTATTTTCTGCTTTGGGCTATGATCCAATACCACTTTATTTATTTTGTTGCTCAAATTCTTCCACCTTTGGCCCCTGGGAGCTCTTTCAGTTGGCTCTGTTGTCCCTTTGACATACCCTCATCACTGTGGGTTTGCTTGTTTACTTGTTTTGAGCACTTTCTTACTTTCTAGCACTGCAAAATGCTCCAGGTTTATTCTGTACATCCCCTGTCCCAGTCCTAGAGTCTGCCATTTCTCTAAGGGTCTCTGGTTACTTTTACTGGAGATTGGTTTTAGAAACCAAGATCTAGGCACTAAGTGTGCTCATTGCTATGGGGATGTAGTTGCTTCTAGACCTTCTCAGCTGTCAGAGTAAGAAAATATATGTGTCTACTAACCTGTGTATATGCATCTATCTATAAATATTTCTATGATGTACATCAATCTTTCATATCTGTGAGTTCCACATGTGTTGATTCAACCAACCACAGATCAAAAATATTCAGAAAGAAGTTGGGTGCAGTGACTCATGCCTGTAATCCATCACTTTGGGAGGCAGAGGCAGGAGGATCCCTTGAGCCCAGGAGCTCAAGACCAGCCTGGGCAACACAGCATGACCTCATCTCTACAAATACTTTTTTTTTGTTTTAATTAGCTGGGCACGGTGGCACATGTCTGTTGTTCCAGCTACTTGAGAGGTTGAGGTGAGGGAATTGCTTGAGCCCAAGCAGTTGAGGCTGCAGTGAGCCATAATCACACCACTGCATTCCAGCCTGGGCAATAGAATGAGACCCTATCTCAAAACAAAACAAAAAACAAAAAAAAAAAGAAAAAGAAAATGTTCAGAAAGGAAAAAAACAAAAGAATGATGTGTCTGTTCTGAACATGTACAAACATTTTTATCATTATTCTCTAAACAATACAGTATGACAACTATTTATATAGCATTTACATTGTATTAGGTATGATAAGTAATCTCGGGATGATTTAAAGTAATCAGACGGATGTGCATGGGTTATGTGCAAATACTATGGCGTTTTATATCAGGGACTTGAGCATTCTGTGAATTTTCATATCCTTGGGGTGGGGCGGGGGTTCAGGAACCAATCCCCCTGGATATCAAGGGATGGCTCTATCACCATTTGTATCTATGAGTTCATACTGATGTCCCCAACTCAAATCCATTACCACATAGATCATTCTAGCCTTCTTCTTGTCTGTAACCTCTGAGTCCAATAGTGAGAAACCTGGCTCTCGCCATCCACCATACATTTTCTTAATTCTCCCATTTTAGTATGTATGTATAGTAATTCCAGAATTATTAGCATATACTCAATGAGAAACAATTTTATCAGGTTTTTTTTGCCTTTAATGTATAGACTGCATTCATTTCCAAAGGTACTTAGGTCAGCACGCTTTCCTCCCATCCTCTTCAGAGAGGTTATTTCATACATTTGTAATAGAGTAGATTATTTTATCATAGTCTATATTCCATCCTGTGATCCCCAACTCCCTACTTTATTTTTTAATTTGCATACATTAAAGTTCATGCTTTGTGCTGTAAAGTTCTACGGGTTTTGACAAATGCATCATGCCATGATCCATTACTTATATGATCCATTATGGTATATACAGAGCAGTTTTATAACCCTAAAGTTCCCCCATATTACTATTCAATCCTCTCTAAACCCCTTGCAATCACTGATCTCCTTAAAGATTCTGTAGTTTTGCACTCTCCAGGATGTGATAGAAATGAAATTATACATTATGAAACCTTTAAAACTGGCTGCCTTCACATAGCAATATGCACCACACTTACTTTTTATCCTTCAGTATCTAACTTAGGATAGAAACATTGCTTCATAGAAAATTTTCAGAATTTTTTCTAAGAGATAGGGCCTTGCTCTATTGCCTAGGCTGGAGTGCCCACTGGCATGATCACAGCTCACTCCACCCTCAAACTCCTGGACTCAAGAGATCCTCCTGCCTCAGCCTCCTGAGTAGCTAGGAACACAGGATGTGCTAACTTTTATTTTTATTTTTTGTAGAGATGAGGTACCACTATGTTGCCCAGGCTGGTCCCAAACTCCTGGCCTCAAGCAGTCCTTCCACCTCGGCCTCCCCAAGTGCAGCTTGGTTAGGCAAAGTGTTGGAATTACAGGCATGAGCCACTGTGCCCAGCCAAGAAATTTTAATTAGCCTGTGAATTTTTTTTCAAAGCAATACACTAGGTAGGAACATATGCACATTTTAAAGCTTTTGATACATATTGCTCTTTTACAGAAAGGCCTCTGCCCTCTTGGCAGCATCGGATATACTTTTAAAAAATCTTCGCCATTTCACAGTAAAAAATGATAGTTTATAGGTTAAAAAATTTAAATTTGACAATTAGTTATTAAGTTTTTTAAATGTTTACTGGCCATTTTTTTTTCTTCCTTTGTAAATTTCTTGTTGATATCATTTGTCTATTATTTCCATAAGGAGTACTTAACTTTTTTCTTGAGCAATGGAAGTTTTTATGGATGAAAAATGTCAACCATAACTATAGATAAATAAGATCATCTTCATGGCTGCAAAACTGTCCATCATATGAGGGCATCAAAACTTAATGAATTATTCCCTGGTTACTGAATATTAGATTGATTCTAATTTTATTTTTTATTTCTCTTCTTTTTTCTCTCTCCTTCCTCCTTCACTCCCTTCCTTTCCTCTTTTCTTCTTTCTTCCTTTTCATTCTTCCCTCCTGCTATTATAAATAACACAATAAACATTTTTACACATATATATCTAAATTTTTATTTTTATTTATTTATTTATTTTTGAGACCGAGTCTCACTCTGTTGCCCAGGCTGGAGTGCAATGGTGCGATCTCGGCTAATTGCAGCCTCCATCTACTGGGTTCAAGCGAGATCTCCTGCCTCAGCCTTCTGAGTAGCTGGGACTATAGGTGCGTGCCACCAGGCCTGGCTAATTTTTGTGTATTTCTATTAGAGACGAGTTTCACTATGTTGGCCAGGCTGGTCTCAAACTCCTAACCTCAAGTGATCTGCCCGCCTTGGCCTCCAAAAGTGCTGAGATTATAGGCATGACCCACTGTGCCTGGCCATTCTAATTATTTTTTAAAGAAATGTTCCTGAAAGTGATATTCCTGAATGAAAGGTATACATATTTTAACACTCTTGACACATAGAGTTATTTTCCAGAAAGAACCAACAATATTTCTTTCCACCACCAATACATTGGAATCCCAAGGCCACCACACCTTCATCAAGAAAAATGTTTCGGCCGGGCGCGGTGGCTCACGCTTATAATCCCAGCACTTTGGGAGGCCGAGGCGGGCGGATCACGAGGTCAGGAGATCGAGACCACGGTGAAACCCCGTCTCTGCTAAAAATACAAAAAATTAGCCGGGCGTGGTGGCGGGCGCCTGTAGTCCCAGCTACTCAGAGAGGCTGAGGCAGGAGAATGGCGTGAACCCGGGAGGCGGAGCTTGCAGTGAGCCGAGATCGCGCCACTGCACTCCAGCCTGGGCGACAGAGCGAGACTCCGTCTCAAAAAAAAAAAAGAAAAAGAAAAAGAAAAAGAAAAATGTTTCCCTTTGCATGTACCTGGCACCACTAAGAGATGCTTTTCTGGTTTGGGAGCAAGCTGAGGGGTTAAGGCTACATCCATAAATACCAAAATGCTAGACTGGTCTTTTCTGTTAGGATGCGCAGTTAAGAAGAGATAGTATTGAGATACCTACTGCTGCTTGCTATAAGATTCATTCTGCTCCATTTCATCATTTTCAAAGATCTTTCAGATAAGCTGTGTGCTTATATATGGAATTTCTTACAAGCCAAGAATGCATTTTAAACCGAGTAGTGATGTATTAACAAACAACAACATACTTTTAAAATGCATTTGCCTAGGAAAGGTATAGATTAAGAAATGATTAAAAGAATTCAATCCCAGCACTGAAATACAAAGTATGTAATATTCTTCTTTTAGAATTATCGTATTAGATGTCAAATAAATGACCCATTCATGATTGAACAATTGTAGAACCACTGAGCAGTAGTCTTACTTTTTTTTTTTTTTTTTTTTGAGACAGAATCTCACTCTGTCACAGGGCTAGAGTGCAGTGGCTTGATCTTGGCTCACTGCAACCTTCACCTCCCAGGTTCAAGCGATTCTCATGCCTCAGCCTCCCGAGTAGCTGGGATTATAGGCATGTGCCACCATGACTGGCTAATTTTTTTTGTAATTCTTAGTAGAAATGGGTTTTCACCATGTTGGGCAGGCTGTTCTTGAGCTCCTGGCCACAAGTGATCCACCTGCCTCGGCCTCCCAAAGTGCTGGGATTACAGGCGTAAGCCACTGTGCCCGGCACAGGTTGTCTCTTATATTACTAATACTCTTCTACTTATTTCTTCCATAAATAGTACTCAATTAATGTTTCATGTAGAAATAGAATTATGACTTCAGTATGAAACAATAAAAAGGAGAAAGGAGGAACTTAAAAAAAGAAACATCTTAGCAATTATTTTTCTATACCAAAATTTTAATCATACCTAAAGTTTCCCCACTTACAAAATTTTCTTTGCATCTGATATACCTCAGAACATTATGAAATATGCTTTAGCAGGATGTAAGCATTCACTTAACTATAGAAATACAACCTAAATATTACCTAGAACCACAAAATTCTGTTTCATTTGTCAGATATAATAATCATATTTGTTGGGGCCTTATTATAGGACCTAGTAGGTGCTTTATGTTCTCAATTAATCATCACAGCAATTGTCGAATGGGGTTTCCCAAAAACAAAACCTGAGAAAGAAATTGTATACAAGTAGTTTATTTGGGAGGTGATCCCAGGAAGCACAGTGATGTAGTGGGAAAAATGAGACAGGGGAGTGAGAGATTAATTCGCAAACACAGGGTGAATTAATGAGCAGATTACTGCTATGTGCCTCGATCCCAATGAGGAACCCCCAAAGAACTGTGTGAACTGTGCCTCTGAATTGCCCCATTGAGGGTCAGAAAGTTTCTGTCTCTCACTGGTGGAGGGTTTCACCTGAGGGCATTACATCTTTGGTACTTCTGGGCTGTACAAGTTCTTGTGGCATCTGAAAAAGCCCGGGGCAGTGCAGGAGACTCCAGCAGGCCCAGCGGTGAACCATTGACAGGGCATGGAGCTGTCCCCTGCAGCTGCAGCAGAGCGAACAGCTATGCAGCAGGACATCAACGGTGTCTGCTCTCCTATCATTAACCCTGTTTTAAAGTTGAATAAACTGGAATTCAGAAAAATTATCTGCCAAAGGTTACAATGAAGTAAATGGCAGAACTGGAGATCTGTCTGGTGTGACTACAATCCCGTGCTCATTACAACCATTAAAACATGTTAACATTGTAGGTATCGCTGAAGGTTATCGAACGAATCACAGAAATTTGGAGCTGGGAAGTGCATTAGGGATTCTTGAGTTTGTTCCCTAGGATAGGAAACTGAAATCCAGAAATGCTACACTAACTTGTAAGGCTGAGATCACAGAGCTAGATGGTTTCACAGCAGGGCATAGAATCAAACCCCCAAACTTCCATACCATGCTCCTTCAACTACAATGCACAGCCCTTTAGGTAAATACATTTAACTGGTTAGGAAAATAAAAGATACATATTTATTTTATTATGAATGTAATATATGTTACATTTGAGAGTTAAAGTTACAGAATGGCCTCATTTCTTATAAATAGTGTCATAAGCCCTGTGCCTCATGGAATCTCGAAGATTGTTACATATTTGATTATTTCTCTTCTTGCTGCCAAATACTTTCTACTATGAAGTCATACCCTAAATGAAAGTGTTACAGCTGAAATTAAATTAGCAATTAAAAATAAATGAACTACTTATTGTTACAGTCTCTAGGAACCACTTTGGATGAATTAAAGTGTTATTCAATTAGCAAACTAAAAATTATCTGCACACTTCCTGAAGGTGTTATGAACAGAGATTCATGTCATTTTAAAATATTAAGTAGGTGACATGTTTTCTATAGCACAAGAGGCAGTCTATAAATACCTATCATAAGACTATAATTACAGTCTCTTAAAATGAAGAAAAAGTCATTATATAATTTTTACCATGATTTAATGAACTAATTCAATGAAGTACAGTAAATATTCTCATTTGAAATAACACTAAAAACACTGCTTTCACTGCTTGCATCTATGAGTGAAAGAAGTCTTTTATTAAAAATTTAACTTGTAAATTAATGTTATATGTGGGGATTCTGACTTAGTAAGATAAAAGTCACAATATCCTAAATGATATTATTCCTCACAAGGAAGACCCTGTATCCACACACATTGACTAGCTCACTTCTTCATTATTTTTGCAGTTGTTTAAAAAAACTCTTTATTTATACTCATTTTACAAATATCTAGGTTATATATGCCACATGAATTACCTTGAGTTTTGTCCTTGTGCAAATCTAAAAGTATGGTCTCTCTTTTCCCTACTCATTACCCTAAACATCAGGTAATAGTATCTTTTATTCCCATCTTCTTGAAATGATGTCGTTTTTTTTCATAATGGACTATTTCTCATTCCTTTAAAGTCTTGAGTATTTCTGCCATTGTGTATGTGAATTTCTAAGAATGTCCTTTTCCTATCTGGGGATGGAGGGTAAAAAAGGAGGAGGCCAAAGAGAAAGGAAGGTGCAGAGAAAGTATGGAAATAATGAACTCTTTCAAAAGAATCAATGTAATAAAAATATCTACTGAAGGAAATATAATGTGTTACATTCATACCAGCATTCACACTTACTTAGACAGCAGCAGGTGTTTGTTTCAAGATCCTTGCAAACTTTCTCCTGATGGAGATACATATGCCATGTGGCTAAAAGAGAGCCTTCAGACAGATTTGCCCCAAATAATTTTGGGTAAACAGGCCTCATTATCTTTGATAAGGTTACTAAGAAGAGAAAGTGTCTTTTGAAAAGTATGCCAAGAAAACATTTGTATGTATGACTCCAGTCTAAAAATGTCAATATTTTTTATCTCTCACTTGAAGAAATGCCTCAAAGTAGCACAACTGCTACCCTCTATCAATATTCGAGGTCTAGTGTTTCTGTACTGAGTACTTTCCTGCGGTGTCTCAAATGTTTTAGATAATGGCCCATTTTGCAAATGCTAGGTACTTCCCCCATACACTCCCGCAATTCTCCAACACCAACTGGATGTCCAGCGGTTCCATTCGATTCTGAAACTAACTACCCAGAGGTAGTGCAGATCCCAGAGTGTAAAGGACTCAATCTCACAAGACTATCCCCACTTCAGATGCCAGATGCAGTCCCAGGGGTTACCCACACATCGTCCCAACTGGCTTGGCTACAAATTCAGGGATTCTCACAACTTTCCTCCAGGTTTGATAATTTGTTAGAATGATTCACAGAACTCAGGAAAGTGCTATACCTACAAGTACCATTTTATTATAAAAGATACAGCTTAGAAACAATCAAATGGAAGAGATGCATAGGGCAAGGTCTGTGGGAGAGGAGGCGGCAGCTTTCGTCCCATGGAGTGGGGGCATGCCATGTCCCCAACCCCTGCTTATATTGTCTGTTTACAAACCAGGAAGTTCTTTGAACCTCCTTAGAGTTTTCTTCAAGATTTCATTATGTAGGCACGATTGAGTAAACCACTGACCATTGTTTAAACCATTGATTGATTAAGCCACTGTGATTGGTCTCAGTCTCCAGTCCCTCTCCCCTCCCTGGATATGGAGGGACGGGACTGAAAGCTCCAACCTTCTAATTATGTGCAAGGTCTTCCTGACATAACCAGCCCCTCCGTTGAAACTATCTAAAAGTCTATCTTGAGTCACCTCCTTAGCGTAAATTCAGGTATGGTTAAAAGGAGCTTATTATGATAAGAAACTCTTATCATTCTGGAAATTCCAAAGGTTTTAGGAGGAATCAGAGACAAAGATCAAGTATACAGTCATATGTCACTTGTTCTCAAGGTGATACTCTGGCAGTATAGTAGTATTATGGTCACACATTGCTTAACAACAGGGATAATTCTGAGAAATGCATTGTTAGACGATTTTGTCATCGTGTGAACATCACAGAGTATAGTGTACTTATGCAAAGCTAGATGGTATGTATGGCCTACTAAACACTTAAGCCATACGGTATAGCCTGTTGCTCCTAGGCTACAAACCTGTATGGCACGTGACTGTACTGAATATTGTAAGTGACTGTAACACAATGGCAAATATTTGTGTATCTAAACATATCTAGGCATAGGAAAGGTACAATAAAACACTGCATCAAAGATGAATGGCACATCTATATAGGGCACTTACCATAAATGGAGCTTGCAGGACTGGAAGTTGCTCTGAGTGAGTCAGTGAGTGAGTGGTGAGTGAATGTGAAGGCCCAGGATATTACTGTATACTGTATACTATGGTAGACTTTATAAATGCTATACGCTTAGGCTACACGAAATTTATTTTTAAATTTTTTATTTCTTCAATAATATATTAACCTTACTTACTGTAACTTTTTTGCTTTATCAACTTTTACATTTTTAAAAACTTTTTGACTTGTAATAATACTTAGCTTAAAATACAAATTATACATCGGTACAAAAATCATTTTGTTTATATCCTTATTCTATAAGTTTTTTCTATTAAATTTTTTTAACTTTTTAAAGGTTTCTGTTAAAAACTAAGACACAAACATACACATTAGCCTAGGCCTACACATGGTGTCAGGATAATCAATATCTCTGTCTTCTACCTCCACATCTCATCCCACTGGAAGGTCTTTGGTGGCAATAATATGCATGGAGCTGTTACCTCCTATGATAACCATGCCTTCTTCTGGAATATCTCTTGAAGGACCTGCCAGAGGCTGTTTATAGTAAACATTTTTACATATAAGTAGAAGAAATACACTCTAAAATAATGCTAAAAAGTATAGTATAATAAATACATAGAACAGTAACATGATCAAGTATTATTACCAATAACAGGCATATGTGCTATACATAATTGTATGTGCTAGACTTTTATACAACTGGCAGCACAGGTTTTTTTTTTTTCCACCAGTATCACCACAAACACATGAGTAACGAGTTGTGCTACAACATTACAACAGCTACAACATCACTAGGCCATAGCAAAACCCCACTAAGGGGCTGGGCACAGTGGCTCACACTTGTAATCCCAGTACTTTCAGAGGCCGGGCGGGGGTGGATCACTTGAGGTCAGGAGTTCGAGACCAGCCTGGCCAACGTGGTGAAACCCTGTCTCTACTAAAAATACAAAAATTAGCCAGGCATGGTGGTGCATGCCTGTAATCCCAGCTACTTGTGAGGATGAGGCAGGAGAATTGCTTGAACCCAGAAGGTGGAGAGCTAAGATCATGCCACTGCACTCTAGCCTGGGTGACAGTCTAAAAACAAACAAACAAACAAACAAACAAACACACCCCACTAAGGCTTGTTATATTAGCTGGGTATAGTGGGGGAATCCATTATGATTAGCAATATCTTTACAATTTTTTTTGCCTTATTTCTTGTATAATTTCTATATGTTTGCTTTGATAATGTACATAACATTATAATAGAAGTACATGTATGTAATTTAAAGTTCAGGCATGCTTTTTTTTTTTTTCTGAGACAGGGTCTCACTCTGTCACCCTGGCTGGAGTGCTGCAGTATGATCACAGCTCACTACAGCCTCAAACTCCTGGACTCAAGTGATCCTCCCATCTCTGCCTCTTGAGTAGCTGGGCCCACAGGTGTGAGACAACACATGTGGCTAATTTTTAAATGTTAATTTTTTGTAGAGATGAGGTCTCCCTGTGTTGCCCAGGCTGGTCTCAAACTCCTGGGCTTAAGGAATTTTCCTGCCTCAGCCTCCCAAAGTGCCAGAATTACAGGCATGAGATGTCATGCCTGGCCCATACCTCATTTTATTGGGCTTTGCTTTATTGCACTTCACAGATACTGCATATTCCACAAATTGAAGGTTTGTGGCAGGCAATCATGCATCAAACAAGGCTATTGGTGCTATTTTTCCAATAGCTTGTGCTCTTTTGTGTCTCTGTGTCACATTTTGGTAATTCTCACAGTTTCTCAAACTTTTTCATTATTATTATATCTGTAATGGTGATCCGTTATCAGTGATCTTTGGGGTTTTTTTTGTTTTGTTTTGTTTGTTTTTGAAACAGAATCTTACTCTGTTGCCCAGGCTGGAGTGCAATGGCATGATCTCGGCCCACTGCAACTTCTGCCTCCTGGGTTCAAGCGATTCTTGTGCCTCACCCTTGTGAGGAGCTGGGATTACAGGCACTCGCCACCATGCCTGGCTAATTTTTGTATTTTTAGTAGAGATGAGCTTTCACCATGTTGGCCAGGCTGGTCTCAAACTCCTGACCTCAGGTGATCCACCGCCTTGGCCTTGCAAAGTGCTGGGATTACAGGCATGACCCATTGTGCCCAGCCCAGTGATCTTTGACGTTACTATTGTAATTGTCTTAGGGTACCACAAACCACACCAATATATGATGGTGAAATTGATAAATGTTGTGTGTGTTCTGACTGTTCCACTAACCAGCTGTTCCTCCATCTCTCTTTCTCTTCTCAGACCTCCCTATTCCCTGAGATACAACAATATTAAAATCAGGCCAAGTAATAACCCTACAATGGCCTCTAAGTGTTCAAGAGAAAGGAAGAGTCTCATGTCTCACTTTAAATCAAAAGCTAGAAATGATTAAGCTTAGTGGGAAAGGCATGTAGAAAGCTAAGGTACAGTGGATCATGCCTGTAACCTCAGCACTTTGGGAGGTTGAGGCGGCAGGATTGCTTGAAGCCAGGAGTTCAAAACCCAGCCTGAGCCACAAAGTGAGACTTTGTCTCTGTAAAAAAATAAAACATTAGCTGGGGGTAGTGGCACATGCCTATAGTCCCAGCTATTCAGGAGGCTAAGGTGGAAGGATCGCTTGAGCCCAGGAGTTTGAGGCTGTAGTGAGTTATCTATGATAGTGTACTCCAGCTTGAGTGACAGAGTGAAATTCTGTCTGTATAAAGCAAGAAATAAAGGGGGGAAAAGGAGACAGAGAGAGAGAGAGAGCAAGCAAGCCAAGCTGACAGCTGGGCCTCTTATGTCAAACATCCAAGTTGTGAATGCCAATGAAAAGTTATTGAAGAAAATTCAAAGTGCTACTCCAGTGAACACACAAATGATAAGAAAGAAAAACAATCTTACTGCTGATAGGGAGAAGGTTTTATTGGTCTGGATAGAAGATAAAAGCAGCCATAACATTTCCTTAAGTCAAAGCCTAATCCAGAACACGGCCCTAACTCTCTTCAATTCTGTGAAGGCTGAGAGAGGTGAGGAAGCTGCAGAAGAAAAGTTTGAAGCTAACAGAGGTTGGTTCATGAGGCTGAAGGAAAGAAGTTGTCTTCATAACATGAAAATGTAAGGTGAAGCAGCAAGTGCTGATACAGAAGCTGTAGCAGGTTATCCAGAAGATCTACTTCAGATAATTGAAGGTGGCTACACTAGAAAACTAATTTTTCAATGTAGATGAAACAGCCTTCTGTTGGAAGAAGATGCCATCTAGGACTTTCATAGCTAGAGAGGAGTCAATGCCTGGCTTCAGAGCTTCAAAGAACAAGCTGACTCTTGTTAGGGGCTAATGTAGCTGGTGATTTGAAGTTGAAGCCAATGTTCATTTACCATTCCAAAAATCCTAGGGCCCTTAAGAAGTGTGCTAAATCTACTCTGCCTGTCCTCTATAAATGTAAGAACAAAGCCTAGATGACAGCACATCTGTTTACAGCATGCCTTTACTGAATATTTTGAGTACCCTGTTGAGATTTAGCACTTAGAAAAAAAGATCCCTTTCAAAATATTACTGTTAATTGGCAGTGCACCTCGTCAACCAAGAGCTCTAATGGAGATGTACAAGGAGCTTAATGTTGTTTTCATGCCTATTAACACAACATCCATTCCACAGCCCATGGATCAAGGAGTAATTCTGACTTTAAGGTTTTACTATTTAAGAAATATATTTCATGGCCGGAGCAGTGGTTCACATTCCAGCACTTTGGGAGGACATGGTGGGCAGATAACTTGAGCTCAGGAGTTCAAGACCAGCCTGGGCAACATGGCAAAACCTCATCTCTACAAAAAATACAAGAATTAGCCAGGCATGGTGACATGCACCTGTAGTCCCAGCTACTTAGGAGCCTGAGGTGGAATGATGGCTTGAGCCCAGGAGTCAGAAGTTGCAGTGAGCTAAGATCACACCACTGTACTCCAGCCTAGGCAATAGAGCCAGACCCGGAAGAAAGGAAGGAAGGAAGAAAGGAAGGGAGAAGGAAGGAAGGAAGGAAGGAAGGAAGGAAGGAAGGAAGGAAGGGAGGGAGGGAGGGAGGGAGGAAGCAGGCAGGAAGGCTATAGCTGCCATAGATAGTAATTCCTCTGATGGATCTGGGCAGAGTAAACTGAAAACCTTTGGAAAGAATTCATCATTCTAGATGCCATTAAGAACATTTGTGATTCATAGGAGGAAATCAAAATATCAGCATGACCAGAAGTTTGGAAGAAGTTGATTCCAACCCTCATGGATAACTTTGAGAAGTTGAAGACTTTAGTGAAGGAAGTAACTGCATGTGTGATGAAATAGCAAGAGAACCAGAAGTAGAGCCTGAAGATGTGACTGAATTGTTGCAATCTCATGATAAAACTTGACCAGATAAGGAGTTTTTTCTTATAGATGAGCAAAGAAAGTAGTTTCTTGACATGGAATCTACTCCTGATGAAGATGCTGTGAACATTGGTGAAATGACAACAAAGGATCTAGAATATTACATGAACTTAGTTGATAAGCAGTGGTAGACTTTGAGAGGATCAACTCCAATTTTGAAAGACATTCTACTCTGGGTAAAATGCTCTTAAACAGCATCACATGCTACAGAGAAATCTTTTGTGAAAGGAAGAGGCAATCAATGTGGCAAACCTCATTGTTGTCTTATTTTAAGAAATTGCCACAGCCAACTCAGCCTTCAGCAACCACCACCTTGATCAGTCAGTAGCCTTCAACACTGAGGAAAGAACCTCCACCAGCAAAAAGATTTTGACTCGGGAGGTCGAGGCAGGCAGATCACGAGGTCAGGAGATCGAGACCACGGTGAAACCCCGTCTCTACTAAAAATACAAAAACTTAGCCAGGCGTGGTGGCGGGCGCCTGTAGTCCCAGCTACTCGGAGAGGCTGAGGCAGGAGAATGGCGTGAACCCGGGAGGCAGAGCTTGCAGTGAGCGGAGAGCGCGCCACTGCAGTCCAGCGTGGGTGAAAGAGCGAGACTCCGTCTCAAGAAAAAAAAAAAAAAAAAGATCTTGACTCTCTGAAAGCTCATATGATTGTTAGTATCTTTGTAGCAAGCACTTTTTAGTCAAGGTATGTAAATTTTTTTTTTTAGACATAATGCTATCACACACTTAATAGACTACAGTATACTGTAAACATAACATTTATAAGCACTGGAAAACCAAAAAATTTGTGTGACTTGCTTTATTGCAGTGTCCTGGAACAGAACGTGCAATATCTCTGAGATATGCCTGTAAATAAATTGCCCTCAACTACTTGGCACTCCTTAAGCCTGTTACACTTTTTCTGTAACTTTGTCCCTTTTTTGTGTGTGTTTTTTGAGACGGAGACTCACTGTGTCACCTAGGCTGGAGTACATTGGCATGATCGTGGCTCACTGCAACCTCCGCCTCCCGGGTTCACGCAATTCCCCCTGCCTCAGTCTCCCAAGTAGCTAGGATTACAGGCATCGCCACCATGCCCAGCTAATTTTTGTATTTTCAGTAGAGATGGGGTTTTGCTATGTTGGCCAGGCTGGTCTCAAACTCCTGACCTCAGGTGATCCGTCTGCCTCAGCCTCCCGAAGTGCTGGGATTACAGTGGTGAGCCACCACACTCGGCCAGATTTGTGTTTTGTTGCTGTTTGTCTCTCAGTCTGGTTTCTTTTCTCCATTTGGCAGAATCATAATGATAGTTCAAGCCTTCCCCAATATTCAGAGACACCAATAATCACTCTCCTCACTCTTCCTTTAGAACATACCTCGATAATGGCACATCTGCCCTTGGGTTATACTTGTCTTGTTAATGTCTTCTTTAGTAGATTACAAGTTTCTGGAGGGCAAGGATCACTGTTAGTCATCGTTTTATCCCTGATGCCATGCAGTCACAAGTAGTGGGTATACAATCAGTGTTCATTGAATTTAATCATCTCAGAACATTTAATGCCCTAAGCTTCAAACTGGTATTGTGATGGTTAATGCTGAATGTCAACTTGATTGGATTGAAAGATACAAAGTATTAATCCTGGGTATGTCTGTGAGGGTGTTGCCAAGGGAGATTCATGTTTGAGTCAGTGGGCTGGGGAAGACAGATCCATCCTTAATCTGGTGGGCACCATCTAATCAGCTTCCAGCGAATATAAAGAAGGCAGAAAAATGTGAAAAGCTGAGATGAGCCTTGCCTCCCAGCCTAAGATCTTTCTTCCATGCTGGATGCTTCCTGCCCTCAAACATCCAACTCCCAAGTTCATCAGTTTTGAGACTCAGAATGGCTCTCCTTTCTCCTTAAGCTTGCAGATGACCTATTGTGGGACCTTGTGATTGTGCAAGTTTATATTTAATAAACTCCCCTTTATATATATATGTGTGTGTGTGTGTGTGTTTGTGTGTGTGTGTCCTATTAGTTCTGTCCTTCTAGAGAACCCTAATATAGTTATGATATATATCTCATATATAAATAGAAACAGAGGGCTATGGCTTCAACACAAGATTCTTCATTTTACACACAGCATTTTATAAATATGATTCTCAAAGTAAAGTCCATAGGCCCTCCTGACAGACTGTACATTAATTTCAACAAATGCACATCTTTATTCAAATATGTGAGTGATGTGTGATTCCACAGACCTTCCTTTTTACATGTAGCTAATGGGTGTTTATTAGTAAGTTATTGAAATTTGATCTCTATATACTACAATTCGCACATATTTAAGGATTAGAATTCTAATTTTGCACTCTACTAAAAAGTCCGGCAGCCAGAAAAATGCTTGGCCAATGCACACATGCAGATAGTTGGTTTTTCTCCAAATTTCAAAAGGCCACTTTCTTATCATGTATCATCATCATCATCATCATCATCATCATCATCGTCACTGTTATACTGAGGTAGTTTAGGCTCTGATTTCAGTTCTTCTTGCTTATTAATTGTAAATTACAGTCACTTTAGTTTTATCATTATCAGTTTGTTCTGGGTTTTGTTAATTTGTTGCTATCTGGGCAGCATAGTTACAGAAAGGGGCCCTGGAGGTAGAGTGTCTCCCATGTACCATCTGGGTGAACTCAGGCTAGTTATTTAATTTTTCTGAGCCTCAGTGTTTTCATCTCAAAATGAGGTGAGGGTATGGGTACTTATCTTATTGGTTTGATGGGAAATCATCGAGTTAATGCATATAAAGTGCTTTCATGGGACAGTACTTGGCATATAGTAAGGGCTTAATAAATGTTATTTGTTGCAATACATATTTGCATCAAGAGTACTGTGACTTGTAAACAGGCAGACCTGTATGCATTGTGGTTTATAGGGGGGCCACAGGGAAAGTATGAATAGTAAATGAGAATACAAGTAAGACAGTTGAGAAGATGCCTGGCACATAGTATATGGTTAGATTTGTTAGGATTTGGTTCAGCTAAGAGTGACAGAAGACAAATTATGCCTTACTAAAATAGAAGTTTGTTTCACACTAACCATGGACAGCCCGAAGTTGGGATGACTGCAATCATCATATATCCAGATTCCTCCCATCTTGTTCCACTATTTCTCAAAGTGGAGTTTTTATTCATAATCTAGACGACTATTCCAGCACCAGCCATCATATCTGCATTCCAGCTAGTGGTTGGGGGGTGGGGGGAAGAAAGGCGAAAAGAAGGGCACAACCTCTCTCTCCAGGGATCCTTGTGAAAAGTTGCACAGAACACTTCTGCTTACATTCCACTGGCCAGAACTTAATTACACTGCCACATCTGGCTGCAAAGGGAGACTAGGAAATCAAATCTTTATTTTGGATAGACATGTTGCCAACTGAAAAATGGGGAGTTTATTATTACAGAACTGAGTTTATCAACTGGAGCACTGTTGACCTTTGGGCAGGACAAATCTCTATTGAATGGGAACTGTCTTGCATATTTCAGGACATTTATACCTCCAGGTCCAAGACACTATCTACATGCCAGTAGCACCCTCCCAGTCATTGTATCACATTTACAATTGCTCCTACACATTTACAGATATCCTTAAGGGGTGGTGCTATCCTTAACTTTTAGGCTTCTGTGGCAGACATCTATTCTTGTCTGCCCAGTATATCACTTTTCCAGGGAAACTCCTACCCACACCCATGTGTTAGATAGCCATCTTCTTAGGTGACCCTTCTCTAGCTACAGAGATGAGAAAACAGGTCTGCATTGGACCCAGGCCAGGCGAAGTAAAATCTTTTCCCAGGTTTTAAAAAATTGAGCCTAGAGGAGAGTTTTGGTTCCTTCATAAGTGGAAATATAGGATCTGTTGCTCTTGAATCCACTACTGGTGGGAATGTAAGATGGTGCTATGAATATGGAAAACAGTATGGCAACTCTGCAAAAGGTTAAATATAGAGATACCAAATGACACAGCAACTCTACTCCTAGGTGTATAACCAAGAGAAATGAAAACATATGTTCACACAAAAACTTCTACATGAATGCTCCTAGTAGCATTATTCATTATAGCCAAAAAGTGAAACAGCCCACCAGTCTATTGATAAATGAATGGATAAACAAAATATGGCATATCTGCACAATGGAATATTATTTGACAATAAAAAGAAATGAACTACCGATCCATGCTACAACATAGTTGAAACTTGAAGAAAACATGGAGGAAGCCAATCACAAATGACCATATAGTTTATGATTCCTATTTATATATAATGTGCAGAATAGGCAAATCCATAATAAAGGAAAGTAGATCACTGGTGGCTGGGGGTAGGGAGGAATGGTGAATGACTGCTGCAAGTTGAATATCCCTATATAAAATGCTTGGATCAGAAGTGTTTCAGATTTCAAAATTATTTTTGAATATTGAAATATTTGCATATACATAATGCAGTATCTTGAGGATGGGACCCAAGTCTAAACATAAATTTCATTTATGTTTCTTAAACACATAGCCTGAAGATAATTTTATATAATATTTTAAATAATTTTGTGCATGCAACAAAGTTTTGACTGCAACTTGTCACATGAGGTCGGATATGGAATTTTCCACTTGTAGTATGAGGTCTGTGCTCAAAAGCTTTGGATTTTGGAGGATTTTAGATTTCAGATTTTTGGATAAGGAATGCTCAAATTCTAATGGGTGGAAGGTCTGGTTCTCTCCCAATAACCTGTAGCTACGTCTCTCCCAACCTGGCATTATTTAGTCTTAAAAAAGTCTCTTCTCCTTACTTAAAATTAAATAAGATATATATAGAAAGAGAGAGAGAAAGAGAGATTGATGGGCTGTTTCACTTTTTTATATATATATTCATTATATTGAATATAATATTGAACATGAATATTATATGGCTATAAATATACAAAATATGAGTATATAGTACATACATTTAATTTAATTTAGTACACACATTTAATTTAATATATACATTTAATTTAATATATAATTAAATGTATGTATATATTTAAAATATCCCAACCTGGCATTATTTAGTCTTAAAAAAGTCTCATCTTCTTACTTAAAATTAAATAAGATATTATATATATAGAGAGAGAAAGATTGATGGGCTGTTTCACTTTTTTTATATATATATTCATTATATTGAATATAATATTGAACATGAATATTATATGGCTATAAATATACAAAATATGAATATATAGTACATACATTTAATTTAATATAGTACATACATTTAATTTAATATATAATTAAATGTATGCATACATTTAAAATATATAACATATATGTATATGTGTGTTAATATATATTAAACATGCGCAAGTCACAGTCAAATCTGTTGCATGCATAAAATTATTAAAAATATTATATAAAATTACTTTCAGGCTATGTGTATAGGAAACATAAATGAAATTTGTCTATATGTATATCAGCAGTCATTGCTGCATAACAATGATTCAGTCAGCAACAGACTGCATATATGATGGTGGTCCCATAAACTTATAATGGAGCAGAAAAATTTCTATCACACATATACTTACTGTTGTGTTACTATTTTCTGTCTTACTATTCAGTGTAGTAACATGATATAAAGGCTTGCAGCCTAGGAGCAATAAGCTATACCACATATCCTAGGTGTGTAGTAAGCTATACCTTCTAGGTTTGTGTAAATATACTCTATGATGTTTGCAAAAAAACAAAATCTCCTGACACATTTCTGAGAAGATAACCCTGTTAAGGAACACATGACTGTATATGCTTAAGGAGGAGCTCATCATTAAAGAGGGATCATGTAAACTTCTACTATAAATGTTATTTTCCATAATTTAAAGTTTGCAGATCAATTATTTTCAGATATGGCTAGGCAGTAATTGTTTTAAGTTTAATGTTGCTGGAGGCACATACTAGGTTTATGTGCCAATCCCTTGGGCTTGCAGTATTGTTTGCTTGGGCTTGGAGTTCAGCATTATCTTTCATCTATGGTTTCTTTGTAAGAAATAATTTCAGTATATATTGTAACTTTATTGCTATTTGTATGCCTGTTGAGTGGATTTACAGATTATATTATCTACTTTTAACTAAATTAATCTTCACCAAGAAGGCAAATGATTCATGAATAGGGAGAAAAACTAGATTGTAGCTTGCTATGGTTTGAATGTTTGTATCCCCCCAAAATTAACATTCTGTAAGCTAATCACCAATGGGATGGAATTAGGAGGTCATGGGGGCAGAGCCCTCATGAATGAGATGTATGCACTCAGAGAACCCAGAGAACTGCTTTGCCCCTTCTACCATGTAAAGACATAGCTAGAAGACACCATCTATGAACCAGAAAATGGGTCCTCACCAGTCACTGAATCTGCTGGCATTTTAATCTTGGACTTGGAGCTGTAAGAATTAAATTTCCATTGCTTTGAAGCTGCCCAGTTTATGATATTTTGTTATAGCAGCCCAGATGAATTAAGACATAGCTACATCTTGAAGATCTTGATTCTGTAAGCAATGAATAACCATTGCAAAGTTGTTTTGGGGTTTGTTTGCTTGTTGTTTTAACAAGAGAGTAAAATAATCTGATCTGGCTTTTAGGGTTATAAGATGAGCCGTACGATAGAGGATGGACTGGAGTTGGAAAAGACTAAAGCAGCAAGTTTGATAAGGAGGCTACAGCAATAGTCCAGGTGAAAGACTCAAGAGCCCAAAATGCGGCAGTGGCCAAGGGCATGGATCTGAGATAAAGTTCAGAAGATAGAGTTGGCAGGGCAGGTGAGGTGAGTGCTTGGGATAAATTCACATGGTCTAGTTGAACACCTGTGAGCTCTGCAATATAGGAAGAATGACTTTGGTAGAATGGAAAGATAATGAGGGCTAGTCTGGACGTGCTGATTTAGGGCCAAGAAAGACCCAGTAAGAAGCAAGAAATATGAGGCTAAAGCATGGTAGAAAGGCCCAGGTAGAACTACATGTAATTAAAACAATATTTGATGTGATTTCTGCTAAGGAGGGGATATATTTGAAAGAGGGGTCCCTTCTATCACTTCTTGGCTTTAAAACTCTGTTGGCCTCCTGTGATCTCAGAGATGAAATCCAAATGTCTTAATTTGATACTCAAAACTCTCCCCAGTCTATTATCAACCTATCTCTTATTCAGTCATTTATTCAACCCATCTGCCTTTCTAGAGAGCCTGGATGTACCACAGTGAGTGTTAGGGGTACAGAAATAAGTAAGTGGTTGGTTTCTGCCCTGGAGGAGGTCTGGTAGGGGACAGAGACAACACAGCAGACTATAAGGATTCAGTAAAATAAGGATGGTAATGAGGTTACCCATAGGTTTGTAGCAAGAATTAAAGAGTTCATACACATAAAGCCCTTAAAACAGTGTTGAATATGCAACAGCTATTATTATTATAGGAGGAACATGTGCTGAGACTGGGGGTATGGGTCAAGGATGACTCCCTTGATTTCATGACAGCTGAGCTGAATCTTGAAGGAAACTTAATTTAGCCAGACTCAAGGGAGAAGGGGAGGGGTTGGAGAAGGACATCCCTGAACTTCTTTCAGTTTTCTTGTATAGTGAGTTGAGTGATGGACAAAAGATGTGTCCATGTCTAAATCACTAGAACTGTGAATGCTATCTTATTTGTGAAAAGGTAAAGGTTTGTAGATATAATTAAATTAAGGATCTTATTTTTAGTTTATCTTTAATCCAGGAGAAGAGAAGAAGGCCATATGAAGATGGAGCAAGAGATTGGAGTGATGTGGCCACAAGCCAAGGAAGCTGAGGAATGAAGACAGCTATCAGAAGCTGCAAGAGGAAAAGGATTCTCTCTTGGGGCCTCCAGAGGGAGAACAGCCATGCCAACACTTCCATTTCCAATGTCTGGACTCTAGAACTGTGAGAAAATAAATTCCCATTATTTTAAGGAACACAGTTTGTGATACTGCATTACAGCAGCTCCAGGAAACAGATACATTTTGTTATTCCAAGTCCTCTTCACAACAAAGTCTTTGCTAGTGGTGAACCAAACACAGTCCCACCATCATGAGCCCCTGTTCTGGATGAGGGGGCAACACAGTTCAGCCACTGGTCATCTCTACTTAATGTCTAATGGGCATCTCAAACCTAACTTTCTCCCAGTGGAAATGCCTGGAGGTACGTGGAGATGGAAAGCTGACCTAGCCAAGGAGTTCAGCAAAGATCCCTGGGAGGTGGTGACTTCTGGACATCTGCACAGAATAATGAGGCTGGGCTAAGGCAGTGACTGAGGGAGGCACTCTTTTTTGGTTTTGCTTTTCTTTTCTTTTGTGTAGGAAGGAAAGAATAGCCAGGAGAGATAGGGGAGAAAGAGGATAAAGATAGACAGGAAAGAGGTAACACAAGAAGTCAGGACCTGCGCTTGAGGGGCAGAAGTCAAGTCGGACTAAGGTGAGAAGGCAGAACAGAGTTCGGGGTCTTTGAAATGAAACAAGTACAGAGCTGGAACTAAGTGATGCTGACTCCAGACTAAAACCCTCTGGGTTTGAATCCTGCCTCTGCCACTTACTTATTCATTACAAAATAGCGGGAAATTACATTATCTGGATCTTGGTCTCCTCAACTATAAAATAAAAATAATAATAGCTCCTATCTCATAGGATGCTATTAGGAGTACTAAGTATATTAACACCTGTAAAGCACTTGGCTCAATGTCTGGCATTGCATATGCAATAAATGTCATTATTAGTATTAACATTATTAGAAGAAGCAGCAAATTTAAAATCAGAATGTGAGTGCTGGAAAGGACTTCAGAATCAACTAATCCAATTCCCCCATTGTACAAATGAACAGACTGAGGCCCAGAGAGGTTTGAAATTGGCCAAATTTAAGGAGATAGGAACAGAGCCGAGATGAGACAAATTGCTTGAAAGTCTGTGCTTTTTCTAGGTGAACTACACATATATATTTGGGAATCATAAGAATATAAGCAGCGATTGAATCTGAGGAAATAGAGTTGCTCAGGAAGAACACAAGAATTAGTACAGAATGCTGAAAGAAGAATGGAAATAGATTTGAAGTCGCCTTGATTCAATTATCCCAATGTAATGGTATTAGGAAGTGGTGCCTTTTTGAGGTAATGGGGTCACGAGGGTGGAGTCCTCATGAGTGGGATTAGGGGCCTTATAAGAGGCTGAAGAGACCAGAGTTTTCCCTTCCACCAACTGAAGACTCATGTAGAAGGTACTATTTATGAGCCAGAGGGTAGGTCCTCAGCAGACACCAAATCTGCTGCAACCTTGATCTTGGACTTCCCAGTCTCCAGAAATGTGAGAAAAAATTTCTATTGTTTGAAAGCCACCCAGTTTATGGTATTTTGTTATAGCAGCCTGAATGGGCTAAGACACCACTAAACTTTGAAACTTGGTTTTCCCACATGTAAAATCAGGATACACATAGAAAACCTGCTGATGCCTTTAAAAAATTTTAAAACCATATGTTCTAAAGTTGGCAACAGAGGAAGACTTTCCACAAGAGGGAGGAAAGTCCTTTACTCCAGACCTTAAAATTAACCTTAGTCTTGGGGTGTAAGGTTAATCACACTAATGTCTGCTGGAGCCACAATCAGCAAACTGGCTTTAGGGGGACAAAGCATGGATTTTACAGTTTCTCTCATTGCCATAGTATGAGAGAACATAGTATGAGAGAACATACTATGGTTGAGACAGCTTATAATATTTATGCAAGATACTACTAAAGATGGACCCCTCATGTTGGAGCTGGACATAGGACTTTTTTCTTCTCTTTCTAGATTTCCTCCATAGATACATTCATCTAATGCCGTAGCTTTAAAATACCACCTCAAGGCCAAAGACTCAAATTTATACCTCTAGCTCTGACCTACTCCTGAGCTCCAGACTTATATGTCCAATTGCTTGCTTTAGATTATTACTTAGATATCTAATGGTCATTCAAATATAACATTTCCAAAGTGGGATGCTTGACTTCCTCCTCCCAAACCAGTTCTTCCTGCAATATTCTCAATCTTGGTAAACTTATATCCAATTGATATAGTTTGGATATCTGTCCCTGCCCAAATCTCAGGTTGAATGGTAATCCCCAGTGCTGGAGGTGGGGCCCGGTGGGAGGTGATTGGATCACGGGGTGGATCTCTCATGGCTTGATGCTGTCTTCGTGATAGTAAGTAAGTTCTCACGAGATCTGGTCATTTAAAGGTTGTGAGGACCCCCCTCACTCTCCCTCTCTCTTGCTCCTGCTTTCGCCACGTGAGGTGCCTGCTCCCCTTTAGCCTTCCACCATGATAGGAAGCTTCCTGGGGCCTCCCTAGAAGCCAAGCAGATGCCAGCACCATGCTTCCTGTAAAGCCTACAGAACTGTGAGCCAATTAAACTTCCTTTTCTTATAAATTATCCAGTTTCAGGTATTTCTTTATAGCAGTGTAAGAACAGCCTAAGAAATCAATCCATCAGCAAACTCTCTTAGTTCTACCTCTGGAACATTTTGTGAATCTCAATCTTTCTCCACATCTGATGCCTTAATATTCTAAGCCACTGCCATCTCTTACCTCCCCTTCTGTGGTGGTTTCTCAGCTGGATTTTCTGTTCCTACTTTAATATCCCCTACAATCTACTCTCCACACAGCAGCCAGATGGTCTGTTTACTACACAAATTATGTGTCACTCTCTTGGTTACAAACTTCTAATGGCTTCCCATCACACTTAGATTGAAACTCCAACCCCATTAGGCCCTGCAAGACCCAGATCCTGCTTACTGTCTGACCTCACCCCAAACTTCCCTTGCTCATCATGCTCCAGATTCGAGGCTGGATTGCTTTCTGTTCCTCAAACACACCAAGCTCCTTTCTTTTTCTTTCTTTCTTTCTATCTATCTATCTATCTATCTATCTATCTATCTATCTATCTATCTATC